>NC_061107.1:25644940-25659940 GCF_015104395.2 Macrobrachium nipponense | reverse complement strand
ATTATTCAGCCGTTGGTTGTGGTACTGGGAGAAGAAATTCAATTAGCATGTTTGTCTGTCGCAAGACATTACAAGCAATGGGTTAGTCAGTTGGACCTTGTGAGTGTGCGTTTGCCAAAATGTTTACCGTTCGAGTATTGGTATGTGTGTATTCACGTGTTTATTCATGCGCGGTCGGCGATATAGTGTTCTCTCATCGACGACATGAGTTTTACATTATTTTTTTGCCATTGTGATTCATTTTTGGAATTAATGAATCAGTTCAGATTACCATATTTTTTTCCCCCATAGGAGCAGAACGTGATGAGTTTTTTTTCTTGGCACATGTTTGGAGGCGACGCATTCATTTTTTTTTTAAATCATATGTATGTGTATAAAGGTTTTCATACATGCAACTCGGTTCTTGAGGTGCTTGGAGACAGCGCTCGCTCATGCATACGCACTCGGCGTATTTTTTGAATAACCAGCAAAAGGGAGACTAGTGTGATTCATGGGGTAGTGAGGTGAGTTTGGCCTTGATAGAGAAGTTCAATGCCACATCAGCTGATAGCCACGAGAGATGATGTGATGAGCCCGTAGGATTTCTTTTAGCACGATTTTTTCTTTCTTTTGCGTAATGAGAAAATTAAAATGAATATAAATGATGCAAGTTCTCCTTGCACTTTGGAGAATGCCTTTATGCAATGATGGAGGACATGATTATAACTGGGGATACCGAGATTATTTTTTAGAATGGGGATGTGTTTGGGATATGGGGACTATTTTAAAATGGTGATGCAATTGGTGATGGTACTGGTGATGAATGGTGGTGATATTGGGGTTATGGGTGAATGGCAATATTAAGCCCTTACTGGTGATACTGGAGATGTTTTACGGAGATATTTTACGGAGAATTATTACGAGGAATTATTACAGGAAATAATTACGGGGAGATATTTAAGTAGAATTATTACGGGAGATGTTTACGGGGATTCTGTTGGAGTTCTTGGTGTTAATAATTTTGGTGAATGTGACAATGATTTATAGGTGATGATAACAATTTTGGTGAATTTGGTGAATTTGGTGATATTTGGTGATACTGGTGATACTGATATTGGTGTTATTTCTGATACTAACAATTGGGGTTGGTGTAATGATACTGAGGGTGGTGATATGGGGTTTCATGAGCCAAGAGAGGGGTATTGGGGTTCCTTTGGTGTTGTGACTAATGAGGGCGAGTGGCATTACTGCATTGTGGTTTTATGGAGATGTCGCATTTTTTATATTCGCCAGCGGTTATTTTTGGTGGCATATAATTGTGGAATTGTGGTATACTGTGGTTTATATCCCAAATAGGTGATAATTTGTTTTATATACTTGGGGGAGTATCATGGGGGAGTTATGTCTTTGAGATCATTTTTGAGCACCTTGGTGATATCCTGGAGATAATTTTGTGAAATGTGATTATATAATGTCAGTATAGAATGTTTGGGGCTTCTTGGAGAATAATGTTTTCTGAAGTTGCAAGTCTGACTAGACAAATCTATAGTGCAGTTTGAGCACCTAAGGTGTTCACAGGTGGATTTTTGCTGATAATGCTGTGATGAGTCCGGTTGCTGACTTTTTTTCCTCTGGAGTTGATTACTCGGAGATTTGCACTATTCTTGTAGATGTTGACTATGCCATTCTACTGAGATGTATCTATGTAAGAGGATTGTTTCCGGTCGTTTCCGATCGATGAAATTGTTGCGATAGCAAATTCCGTAACGATACATTATGCATTTATGCGGAAAGTGTTGGGTTATGTATATTATATATATTATGTGTATTCTGTAATGGGGGAAAGTTCACTTATTATTGTTGTTATTATCTTTTTTCTTTTTTCTTTTCCTACAAGATTTGTCGTGATTGGGGTTGAGCTTACATGGCACTTTCTGTTTTAGACAGGAGATATAATTTGTTGGGGTAAGTGAGTTAAATGGAAGGGTGTTTGTCATTAATATTCCGTGGAGGTTAATTATACGACCAGTAAAAGGTATTTGCTGTTAAACAGTAAGAAGGTTCTTACTGATTTTGTGGGTTACTGAAATATCAGAGCTTGAGACAAAATTTTTGGTGATAATTTGGGGCTAGTTCTGTTAGGTAAATTTTTTTTTTTACGCCTCATTTTTTTTTTATTCTTGTGAGTAATGTGAGTTCAAATATGATGATCAGTAGTCCGTAGAGTATTTGTGCTAATGTGTGTGTGAGGTTGGCGAGTTTTTTTTATATTATTGGAGAATTACGTTGGAGAATTTAATATTTTCTTTACGGGGTTATGCTAGTGATTTGTGTTTTAGCATCTTATGAAGTTCCTTCACGAGTTTTAGTTAGAATTAGTTCAGTGGTCATATTAATGGGGTTAGTTGGAAGACGTTCAGTTAGTATTTCTTAGAATTTTTGGGGTCATTACTTGACAGATGTATGTCTAGGGTTAATTCTTCTTTAATTGACCGATGACATGACTGACATACCGAAACACCATAAACATCGTTCCCCTACGCCTCCAGCAAGACGTCCATCAACTACTGCAGAGATGTATGTTGCTGATGTTTGCCCACATGCGAGTGTTTGTATGAGTCTACGGGGTTTTACAGCGCTTTTGGACTACGGGAGTCGCCAGTTGTCTTCCACGGGGAGACGTTTCGCCTTTCTACAGCCTGTTTCACGTGTCTGTGCAGCTGCAGACCAATCACATACACGGGAGAATCGAAAGTTCAAGATGAAGAGAATTTTCTACTTTCAACTGTTATTATAGCCCAGATGCAGGCTGTTGAAAATAATATGTGATAGACATTTTACTGCCAAAGACGTGCAGTTATTTTTATTATGGTGTTTAACCCACAATGTGCGGCGCGTCGCTAAAATCGATGCTTTATATGCCGCGTAAGGACGAGGTCAATATGATCGACACTTTATTTTCAAATATCGCGGTTAATTTAGCCCCTCCCCTTAGCTCTGTTTCAGTGACGGCAACAGTCTCACCAGCCATTCAGCTCACTCTTGGACATAAAAGATGCCAGATTTCTCTTAATCATAGGTATCAAAATAGCATAATTGTAAACCTTCCGCCAGGCCCTGGGGCCAGGACCAGGGAGGCTTTCACATCTTGAGTTTACAATGTTCAAAAATGTATAAAAATCTTTGTTTATATTGTAAATTTTGGTGATAATGGCTTTTGATTATGATGCTTATTTTTTCCATCTGATACTGATATAGAGACAGATAATTATAGCGACAGTGACGATAGTAATATTCGTTTAAAAGTTAGTTTGCATATGTCTGTTAACATACACACGCATTTACACCGATTCAACCAATTAAGAACTGCTGTATATATTTTGCAATTTTAAAGGTGTTTCTAGAATAGCTAATGAGTAATATTGTCATGAAAAAAATGTGAAATTATCTCAGAAAAATCGGCATAAAGCATTCCAAAACTAAAATGGATTTTTTGAAAAGAGGGTTTTTTTTCCAAAATATATTCTTTTTAAATATTAATCTTCTAAATATCTTGTATTTCATTTTTTATCATTAATCTGTGAAACCAGGAGAATACAACCATGTATAACATTAGGTGATAAGTTAAAAAATGAGCAAGAAAACATTGGTTCCATTACTGATGTTGCTAATGCATAATATTGCTGTCGTCCTTTGGTAGCATCCCCCTAGCACCTCTTGTGTTAATGAGCCGGCCAATGTGTTTTTTTTTTTTTGTATGTACAAGCTGTTTTATGTGAGCTATGGCTAGGCTGGTGCTAGTATTCTAGGTGGCCGAGCATCTGTTATATAAAAGAGGGCTATAATTAATAATATGTTTAATATACCATTGTAAGGTGATGTGCTGTGACTTTCTTAGAATGTAGGAGTCATCATTTAACTTCCTTGGAGACCGCACTTGAGGTGACGAGCTTAGGAATGCTGATGTGTCTTTTTGGGGTGGTGTGATATCAAAGTTGCTGTCTTAGCAGATCAGTGCTTGTCCTGTTGCTACGGGCGGGTCGCAGAGGTGCCTTTGAAACTGGTTCTAGGCAGTTACCTGGGGCGTGAACATTGTGTGTGAGTTCGTACGTGTGTGCGAGCTTTTCCCCTATATATGATAATGTAGGATTACCATGGGGATAGATCCTTACAGAGAGGCGAGAAGCCAAGATGGCTTCTTCGAACAGTACTGTTATTATAAAGTGATTGTGAATTCTGTGTTGAATGGGTAAGCATACTTATTTTAGCCAAAGATGTGGCTGGATTGTATTTGAATATTTACTTCAGAGATGTTCTATTTCATATGATCTTTTGATTTTAATCATGTGCTTATCGTGTTCTGCTGTCTTCTAACAGGCGGTTCTGGTGAAAGGGGAATTGATTTGGAGAAAAGGGAATTGATCTGGAGAAAGGGGAACTGATCTGAGACACGGAACTGACTTAAATAATGTGTCATGGTGTTACTGTAGAGACTGTTGTGACTTTTCCAGTTTCATGACTAAAATGATGTTGGTTATTTTGCGTAATATGGAATGGGCTATTTGAGTTCAATCATTCATTTAATCTTTTTGTTAAGAACCTGGGTTTATTTAGCTAATGCTTTGTTCTTAAATAAATGCATATTTTTGTAATTCATGACTCTGATTTAGTTGCTGTAGGTAATGGAGGAGGGAGGTGTGTCGTGTGGAGAGAGAGAGAGAGAGAGAGAGAGATGCACAATCCATTGCTACCTTTAAATTGGAAGAAGCGAGATCTAGGATCTCGGTTATAGTAGTGACAGAGGTTTTTGAACCGTGTTACACCTTCTGTAAGATTAATGGCAGCTTTAAGAGGCTGTTTTCAGAGAGTCTGGTTGTGAAAATGTGTTAGGTTTTCAATTGATGGGTGACACGGGGTAAGAATTATTCGTCTGTCACGAGACATTGCAAGCAATGGGTTACTCAGTTGGGCCTTATGAGTGCGCGTTTGCCAAAGTATTTACCGTTCGAGTATTGGGTCGTTCTTACACATGCGAGTATGTGCGTATTCGCATGTTTATTCATGCCTGCAGCGATCTCGTGTTCTCTCATTGACATCGTGAGTGTTACATTATTTTTTTGCCTTTGTGTATGATTCATTTTTGGAGTTAAAGAATCGGTTCAGATTACCATATTTTTTTCCCCCATAGGAGCAGAACGTGATGATTTTTTTTTCTTGGCACATGTTTGAGGGCGACACATTCATTTTTCAAAAAACATATGTATGCATATGAAGGTTTTCATAAATGTAACTCAGTTCTCGAGGTGCTTGTAGACAGCGCTCGCTCTTGCATACGCACTCAGCGTATTTTTTGAATAACCAGCAAAAGGGAGACTAGTGTGATTCATGGGGTAGTGCCAATGGGAGGGTGAACTTCCTTTTTTTTTTCTTTGTACCGGGGTTGTGGGGGGTGAGTTTGGCCTTGATAGAAAAGTTCAATTCCATATCAGCTGATAGTCACGAGAGATGATGTGATGTGCTGGTAGGGTTTCTTTTAGAACAATTTTTTCTTTCTTTTACGTAATGAGAAAATGAAAATTAATATAAATGGTGCAAGGTTTCCTTGCGCTTTGGAGAATGCCTTTTCGCAATAATGGAGGACATGATTATAACTGGGGATACAGAGATTATTTTTTAAGAATGGGGATGTGTTTGGGATATGGGAACTATTTTAAAATGGTGATGCTATTGGTGATGATACTGGTGATGAATGGTGGTGATATTGGAGTTATGGGTGAATGGCAATATTAAGCCCTTACTGGTGATATTGGAGATATTTTACGGAGATATTTTACGGAGAATTATTACGAGGAATTATTACAGGGAATTATTACGGGGAGATATTTAAGTAGAATTATCACGGGAGATATTTACGGGGATTCTGTTGGAATTCTTGGTGTTAATAATTTTGGTGAATATGACAATAATTTATGGGTGGTGATAACAATTTTGGTGAATTTGGTGAATTTGGTGATATTTGGTTATACTGGTGATACTGATATTGGTGTTATTTCTGATACTAACAATTGGGGTTGGTGTAATGATACTGAGGGTGGTGATATGGGGTTTTATGAGCCAAGAGAGGGGTATTGGGGTTCCTTTGGTGTTGTGACTAATGAGGGCGAGTGGCATTACTACATTGTGGTTTTATGGAGATGTCGCATTTTTTATATTCACCAGTGGTTATTTTTGGTGGCATATAATTGTGGAATTGTGGTATACTGTGGTTTATATCCCGAATAGGTGATAATTTGTTTTATATACTTGGGGGAGTATCATGGGGGAGTTATGTCTTTGAGATAATTTTTGGGTACCTTGGTGATATCCTGGAGATAATTTTGTGAAATGTGATTATATAATGTCAGTATAGAATTTTCTGAAGTTGCAAGTTTGACTAGACAAATCTACAGCGCTGTTTGAGCACCTGAGGTTTTCACAGGTGGATTTTTGCTGATAATGCTGTGATGAGTCCGGTTGCTGACTTTTTTTCTTTGGAGTTGATTACTTGGAGATTTGCACTATTCTCGTAGATGTTGACTATGGCATTCTACAGAGATGTAACTATGTAAGAGGATTGTCTCCGGTCATTTCTGATCGATAAAATTGTTGTGATAGCAAACTCCGTAACGATACATACTACATTTATGGGGAAAGTGTTGGGTTATGTATATTATGTGTGTTCTGTAATGGGGGAAAGTTCACTTATTATTGTTGTTGTTATCTTTTTTTCTTTTTTTTTCTTTTCTTACGAGATTTGTCATAATTGGGGTTGAGCTTACATGGCACTTTCTGTTTTAGACAGGAGATATAATTTGTTGGGGTATGTGAGTTAGAGGGAAGGGTGTTTAGCATTAATATTCCGTGGAGGTTAATTATACGAACAGTAAAAGGGTTTTGCTGTTAAACAGTAAGAGGGTACTTACTGATTTTGTGGGTTACTGAAATATCAGAGCTTGAGAGAAAATTTTTGGTGATAATTTGGGGCTGGTTCTGTTAGTTTTTTTTTTTTTTTTTTTTTTTTGTGGGATCATTTTTTTTTTTTTATTCTTGTGAGTAATGTGAGTTTAAATATGATGACAGTAGTCCGTAGAGTCTTTGTGCTAATGTGTGTGTGAGGTTGGTGAGTTTTTTTTTTTAATATGGGAGAATTACGTTGGAGAATTTAATATTTTCTTTACGGGGTTATGCTAGTGATTTGTGTTTTAGCATCTTATGAAGTTCCTTCACGAGTTTTAGTTAGAATTAGTTCAGTGGTCATATTAATGGGGTTAGTTGGAAGACGTTCAGTTAGTATTTCTTAGAATTTTTGGGGTCATTACTTGACAGATGTATGTCTAGGGTTAATTCTTCTTTAATTGACCGATGACATGACTGACATACTGAAACACCATAAACATCATTCCCCTACGCCTCCAGCAAGACGTCCATCAACTACTGCAGAGATGTATGTTGCTGATATATGCCCTCATGCGAGAGTTTGTACGAGTCTACGGGGTTTTACAGCGCTTTTGGACTAGGGGAGTCGGCAGTTGTCTTCCACAGGGAGACATTTCGCCTTTCTACTGCGTGTTTTGCCTTTCTACAGCGTTTTTCATTGTCATGAAAAAAATGTGAAATTATCTCAGAATATACGGCATAAAGCATTCCAAAACTAAAATGCATTTTTTGAAAAGAAGGTTTTCAAAATATATTCTTTTTAAATATTAATTTTCTAAATATCTTGTATTTCATTTTTTATCATTAATCTGCGAAACAATGAGAATACAGCCATGTATAACATATCAGTTAAAAAATGAGCAAGAAAACATTGGTTCCATCTCTGATGTTGCTAATGCATAATATTGCCATCGTCCTTTGGTGGCAACCCCCTAGCACCTCTGGTTTTAATGAGCCGTCCAATTTGCTTTTTTTTTATATGTATAAGCATTTTTATGTGAGCTATGGCTAGGCTGGTGCTAGCATTCTAGGTGGCCGAGCATCTGTTATAAAAAAGAGGGCTATAATTAATAATATGTTTAATATACCGTTGTAAGGTGATGTGCTGTGACTTTCTTAGAATGTTGGAGTCATCATTTAACTTCCTTGGAGACAGTTCTTGAGGTGACGAGCTTAGGAATGCTGATGTGTCTTTTTGGGGTGGTGTGTTATCAAAGTTGCTGTCTTAGCAGATCAGTGCATGTCCTGTTGCTATGGGCAGTTCGCAGAGGTGCCTTTGAAACTGGTTCTAGGCAGTTACCTGGGGCGTGAACATTGTGTGTGAGTTCGTACGTGTGTGCAAGCTTTTCCCCTACATATGAGAATGTAGGATTAACATGGGGATAGATCCTTACAGAGAGGCGAGAAGCCAAGATGGCCTCTGCGAACAGTACTGTTATTATAAAGTGATTGTGAATACTGTGTTGAATGGGTAAGCATACTTATTTTAGCCAAAGATGTGGCTGGATTGTATTTGAATATTTATTTCAGAGATGTTCTATTTCATATGATCTTTTGATTTTAATCTTGTGCTTATCGAGGTGTTCTGCTGTCTCCTAACTGGCGGTTCTGGAGAAAGGGGAATTGATCTGGAGAAAGGGTAATTGATCTGGAGAAAGGGGAACTGATCTGAGACAAGGGGAACTGACTTAAATAATGTGTCATGGTGTTACTGTAGAGACTGTTGTGACTTTTCCAGTTTCATGACTAAAATGATGTTGGTTGTTTTGCGTAATATGGAATGGACTATTTGAGTTCAATCATTCATTTAATCTTTTTGTTAAGAACCTGGGTTTATTAAGCTAATATTTTGTTCTTAAATAAATGCATATTTTTGTCATTCATGACTCTGATTTAGTTGCCTTAGGTAATGGAGGGGGGAGGTGTGTCGTGGAGAGAGAGAGAGAGAGAGAGAGAGAGAGAGCAGAGAGAGATAGATAATATATATATATATATATATATATATATATATATATATATAGAGAAGAGAGAGAGAGAGAGAGAGAGAGAGAGAGAGAGAGATAGAGAAGAGAGAGAGAGAGTGTTGCCAGTTGCCTTAGACGCACGATCCATTGCTACCTTTAAAATGGAAGAACCGAGATCTAGGATCTCGGTTATATATATATATGCATATATATATATATATATGTATATATATCTATATATATATATATATATATATATATATGATTGTAATAATTTTATCACGTGATTCATTTATCAGACCTTACCCACATGTGAAAAATAAAGTCGAAACCTTTCAGGATCTACACCCCGTCTCTTATTTTTCACCTGTGGTAATGTGATTGTATATATTATATAGTTTATATATATATATATAATATATATATATATATATATATATATATATATATATATATGTATATATATATATTATATATATATATATATATATATATATTATACATATAAGTGTGTATGTGTGTATCAGTGAAGAAGAATATGTAAAAACTAGAGAAAATGAAGTACAAAGAAAGTCAAATTTGAAGCTTCTCTTAATTTGTTGGTGAACGTGAATGTCGATAATAAATAGTCAGTAGATAAATTAATCTGTGAATCGCAACGTCAATTAGAAATTGCGATTTATTAAACTGGAAAACTGGAAGACTGACAAGTTAGGAAGCGATAAGCTAATATACTAAAAGTTAAAGACAAATACGTAGCAAAAGAAGATTGTAAGAAGAGAGGGCGGGAAGGAAAACTTGAGCAAACATGGAGGAAATAAACACAAGTGAATCAAGAGTGTACATATAGTAAAAATATTAAACGAAATGACATACTCTTTCCTCCATCAAAAAAAAACAAAATGAAACATTATACAGATAAAGGTTATCACCAAAACGAGAGGAGGAGGAGGATGAGAGGAGGAGAGAGAGAGAGAGAGAGAGAGAGAGAGAGAGAGAGAGAAATGCGCTGCGCAGATAAACGGAAAAATCCGGATAAAAAGAAATGTGTCATCATGTAATCTGGGTCAAATGGAATCTGTTGGAAGGTCAACTGATAAAGCTTGGTATCTCTCGCCTATCCCCTGGGGCCTCGCAATGTTGAAATTAGGCTCTCTAAATGCATGGTTGTGGCATGGGAACATGAGGGCCGAGGGACTATGGGTAGAGGTGATCTTCCGGTAGGGGTAGGTGGGGTGTAGTATGTGGGGAGGGACTGGGAGAGAAGAGGCCTGGAACCGCCCCCCCCCCCCCCCCCACCCATAAGCCATGATTCTGCCGGTCGAATCGCATTCACATAAAAGGGCAATTGATGGGCCCTTCTCGTGTGCCCCAGTTAGGCACCGAATTTGCAAATCGTGAATATAAGGCAGACGGCCATGACTACTTGAGAAGTAGGATAAGGATCCCAAGGACCTCTTCGTGGAAATAAAAGACGGGGGGGAAATCGTGCCGAAATGGCTCTGAATCTTGGCGTCGAAGAGAAGATCGCATGACATTCCCCATAATTCATCCCCTCTGAATAACAAAAAAAGAAAAATGTAAATCAATAAATAATATATCCGATGTCCCATATACCGCAACGCTATTACCAAGGACGGCCATGACTGTAAACTCTCTTTTATTTTTAGTCTGGAGATGCTGTGGTGCTTCAAATTTTAACTGGCATTCTCTCTCTCTCTCTCTCTCTCTCTCTCTCTCATATTTGTGGTCATTGATTTTGAAGAAATTAAAAATGGGTTTACCAACTTTGGGCCATAAAAGGAGGAAAACATAAGGTTACGTCTTTAAGGTGGGTAAAAATATATATATTTTTTATAGTGTTTTAACCATGGTGACACACACACACATATATATTGAATGTTGATATATATATATATATATATATATATATATATATATATATATATATATATATATATATATACACACGCAGACACGTGCGTATGTATGTAACTATCCATCTATCAATCTATCTAAACACACACACATATATGTATATATACATATGTGTGAGTGTGCGTGTGTGTGTGTGTGTGTTTAGATAGATTAATAGATAGATAGCTACATACATACATGTATCACTGAATCACGAAAGTTAGGAACGTGATAAATCCATAAATAAAGATATATGCCACGAAGGAAAAAAATAAACGAATGAGGAACTGCAAGATCTTTCGACGGTAAACGTCCTTTACTGAGCAGAGACTGACATAGATATGGGAAAAGACAATACAAGAAGATTCGTATAACTGACAGATAGGGATTATAAAGAGATTAGTACCTAGAATCCGACACACCTGGAAGATGAAAATCCTTCCCAAACAAGCATAAACAATGGGTGCAATTAAAGGTTTAAGACAATCATCTCAGATACAAGGTCCAGACAATTAAAGGATTATAGGTGACAGCTATTCAGAACCGTGTCCGCGGTTGTTTGTGAGTTGATTTCCATTGCAAAGTAATTTTGAAATTCGCACAGTTTACAATGTTCTCTCTCATATCAGTTGGAGGTCTCTCGTTGTTAATTAGTAACAACAAGCCGTAACTTTCCCCATTTGTACTTAAGAAGAAGAACCAGAGAGCAAAGCCCCAAATCCTTCCGGGAGAAAGGAAAGAATGAGCCGGGCCAGCAATAAGGGGCTGAACGGACCACAACTGTCCCTGCCCACAGCCATTATCGCTTGACACTAAAAAATCTAATTAAGTGCAAGACCCGAGGAAATGTTCTTGCCTCCTTTCTCATAAGCCTCCTGCTGTTCCTGTCTTTTTTTTATTGTTTTTTGTTTGTTTATTATTTTATTTCTCCTTCTCTCTGTCGACGATATAATTACTAATGTTGGAACCCATAGGTAGGTCGGTAGCCGCATTTTGTTCAGATATTACGATATAATAATATTTTTAATAATAACAATGCTAACAATAATTCTATTATTATTAAAGTATTTATAATTGCTGTAATAGTAGTAATAATGTATCCCTGTTTGACCTGAAAGAAACTAAATTGCAATGAGCTTAGCCAGCAATTCCTGTCTTTGTCAAACTGTGCGCTATTATGTGAGTAAAACACACACACACACACACACACACAAATGTAGAATAAGCAAAACGAAAAAAAATTACATTGATTATTCAAAGAGAGATGAGTTAGAATCGACGTTTAAGTTAAAATGGAAAATCAAGTTAAAATGGAACCCGAAACTTGTTTTCAGTCGTTTCCTAGCATGGAGTCATCAGCATCTGAAATAAGGACAATAAATAGTTTCCTTTAGTTTCACAAGCGAGCAAATTTAGCATTTGGCACTGTGTTGCGTGATTTCGTTGTAAGGTTGCATGCATCAGCTATAGAGGTACAGTCACGTACAAAATTCTTGATACTCTCAATCTCGATTTCGGACATTTTCAACCTAAAAAGCAACATCTGGCAACTATAGCATGGGGAAGGTACCGTGGGCAGCGGAGAAATGACGATTTAAAATGACACGTTATCTTACCGTGCCAGTTCAAGCCTGGCTTAATATAATACTACTAGTATATACTTTCAAATTATCGTAGTGGATTACTTGTAATTTCGGGCTCTGATATGTTTTTACTTGGGAAGAAGTTAGAAGGTAAAAGAAAACAAAACCCTCCTTTATCAGTTATGACTGTATGGTTTCACTTTTCAAGTTTTCATTAAAAATGCAATTTCATTACTGGGTCTATTGGTCGAAAATATTTGTTTTTATTTAAGGGGAACTTATGGTTAATAGCCATTAAATTTCGTCAAACAGAACTTTTAATAAGCTAAAAAATGAGCCATTGCTCAAATGTGTACGTAATCCCATTGTTTTACAATTTAATTTCAAAGTAGCGCCGAGGTACTTCATTGGAGAGCGCCATTTCTCCTAGATTCGACCATGTTGCCATCTGGCGGATTAGTACCGATGACGTGGTTCCGCGTTCGCCTCAATGACGAGCAGCGAAGCAGGTGTATTTTAGAGTATTCGTCCTCGGTATTGTCCTTGTGTTTTAGGTCAATTGTCATTCAAATAGTGTCAATTATGCCAATTTGTATGGCGTTTGGTTGTCCCAATACTTCTGGCAAGTGTCCTAAAGGTATAACATTCCACAGGATTCCGTCAAATAAAGAAAAATCAAGTTGCTGGATGATGGCTCTTCAAAGGGAAGATATCAACATAAAATCTTTCAACCTATGACGCAAACTATTGTCTTTTCTGATCATTTCTTGCAACCAGATTTAAAAGATGACATTAGGAGCAGGGTATTAGGCATGGATATGAAATTTATTTATGTAATATGTTTTGGGAACTTAATTTCGCTCTGAACAGACCACGGAACCGGCGAAGATAGGGCGGCTATCTACCGCTATCTATACTATGGTGCCTCCACTTGTATGCATTTGAATTGAAATTTGTTCTTGTCAATTGCCATGTGTGTGGTGTGATGGGGTGAATGGCAGTTTTCTAAATGTGTGTATGTGTCCATGAATTGATGAGGGCCTTCACTTAGTCCTTTTTAACTAGTTTAATTAATGGGGTTTTAGAATTTAGGGCTGTATATGCCTAACTAGGCATACTTCAGGCTACTTCTTTATTTACTATTTCAATTATATATTTTCAGCTGACAAATACAAACCAAAAAGGATATTATCTAAAGATGCTGTTCCCCCGGAATAGTTCTGCCTGTCTGAGCCTACTGCTACATGACGTCACGCATAACAGATGAGCCTCACAAAATGGCGGCGCCCATGGTGCAATAGAAAATTGGTTGTAAAAAATAAGAAAACGCCCCTTTCAAAAAACTTTTTTCTCCAGGGGTACTTAAATAGAATAATACTACATATGGAACAGCTAAAATGTAACCATAAGGTTCCCCTTTAAGTTGTGCATTGTAAGGCTTAATACCTACTTATCTTGCATATGATAAGTATTGATGCAAGTCTGTTGTTATTTTACTGAATCATAAAGGATTAAAGGAATAAAAACACAAACAATCCCTTGAAAACGTTGCTCTTGGTGACTTTGAGACATAGGGTTTGATAGCCGGACTTCGGTTGTGAATTCCTTGGCTGTGCAATCTCCTTCTCACCATAACTTTAGAGATTTGGAGACCTAGTTCTTTTTTCACTTTCACAGCAGCTGTTATATATAGGCTGTGAGGTGACTTTAACGATGATCTGGTCGTCCTGCTCTCGAGTAATGCAACGGGGTTATCCTTTTCTACGCCGATTCTTGAGGTTTTCTTCTTCACTGAAATGTTTGATCCACCTGAAAACTGTTATTCGACTTGAATTTAATTTACAGCTAATTTCTTTGGGAGGATATTACTCAATGCAATTCTGTTGTGACTCATCATATAGCTAATGAGGCTTCCTGTCTTTCGGCTCCAGAATTTATCTGTAGCCCAAGATGCTCCTCCTTCATCCCAGCTTCGTGTCAGTGAATAGTAGTCTAAATGCTGAGCCACTATGTCACCTTAACAAGTTACAGCGCTGTTTTCGCGGCTTTTCAGGCATACCAACCTTACGGAATCAAAGAGCCGAATTTTCTCTTTTGTTATTGTTTCTGGAGATTGCCCCTGATTTTATTGTGCTCTTTTTTCAAAATGTTTCATTTTATTTCTTGTATAATGTCCGAAATTATGAAGTTTTTACAGTGAATGTTTTTTCATTTTATATTATATATATTATTGATATAATATGTACTGTTTTGCTCTTATTCGAAATAAGTTTATAAAAAATAAAGATAATTGTTATCACTTGTGAACGGTAACAAAAGTACTACACAGTACTGCCACTAATGAACGTGACTGTACAACGGCTAAGAACGGCAGCGGAAGATCCTTACTGAAATTCATCTCTTGGAAGATGAAGCAGTAAGATTTGTAGCCTTTTTCTTAATCCTAATTACTATTCTCTGTGAGGTTAGAATGCAGCAAGACATTTCGTTGGTATGAAAAAAACACAAAACCTGACATAACTGTTAACATTTCAGGAGATCCATAAATTATGAGCAATGTTTCGCTTTCAGGAAGCATTGCT
>NC_061107.1:25637440-25639940 GCF_015104395.2 Macrobrachium nipponense | reverse complement strand
TATATATATATATATATATATATATATATATATTATATCTATATATATCTATATAATCTATATCTATATATATATATATATATATATATATATATATATACTATATACTATATATATATATATATATATATATATATATATATATATATATATATATATATACATATATATATAAATATAATAAAATATACACATATATATATATATATATATATATATATATATATATATATATATATATATATATATATATATATATATATATAATATATATTAATTTCAACAAATAGGTTTCAGACTCGTTTATGAGGTAACGAATAATGCAGTCACGCGAATCATTTCTATTATCTTCAACATAAATTTGTATTGGATCTTTATATAAAGCATATCAGTGACGCTCTCTCTCTCTCTCTCTCTCTCTCTCTCTCTCTCTCTCTCTCTCTCTCTCTCTCCCTCCCTAATGCGGAGATGAGCGACTTTGTTCAAAATTTTTACTCTGATATTTTTCTTAAAATGCCTCTTGTCTGTTGTTATTGCTTGTCGATGCTCACATAGTTTAAACCTTGGCAATATGCAATTAGAGAACTACCGTAAAGTGATAATAATAATAATAATAATAATAATAATAATAATATAATAATAATAATAATAACTCCGCAGCATAGATCAGAAAACCAGGAAACAAATGACAATACACAAAGCACTACACCCAAGAGCAAATACGGACAGGACTATACATAACACGAAAGGAAGGAGGGAGAGGACTACTAAGTATAGAGGACTGCGTCAACATCGAAAACAGAGCACTGGGGCAATATCTGAAAACCAGTGAAGACGAGTGGCTAAAGAGTGCATGGGAAGAAGGGACTAATAAAAGTAGACGAAGACCAGAAATATACAGAGACAGGAGAAAGACAGAAAGAACAGAGGACTGGCACAACAAACCAATGCACGGACAATACATGAGACAGACTAAAGAACTAGCCAGCGATGACAATTGGCAATGGCTACAGAGGGGAGAGCTAAAGAAGGAAACTGAAGGAATGATAACAGCGGCACAAGATCAGGCCCTAAGAACCAGATATGTTCAAAGTATGATAGACGGAAATAACATCTTTCCCCATATGTAGGAAGTGCAATACGAAAAATGAAACCATAAACCACATAGCAAGTGAATGCCCGGCACTTGCACAGAACCAGTACAAAAAGAGGCATGATTCAGTGGCCAAAGCCCTCCACTGGAGCCTGTGCAAGAAACATCAGCTACCTTGCAGTAATAAGTGGTACGAGCACCAACCTGAAGGAGTGATAGAAAACGATCACGCAAAGATCCTCTGGGACTATGGTATCAGAACGGATAGGGTGATACGTGCAAACAGACCAGACGTGACGTTGATTGACAAAGTCAAGAAGAAAGTATCACTCATTGATGTCGCAATACCATGGGACACCAGAGTTGAAGAGAAAGAGAGGGAAAAAATGGATAAGTATCAAGATCTGAAAATAGAAATAAGAAGGATATGGGATATGCCAGTGGAAATCGTACCCATAATCATAGGAGCACTAGGCCACGATCCCAAGATCCTTGAAAAGAAATCTGGAAAAACTAGAGGCTGAAGTAGCTCCGGGCCTCATGCAGAAGAGTGTGATCCTAGAAACGGCACACATAGTAAGAAAAGTGATGGACTCCTAAGGAGGCAGGATGCAACCCGGAACCCCACACTATAAATACCACCCAGTCGAATTGGAGGACTGTGATAGAGCAAAAAAAAAAAAAAAAAAAATAATAATAATAATAATAATAATAATAATAATAAAATAATTTTTATTTTTAGCTCAAGGCCATATACATGGAATTTACAAAGAATTGACAACAACATACAGTCTAGATACATAAGGTAACCAGATAAAAAGAGAAAACCAAAGAGTAATCGGCAATATCCATATTTGCTGAGGTAGTATAAAAGAAGGTGGTCAAAATAATGGTCATACCCGTACTAAGACTGACAACAGTTAAAAATAGAATGTAAAAACTGTATTGATTATAATCACATTAATAATGAAATAAGGAAAATACCAGTAATGACAATAATCATAGCAATACAATAACAGTGACAGATTCTGCAGATGACATTTTACAAAAACAGAGATTAAGTCATTTAGGGAACAAACGCCTTATTTTCCCATCTTTCCCACAATTTAAATCATCTTCTTGCTTCTCTCCTTAGGATGCTTTGTATGAGCGAATTGCTGCTGTTTCTCAGTCGGGTGATCAGACTGGATATTGTTCGCCTTACAATGATTTTTAAATTGTCCTGGTGGTTGTCTGTGAACATCTTTGTGGCGGAGTGGTAGCGAGGAGTGCTTGTGAGGCGTCTCAAAATGTAATTATGAACAACAGTGATACGTCTCATAGTCTCCCCGGTGTAGTTCGTCCACAGGGAACACCCATAGATGTTGTAGCAATACGAGCGAAAGTGCAATAGTTTCAACTCTCGGT
>NC_061107.1:25602440-25632440 GCF_015104395.2 Macrobrachium nipponense | reverse complement strand
AGCACTTGAATGATGACTGTGCAATGTTAAAAATATTGGACTTATTATGGAGCGTCATTTTAGAATTCTCTCTCTCTCTCTCTCTCTCTCTCGGAAAATATAGGTTTCAGTTTCAGTTCTAGCTTTCCAAGTAGGTAAAATCTTCACTATTTTGTTCCATACTGAAATAAGGACAAGAAATAGTTTCCTTTAATTTCACAAGCGAGCAAATTTAGCATCTGGCACTGTGTTGCGTGATTTCGTTGTAAGGTTGCATGCATAAGCTAAAGAGGTACAGTCACGTACAAAATTCTCGATACTCTCAATCTCGATTTCGGACATTTTCAACCTAAAAAGCAACATCTGGCAACTATAGCATGGGGAGGGTACCGTTGGGAGCGGAGAAGTGACGATTTAAATGGACACATTATCTTACCGTGCCAGTACAAGCCTGGCTTAATCTAATACTACTAGTATATACTTTCAAATTATCGTAGTGGATTAGTTGTAATTTCGGGCTCTGATATGTTTTTACTTGGGAAGAAGTTAGAAGGTAAAAGAAAAAAAACCCTCCTTTATCAATTATGACTGTATGGTTTCATTTTTCAAGTTTTCATTAAAAATGCAATTTCATTACTGGGTCTATTGGTCGGAAATATTTGTTTTTATTTAAGGGGAACTTATTGTTAATAGCCATTAAATTTCGTCAAGCAGAACTTTTAATAAGCTAAAAAATGAACCATTGCTCAAATCTGTATGTAATCCCATTGTTTTACAATTTAATTTCAAAGTAGCGCCGAGGTACTTCATTGGAGAGCGCCATTTCTCCTAGATTCGACCATGTTGCCATCTGGCGGATTAGTACCGATGACGTGGTTCCGCGTTCGCCTCCATGACGAGCAGCAAAGCACGCGTATTGTAGAGTATTCGTCCTCGGTATTGTCCTCGTGTTTTAGGTCAATTGTCATTCAAATAGCGTCAATTATGCCAATTTGTATGGCGTTTGGTTGTCCCAATACTTCTGGCAAGTGTCCAAAAGGTATAACATTCCACAGGATTCCGTCAAATAAAGAAAAATCAAGTTGCTGGATGATGGCTCTTTAAAGGGAGGATATCAACATAAAATCTTTCAACCTACGACGCAAACCATTGTCTGTTCTGATCATTTCTTGCAACCAGATTTAAAAGATGACATTAGGAGCAGGGTATTAGGTGTGGATATGAAATTTATTTATGTAATATGTTTTGGGAACTTAATTTCGCTCTGAACAGACCACGGAACTGACGAAGATAGTGGTGCCTCCACTTGTACACATTTGAATTGAAATTTATTCTTGTCAATTGCCATGTGCGTGGTGTGATGGGGTGAATGGCAGTTTTCTAAAAGTGTGTGTTCTGCATGTCTGAGCCTGCCGCTACATGACGTCACACATAACAGATGAGCCACACAAAATAGCGGCGCCCATGGTGCAATAGAAAATTGGTTGTAAAAAATAAGAAAACGCCCCTTTCAAAAACCTTTTTTCTCCAGGGGTACATAAGGGGAATAATACTATGTATGGAACAGCTAAAATGTAACCATAAGGTTCCCCTTTAAGTTATGCATTGTAAGGCTTAATGCTTCTTTATCTTGCATATGATAAGTATTGAGGCATGTCTGTTGTTATTTTACTGAATCATAAAGGATTAAAGGAATAAAAACGCAAACATTCCCTTGAAAACGTTGCTCTAGGTGACTTTGAGACACAGGGTTTGATAGGCGGACTTTGGTGGTGAATTCCTTGGCTGTGCAATCTCTTTCTTACCATAACATTAGAGATTTGGACACCTAGTTCTTTTTCACTTTCACAGCAGTTGCTATATTATGGCTGTGAGGTGACTTTAACGATGATCTGGTCGTCCTGCTCTCAAGTAATGCAATGGGGTCGTCCTTTTCTACACCGATTCTTTAAGGTTTTCTTCTTCATTGAAATGTTTGATCCACCTGAAAACTTTTATTTGACTTGAATTTAATTTACGGCTAATTTCTTTGGGAGGATATTACTCAATGCAATTCTGTTGTGACTCATCGTATAGCTAATGAGGCTTCCTGTCTTTCGGCTCCAGAATTTATTTGTAGCCCAAGATGCTCCTCCTTCATCCCAGCTTCGTGTCAGCGAATAGTAGTCTAAATGCTGAGCCGCTATGTCACCTTAACAAGTTACAGTGCTGTTTTTGCAGCTTTTCAGGCATACCAACCTTATGGAGTCAAGGAGCCGAATTTTCTCTTTTCTTGTTGTTTCTGGAGATTGCGTGTGGTTGCCAGCCCTGATTTTATCGTGCTCTTTTTCAAAATGTTTTGTTATATTTCTTGTATAATGTCCGAAATTATGAAGTTTTCACAGTGGATGTTTTTTCATTTTATATTATATATATTATTGATATAATATTTACTGTTTTGCTCTTATTCGAAATAAGTTTATAAAAAATGAAAATAATTGTTATCACTTGTGAACGGTAACAAAAGTACTACACAGTACTGCCACTAATGAACGTGACTGTACAACGGCTAAGAACGGCAGTGGATGATCCTTACTGAAATTCATCTCTTGGAAGATGAAGCAGTAAGATTTGTAGTATTTTTCTTAATCCTAATTACTATTCTCTGTGAGGTTAAAATGCAGCAAGACATTTCTTTGGTATGACAAAAACACAAATTCTGACATAACTGTTAACATTTCAGGAGATCCATAAATTATGAGCAATGTTTCGCTTTCAGGAAGCATTGCTTATTATTAAGATTACCTCCACCCCCCCCCCCCCCACATATTTGATTTTAGTGGGCAGTGATAAAAAAATGTCATGCAAAATTCACTATATATATATATATATATATATATATATATATATATATATATATATATATATACTATATATATGTATATATATATTTCTTCAATAAAAGTTTCTTTTTACTCATATCTTTTAGAAGAAAATAACAACCATTTAGTTTGAAAGCATGATTCCCTGGCTCACTCGTGCTTGACTAAAGTGATAAGAAACAGTGGAATACAAAACAAAATTACAATACAGATGACTGAAGTGTGATGAGGAGAGGGATGAAGATGTATAGTGTGGAAAATAATTTCAAATATTGAATGGCCATTTCCATGATTGAAGTCAAACCTTAATAAGTGCAATGGTCACTGCTTGAATGCGTGCCAGAAAAAGGGAAAGGTCTTGGATGCAACCGTTTAGTATTTCTGTGGACTAAGTGATAAACCGAGTTAGAGAAAGGCAAGGAGATAAAAACGCAGAACAGCATAAGAGGAATAGATGTCGTGAGTAGAATGCCGAGTGGCATGTATAAGTGTAAAAGCAGTAGTGAAATTGAATACAGGAAGCAGACTATGCTGGAAAAAGAGGAAATGTTTTGTTAAGGTAAATACTAGTTTTGAGTAGATGTTATCGCTATTATTGTACCGATGTTCAGTGGGAGCAAGAGTGGTGGAACAATGAATATTTGCTAAGATAGTGGAAGAATTAAATGATGATAGCTGCGGTTATTTAGTAATGATTATAGATGATTGTTTGCGTGATGAGAGAAAGGTTAGTAACGAGATGATTGAAGCTTGAAAGATGGAAGGGTAAGCATAGAGAGAAGTAGGGAGAGAAAGGACGTTTGTGTCATTGCAATCGTTTGAATTTAAGAAGGAAGGATTCGGCCAGTTTGCCTTCATGAAAGTGAACTGCGGTTGATGAAGGCAATGAAACAAAAACACAAAAATCCTGCGTAGTATATATGGCGGTAGGAATGGTGGAAATGTGAGACGATTAAAAAAGAATCTTTGAGTTGCTATAAGTGAAAACATGGATTTCATTTCTTTGATGTGGTTCAGTCAAGTGGAGAAAATGGAGGACGATAAATTGGGTGAACATGATACATCGGTCGGAGCTAAGGGAGGGAAGGGGCAAGGGGAATGCTAAGAAAGTGCTTCTTGCAAGAAGAGTTAGGAAGTTTTGATAACAGGCAGTCGTGGCACAAGAAAAGAGTTCAGTAGGATACTGCAATTAACGGTCTATATGCTACTGATAAATATTTTGTTTGTATAAGTAATTAAGATGGTTGTATATATTTATTGTGGAATTGTGTGTATATATATATTATACATATATATATATTATATATATATATATATATTATATATATATATATATATATATATATAAGTCATATCACATTTTCCGTGATTCATATACATATATCGAGCTACAATGTCCTTTAATATCTAATTCGCGGTGTAGTAGGTAAAGCTTGACTGACGTTCCTGGGTTTGAAAGGATCCATAGGTTCGCGCCCTGGTCAGGCAAATCTATTATCGAGAAAAAAAAATTCCCCTTCGGTTAAGCATATATGAAAATATTAATTCCGAGGTAGAGCGAATTAGATATTAAAGGACATTGTAGCTCGATATATATATATATATATATATATATATATATATATATATATATATATATATATATATATATATATACTATATATATATATATATATTTTTTGAAGCCCTGCTCCGCCGCTCAGCTCGACCCAAATTGTGGGATTATGATAATAACTGGCTTTATATATGCTTTGCTTATGCTTTTAGTTATATAAATTCAGGTCAATTTAAATTTGAATATTAATGTTAGGGTGACTGGGTGAGGCACAGAACTTCCACTGGCCATATTTTACAATAAATGAACAAGTAATTATACATTTTACAAACACTAATGCAATAAAATTTCCACCTTAGTTTTACTATTTTATGAAAAAAATGTTGGATTCCAAGTTTCTTTCGCGTTAAATTGACAATTTCTAGATTTACTAACGAAAGGGAAACTGCTACTTTGTTATTTCTAGAATTACTAATGAAAGGGAAACTGCTATTTTGTTCAAACTAACAAAAGAATTTATGTCTTGTACGGTCGTTGGTTATTCATGCAAAATAATTCAAAATGTCAATGCAAAAATATTCTAAGAAATGTTGAGATGTGTACAGTAATTCATTCATGTTGTTTGATTTCTATTGTGTTTTGTTACAAAAAAAATAATAATTATTCTTTTATGGGTTTTACAGTCTCTTACAACTTAATTGCCCATATTCGAGGGGAGGAATAAGATAAACACGACGCTAACTCTTAAAAAAATAAATGAATAAACAAGAGCGTAGGAGAATGGATTGGGGTTTATAGTAATTTCTTTCTGGGTTAATTAATTATAAAAAAGACGAATTTGTGAATCCATGTTAAGTGGAAAACACTGCGTTATGCTATGTGGTTCCTGGAATACAGAATATTAACAACTGTCCAAATTATATTTAATTGTTAGTTATAAACTTGTAAGTTTATTTTGATTGAAAGTTAAATCATTTAAATATGCGATAACAATAGATTTATAACTTTATTTTGATTAAAAGTGAAATCATTCAAATATGCAGTAACAATGGACTTATAAGTTTATTTTGATTGAGAGTGGAATAATTCAAATATGCCAGTTTCGTAATGATATTACATTGGAGACAATCTCACTGGCTGCCATCGTTGTTGGCTATAATGACCCGCGGTAATACTGCGATCATTACATATTATGTTGAAAAGCAAAAGAATTCTAAAATTGGTGCAGTAGCCAAAACACAACGAAGTAGGTACCCTCTAAGCTGTGATAATCGTCAGATTTGATTCATCAATAAATTACCATTCTAAAGGTAACTAAGGAAGTCTGAAAACAATTAACATTAAAAGAGCTTTTGATTTAATTGCTCTGTATTTTAAAAATGTAGAATGTTACAAAGTGAACATAAAATCCCGTTGTAGCACTTGGAGGATGTCTAACGTAAAAACAGAGGAACACCATCCATTGATTTATATTTTGGAGTTGGGGGCGGGGGGGGGGGGGGGGGGGGAAAGAAAAGGGCAGTGTTATTTTCTACTGTACCAGAGATCTAGGGGTTATATTATTGTAAACATGTAATATGATTCACCCTTTATCGATACATGACGGTGTTCATCCCTTAGGTCTTTTGACTTCTTTCGTTATATATATATATATATATATATATATATATATATATATATATATATATATATATATATATGTGTGTCTATTGACCATAAATTATTACCCCATTGTCAAACTTAGATATAATTAATCAAAAGACAGATGGATATATATATATATATATATATATATATATATATATATATATATATATATATATATATATATATATATATACCATCTGTCTATTGATTAATTATGTCTAACTTTGACAATGTGGTAATAATTAATAGTTCATCATTGATTTTAATGTAAATTTATATAAGGTGGAGCGCCTAAATAGTAACGACTGATTACATTCCAGGAGAGATAGACAAAAATTTTGGGGGTAAGCGATTTATTTGGATAGTTGACAGGTCAGTCTTAGTAGATGTTTCATAACTGAAAAATTTCTACTTTGTTACTCTTTGTATTTTACTCTACGTATCTTCCTTTTACTTTCGAACGTTCTATTTTGTGGATATCTGATTTGCTAATTCGTGGCCCTGTCATTGCGTCCCACGTTTGCATTTGCTCTTTTTAAGCAATTATAATAACAAATGAAATTATATGAGACACGAATTATGTATATAAATACATAATTTGCGACACCAGACTACAAAAAAAAAAAAAAAATAAAAAATAGGTCGATCATGAACCAACAAGGAACTAACTTTGCTTCATATTTTGAAATTTTATGCGCAGAAATATTAAATTCAGGGGGACCAACAGATTTCCATATTCATTCTGGAATATTATCAGCTATTGATCTCTGCTTTTGGTGATGAACCAATCATTTGTTGCAATTGAGGGGTGATGCAAAAACACACCACCCCACATCCTAATAAGCAAGATGTTGACAAATTGGTCGAAGTTGAGCCCCCCCCCCCCCCCCCCCCCCCCCCCCACACACACACACACACACACACACACATAAAAAATACATGATGTGATTTTGTTGCAATGTTGTAGTGTTCACCGCTACTATTGTTTCTGTAGGCATTGATTCAATTCCCAGAACCACTGGACACACACACACGCACTGATGCTTCAGGAATTTCAATTCACTGCAGAATTAACGCTGCGGAATTAACGTAATAAAAAGAAAGGTGAGGAAGTGTTTGGTGAAAGACTGAATCTAAAGGGTCAGTTATAGTGAAATGTCCTAAGAATTAAAAAAAAAGTATTGATTGAACTTGAACAAAAGATAAAAAAATGAAACATAACGGAAGACCTTTCAAAATTTTAGAAAATTCTCTTCAATTCAATGGCAAGAATGGTAACCAATGAAGCTGTGAATTCGTTAAAAGGAAAAGTGGTAATGACTCCTAATAGTTAATCCTATAAACTTGGGTTGGGCAAATATTAATGAAAAACCACGATCATCATAAAACTTGAAGTTTTGCAAGAAAGTTAGATTAAAAACCCCAGATTCACAAACGTGCATTCATATCTCCCAGAAGCAGGAAGCTCATTAACTCTTGGGATGTGAAGCGAGTTTTTGTAAGTCGCTTCAAAGGGAAAACAGCATTGCCTGATTATGTTTCGAGAAATGAGGGGCAGTGAGTCTAAAAATTGCGAAACGTGATCTAAGGAAGGTGGTTAATTTCTTGCTATAATGCGATCATGATTTTATATATATATATATATATATATATATATATATATATATAATATATATATATATATATATATATATATATATATATATATATATAATATATATATATATGTAAGAATTACATTATATATAAACCAGTGACCTGGGGTCATGGCATTAGGAGGGTTCTACGTGACCAAGCAGACCTTAGATTAGCTATGCGTTGTCTGCAGTAGCCTGATCTAGCTCAAAGCTTTGTCAACATTTTTTATGTTATGATAACTTTGCACAACAACTTCCATGGGAAGCGGTTGACCTGTTGACCTACGCCGGAAACTTGTAACTTCCGAGCCGGCGAACTACGTATGTGTTTTTATATGAATTGCTGAGATAGCTAATGTTCCGCTATCGACGCGATGCTTTAGAATGGCAGTTCCACGCCAACTATCAAACATATCGGTCGTCCGACCGAGCTGCATCTCCTAGTATGGAGTTACAGAATAAAGTTGTTAACTTGTTCAACTAGCCTGTTTGAATCATCTCCTCTAGACAAGAAAGAACCTCTCTACTAAGATATCCAAGGGAGATGAGAGGAACCAAACATTACTTACGGATAACAGCCGTAAGGGAAGAACAAAAAGTCTATCGCCAAGCGATAAGACATTAGAAGTGGTGGCAGCGGTGGGATAAACAAAACAAATACCACGTAGTTCACTCCAAGGGGGGAGAGGGCGATGTTGGGTCATCAATATCAACATCTTTTGTATCAAATAATCAGTTTAATCATTTATCAGATCATTGTGAGACAATTGATTTTCCTACGAAACACACGGCCGTATCAAAACAATCTGTGCAGGTTCCCGTAGATTTGCAACAAATTCATGCAATTATTAGTCAAAACGAGTTGCGACCAACCTTACATGCAGTAAATTTGGACCATAAGTCATTCACTTTGTTCTTTGATTCTGGTAGTCCACGTAATATAATGGATTTAAGGACTCATCATTTACTCTTTTCAAATTTCCCTATAGAAAAGTCCGGAATAAGGCTCTCAGGCATTGGGAATAATGAATTAAATGTTGTGGGCGTAACTCATGTACAGTACAAGGTCGGTAAGCGCACGTTTGCTGATACCTTTGTCGTTGTACAAAACATTAATATGTATCCCGCAGTAATTATCGGATACCCGTCTATGGGCACTCAAAATATTATCTTAGCACCTGCAAAACACGGCGTGTATATCAAAGGGAAATTCTATAGGTCTTCTAATACCCTAAAAGAAGAACAAAAAGTCTATCGCCAAGCGATAAGACATTAGAAGTGGTGGCAAGCGAATAAACGAAGAACATAATTAACAAGACCCATATCAGCCGACCGAAGGTCTACAAGAACTAACTTCCACCTTCAACATCAAACGAAACAGAGGAAACGGGATCTTCAATCAACGCAACAGTTTATGAAGACGCAACTATGTCCTTCATCGAGAGGAATACAAGCATTTAACACTGACGTTTGAGCAACTGTTGTCACTTATCTTCGAGAATCTACACCGGACGAGAGCAGCATCGAACATCGACGGAAAGAAGAAAACAAACACAGGGAACATCACCCGATCTAGCAAGGACGGAGGCTGTGACGTCATCAATCTTGGACTCCACCGCGCATCGTGCACCGAGAGAAGGCCGTGACGTCATCACGACTTCCGACGCGAGACGTGGACAGGAACTGTGACGTCATCCCATGTCAACAATCCTTCGCAATATAATCGGAGCTAAGTACCATTTTTATCTATTCAGGTCTTTTCCTCAGTGAAGTGTTGTTCATCAAAGAGTCGATCGTCCAGTATTCTGGGGGTGAGTTGTTCGCCATATTAATCTTCCTTCATTACAGAACCTATCTTCAACTACGAGGTTCTCGCCCGCAGATTAATTTTTTTTCTTTTCTAGTTGTCATTAACCATTTCTTGCAGGAATTCTCCGTATAATATTTTATCATATTACCTGTATTCTTGTATCTTTTGGGGGATTTTCCTATTATTATAACACACTTATACAGTACATTGCTTATGCGTTTACGTAGTGGTCGAGTGTACTCTTATAGATATTTTGATAGGATTGCAAGGAATAGAGTGATAAGAAAAAGTGAAAGCCGAAATGGCAACCACTCCGGCTGGCAACCCCAACGTGGTGACTCTCGTTAGCGCGAGGTCAGCGATAGTCCCTTTTCAAGGTCGGGTCAATGGGTTCCTGCCTCAAAATGTTGAGGCATGGATCTCATCTGTAGACGCTCATTTAAATGCAAAAAGCATCACAGACCCAGCAGTACAATTACAGGAGGCCAAGAGCTTCGTTGACTTTGCGAAAGGCGACGCAAGTGCGTATCTAAGGGGGGTTTCTTTCCAAGAAGCGCTTACATGGGACGAGTTCAAAATTAAGATTACGTGCCGTGATGGGGGTGAAGAGGCTTTTAGATGTAGTATTGGCATTGAGAAATATCCTTAACCAAGCCTCCATGACTCAGCTCAATGTTGTCGAGCGGCGGCGCTAATTGCCGACCGGCTAAATGAATATCAGGATAGTTTAAGTAACTCCGGGTGGGTTGCGGGTGCTAAAATCAAAGTGAAAGATTTTATCCGTTTGATCTACCTTACGTCTATCACTGTAATGTTGCCTGAAGCGTTAGTACGGTGTTTTGATAAAAAATTGCAGCCCGACAGTACGGAATTAAGATGTGTATAAACAAATCAAAAAAACACATGTCTAAATGTACCGACCTAGATCCTTCGCTCATTCAAGTTTTTGCAAAAAATGAGAACAAGCCACAACAAGTAAATGTGGTACATAATAATAATCAAGTTGCAGGGATGGTTTGTTATAACTGTAAACGACCAGGTCACATGATTTCAGACTGTCGGACCGCGTTTTTGTTCAATACACAATAGTTCAACTCATTCATATAACCGTTGCTACTCGAGGAATCAACAGCCAAACGCTACAAACACGCAACCAGTTGCTAGTGCAAATAAAAAGAAGGGTCCTCAGTACTATAAGAAGAAACAACCAAACGGAAATTCTGCACAACAGCAGAAACAAACAAATCGTGCTTTCAGGTACCTCTGTTCCTGGGCCGTCTAGCCAGAACTCGCAAGGGCAAGCGAATTTTCAGGGTGTGATAAACAAAACAAATACCACGTAGTTCACTCCAAGGGGGGAGAGGGCGATGTTGGGTCATCAATATCAACATCTTTTGTGTATCAATAATCAGTTTAATCATTTATCAGATCATTGTGAGACAATTGATTTTCCTACGAAACACACGGCCGTATCAAAACAATCTGTGCAGGTTCCCGTAGATTGCCAACAAATTCATGCAATTATTAGTCAAAAACGAGTTGCGACCAACCTTACATGCAGTAAATTTGGACCATAAGTCATTCACATTTGTTTCTTTGATTCTGGTAGTCCACGTAATATAATGGATTTAAGGACTCATCATTTACTCTTTTCTTCAAATTTCCCTATAGAAAAAGTCCGGAATAAGGCTCTCAGGCATTGGGAATAATGAATTAAATGTTGTGGGCGTAACTCATGTACAGTACAAGGTCGGTAAGCGGCACGTTTGCTGATACCTTTGTCGTTGTACAAAACATTAATATGTATCCCGCAGTAATTATCGGATACCCGTCTATGGGCACTCAAAATATTATCTTAGCACCTGCAAACACGGCGTGAATATCAAAGGGAAATTCTATAGGTCTTCTAATACCCTAAAATCGGTTTTAGATAATAAAGAGACAGACAGAGTTGTCACTTACATTATCGGAACCAATCACCTGTCTCATGAACCAAGAAATAATACAGGCAATCCCAACAGAACTCTCGCTCACCCCGTAATATCAGCTTGCACGCAAAACTCTCGAGCCTAACGTAACTTCAAATATATTAGTGCGTGTAAAAGAACCTTGCCAGGATCTGAAACATTAATCCTTTCCGAAAACTCTGAAAAACACACGGATTATCGTCACACAAGCCGTTTATACAGTCGGCTCACAACAGCAATGTAATATCGCAAGTCTGTAATCATTTGAATACCACTTTAGTAATCCACAAAAATCAACATATCTTGGATGCCGAAGTTTATAAACATCGCATTCTTACCGTAGCTGAGATCATTCACGCTCAATCAGTCGCGGATGAAACCCTTTTGCAATCTATAAAGAACAAAATCAATAAAGATATTCAAGAAGAAGAAATTCAGCAGAAATTTTGAATCAGTTAACTAAATATCATGATGTTTTTTCCACTACGGATGGAACCTTAGGAAAAACGGATGTCATAGAGCATCAAATCAGGCTCAAGGACAAACAGAAAGTAATCTATGTACCTTCGTACAGACTTCCTATGAAATTTCAGAATGAGATAACAGAGGAAAGTAGGTAAAAAAAATGTTAAAGGAAGGAGTCATTAGGAAATCAAACAGCCCTTATATTTTCCGTTAATAGTAGTACCGAAAAAAGATCGAACTTGGCGGATATGCGTAGATTTTCGTCGTTTAAACGAAAGAAACAATCCCTGACAGATTCCCCGTACCATGTACGATGATATCCTATCTTTACTAGGCCAGAATAAATATTTCACAAGCCTAGACTTACTAAAAGGATTTCATCAGATTCCGATGGAACAAGAAACGTATCCCATACACTGCCTTCAGCACAGCCAGGGGACATTATGAATTTTGCGTATGCCTTTTGGTTTACGTTGTGCTCCTATCACTTTTACTCGTATGATAAACGTCGTGTTTGGAGACTTGTTGGAGATATCCTACATGCCTACATGGATGACTTAGTAATCTTTTCCAACACATTAGAAGAGCATTTACGTAAATTGGAGTTAGTGTTACAAAGGTTAAGGCAGCATAATTTAAAGGGTAAAGATAAGTAAGTGTGAATTTTTTAAAACAGAACTAGTCTATCTAGGTTTCACGGTTTCTAGTGAAGGTCTTAAAGTCGTCCACGATAAGGTGTCGGCTATCCGTAACTTTCCGATACCTACTAACGTCAGGGAATACAGCAATTTTTAGGATGCAGCGGTTACTATCGCCGCTTCATCCGCAACTACTCAATCATAGCCGCTCCCCTAACCGATCTTATAAAAAAGGGCGTAGATTTCGTATGGTCTGAAATTCATCAACAGGCGTTCGATAAATTGAAAGATGAACTGTGTAGTTCTCCTATCTTGAAATTTCCTGACTTCAATAAGGAATTTTTTCATAGCAAACAGACGCCTCAGACCTAGGAGTAGGTGGGGTATTGCTTCAACAATATGATAGACAAGTTTTTCCCTATAGCTTTTTATTCACGTAAACTGAGACCCTCCGAAAGTAAATATGCAGTAATAGACAAGGAAGGGGCTCGCTATTGTTAATTCACTCGTGCACTTTAAATTCATAATCTACGGTTATCCCGTCAAGGTTCTCACTGATCATAAGCCCCTAACCGACTTTCTTTAAAGGCTTTAGTCACAGCCCCAAGCGAACTCGGTGGCACATGATCATTCAGGACTTTGGCGCGAGGATCGGGTATTTACCTGGGAAAGCAAATATCATTGCTGACGCATTATCACGCAACCCCTCTTCATCTTGTACCGAGCCATTAGCTGAATTAATAGATATCTCAACCTCCATGCCCGTTGTTAAAACTATATCCGAACAGGAAGATCTGGGCTGGAGTGCTGAACTATTACAGACGAACAAGAAAAGATCCGCAATAGAAAAAAATCATCATTGCGTTTAAACGGAAATCCGAAGGAAAAAGAATACCTAAAGTATAAGCAGCAGAATTATATCCTACAGGAAAATATCCTGTGTACATCCGTGACGAGGAAAACCCGCAACACACCGCAGTTGAATAACAACAGGTGGTGGTGCCTATCTCACTCATACCCACTGTCTTAAAGTGGTTGCAATGAAAATCCACTGCACGGACACCCGGTTATACCTTGATGTCACAGAAAGCCAAATCCTTATTTTATTGGCATGCGATGCTTAGAGATATAAAAAAGCACATAGCAAATTGTCGCACTTGTCAAGAATACAAAGGGCACACGAAGACACCTGTCAGCCTAGGGGCTTACCCCGTGCCAAATCAACCCTTTGAAAGAGTACATTTAGATTTATTAACAGGATTTTACGAGTCAGACAGAGGAAATAAGCACCTCCTAGTAATTATAGACGCTTTGACTCGATATACAGAACTTATAGCGCTTAAAACAAAAACCGCGGTTGAGTGCGCTAGGAAGGTTTTACGAGTGCTACATTTGTAAACATGGAATTCCAACACATCATTATCTCAGACTCGGGCGGGGAGTTCAATAATCATTTCCTTAACTCCTTGTGCGAATTCCTTTGTATAAAGAAAATCAATACCATGATCTATCACCAGAGTCTAATGGGCTAGTGGAAAGGGCAAATCGTAAGGTTTTAAACATTTTAAGGGTCAACCTAGGGGGGCAGATCCCAACTGGGACATTGCCATACCTGCGGTACTAAGCACACTTAATCACTCGTATCCACGTGTCTATTAAAATGACACCGCACGAGGCACTGTACGGTATCCCGGCCCGAACGCCTTTTCACATCTTAAAGCCTACAACTAATTTATCAAATCCTCTAAAGGATGTTATGGATGCAAGCATAAGTCGATATAAATATAATTCGTAAGAATTTAGAAGAACACAGATAATAATGAAAAAAAATCATGATAAAATAGCTAAGCCAACTAGAAACATATGCCGTGGGCGAATCAGGTTATACATACAAGTATACGTGCGTAAAGGTTTAAATTATAAAACTGACACCTAAGTTTGAAGGCCCGTTTAACATTTTAGAAAATTTAACGGCCAATAGAGTTAGGGTTCAAAATGTATCCAAACCCACTGATGTGAGAATAGTCCCATTGGCACATATCAGAATCTAAAGAAAGGTAGATGGAGTGAGGGAAAAAATGGTTGTATTTATGAAACTTGTATAATAATTTATATATATATATCTATTAATCATATTGTATGAAACTATTCTTTTACGCGCGGTTATTACATCTGTTTTATCATTGCAGGTTTTCAAAAATGAATCTGTTATTGTTAGGAGTGATATTGTGTATTCAGACATCTTTGTTGTATGGAAAAAGCGCTAGGACTAAAGACATAGAATTTAATCATGGCTCGATTATCGAGAGAATCGATGATGTATTCATCGTGTCAAGTAATATTGTTATCGAAGTAGATATGCATGCTATTTTCTTACCTGAAGATGACGTCCTTAACTTAAAGAATGACCTGATGAGGTTTGGTATTTCCCTAAGGAAATGCATGAACGTAAATTTTCATGCTAACTCAGAGATTTCACTAGCTCAAACAACAAGCGTCGCAGAAATGTTGTCTTATGACATACAAAATAAAATATCAGGCCCTAATATTAATTTGAATTTCGCAGAATTACATTGTTATACTATTATACAATTATATTTATCTATTATAAAGAGTGACAAGTACTCTTTAACAATTATCCATGATCATGCTATAATCATTATTTAGTAACCATTATTCTTAATCAGGTTACATGTTATCATATTAATCATGTATACATGTTTTGATTTTTACCATTTTATTATTTTTGGGTACATAATCATTATTATTACCAAACATGGATCTATATTTTCCATGCATTTATCTTTGTTTATGAATATGTGCAACAAGGGTATGTAACAGAACCTTTTTATGCATTTAATCACTTAGTATGTTACGAGCACGCTCTCATGAACAATGTTTAAAGTAATTTTTTTTTTTGTTATTCAAGGCTTGAATAGGTAGCAGACCGAGCCTAATGTAAGAATTACATTATATATAAACCAGTGACCTGGGGTCATGGCATTAGGAGGGTTCTACGTGACCAAAGCAGACCTTAGATTACGCTATGCGTTGTCTGCAGTAGCCTGATCTAGCTCAAAGCTTGTCAACATTTTTATGTTATGATAACTTTGCACAACAACTTCCATGGAAGCGGTTGACCTGTTGACCTACGCCGGAAACTTGTAACTTCCGAGCCGGCGAACTACGTATGTGTTTTTATATGAATGCTGAGATAGCTAATGTTCCGCTATCGACGCGATGCTTAGAATGGCAGTTCCACGCCAACTATCAAAACATATCGTCGTCGACCGAGCTGCATCTCCTAGTATGGAGTTACAGAATAAAGTTGTTAACTTGTTCAACTAGCCTGTTTGAATCATCTCCTCTAGACAAGAAAGAACCTCTCTACTAAGATATCCAAGGGAGATGAGAGGAACCAAACATTACTTACGGATAACAGCCGTAGGGAAGAACAAAAAGTCTATCGCCAAGCGATAAGACATTAGATATATATATATATATATATATATATATATAATATATATATATATATATATATATATATATATATATATATATATATATATATATTCAATTTCAAATAGGTTTCAGACTCGTTTATGAGATAACGAATAATGCAGTCATGCGAATCATTCTATTATCCTCAACATGAACTTGTATTGGATCATCATAAAGCAGATCAGTGACTTCTCTCTCTCTCTCTCTCTCTCTCTCTCTCTCTTCTTCTCTCTCTCTCTAATGCGGAGATGAGCGACTTTGTTCAAAATTTTTACTCTGATATTTTTCTTAAAATGCCTCTTTTGTGTTGTTATTGCTTTCGATGCTCACATAATTTAAACCTGGGCAATTAGAGAACTGCCGTAAAGTGATGATAATAATAAAATAATAATAATAATAATAATAATAATAATAATAATAATAATAATAATAAAAATAATTTTCATTTTTAGCTGAAGGCCATATACATGGAATTTACATAGAATAGACAAAACATACAGTCTAGATTCATAAGATGACATGACAAACAAAGAAAACCAAAGATTAATCGGCAATATCCATATTTTCTGAGGTAGTATAAAAGATGGTAGTTAAAATAATGTTCATACCCGTACTAAGATTGAGAACAGTTAAAAATAGAATGTAAAAACTATATTGATTATAATCACATTAATAATGAAATAAGAAAAATACCAGTAATGACAATGATCATAGCAGTACAATAACAGTGACAGATTCTGCAGATGACATTTTGCAAAAACAGAGATTAAGTCATTTAGGGAACAAACGCCTTATTTTCCCATCTTTCCCACAATTTAAATCATCTTCTTGCTTCACTCCTTAGGATGCTTTGTATAAGCGAATTGCTGCTGTTTCGCAGTCGGGTGATCAGACTGGATATTGTTCGCTTTACAATGATTTTTAAATTGTCCTGGTGGGTGTCTGTGAACATCTTTGTGGCGGAGTGTCAGCGAGGAGTGCTTGTGAGGCGTCTCAAAATGTTATTATGAACAACAGTAATACGTCTCATAGTCTCCCCGGTGTAGTTCGTCCACAGCGAACACCCATAGATGCTGTAGCAATACGAACGAAAGTGCAGTAGTTTCCACTCTCGGTGATAAAAGGCAAACCTCCTTGCAATCATGTTGCCAGTTGCACATAGTTTACGACGCCTCTATTCTATGTCTGCCGTATCTTTTAGGTCGTCCGTGATAATGTGACCCAAATACGGAAATTCGTGCACGAATTCCAGCCGATGATTTCCGAGGAAAATTTGTGGTTCTGCAATATGCTAAGCGATCTCGGGAGCAGCGACATTCACTGGGTCTTGGCTTCGTTGTATAGGATATCAAATTCCTCTGCATATTGGCGGCAAGTGTCGTGAGTCGTTGGAGACTTTGCACTGATGGGGAAATCAGAACCATATCGTCGGCGTAACAGAAGTTGTTTATAGTTGTTTCATTGACAGTGCATCCGATTGGGAATGAGTTCATTTTAGTATTCAAGGCATCTGTGTACGTATTAAACAAGTGTGGAGAGAGAATGCCCCCTTGCCGAAACCCGTATAGGGAGCCGAAGGTGCACGACAATATGTTACCCCATTTAACACAGAATTGCTGTGTGGAGAACCAGCAATATAAAATGCCAATTAAATACAGGGGTATGCCTCTTTTATGCCATTTCAGGGAGAGCTTCAGCTAGTTTACTCTGTCAAATGCTTTTCTCACGTCCACAAAACATAGGAAAATAGGAGAGACTGATGATAGGTAATAGTTCAGCAATTCTTTCAGTATGTAGATGCAGATGTCGGTTGAGTGGTTTGCTTTAAATCCGAACTGGTTGTCAGTGTTGTGTAGAAAGGGGAGAAGTCTCACTAGAAGAACCGACTCGAGTATCTTCGATGCGATCGTTATGATTGCAATTGGCCGGTAGTTGCCAGGGTCAGCTGCATCCTTTAGTTTGTTTTTGATTAATGTTATCAAGTGAACTAAGAGTATGGAGTCTGGAAGAAATTGGTGAATTATGCACGCATTGAATAGAGCAGCTAGCAAAATATAGATCAGATGGCAGAATTTGAAAGCTTCCAGTTATCATCTGAAGAAGAGATACAAAAGCTTGTACATACAATTATAAGACTGTCGCTCCTTAGCTCACTTTGGACGGCTTTCGTCGTCAGTTTAAGATATTTTACCTTTTCTTTAATAGTATAATTATGTAGCGTTGTAGTAGTTTGTTCAGTGTAGGTACACATGGGGCTTTGCAGTTCCATAATGAGCATATAGATTTATAAAAGATGAATATCATTTGCACTATTTGCGATGAGATGTTAATTAGAAAACCATTAGTTTTATGGTAAAGCTTTTGTTAAAACAACTATAAGGAGAATACCTAATTATAAACCCCTACGTTTGACAGACATTCCAATATCAATACCTATTGAAAATTGCAGCGCCCAAAACTCGAGTATCCAAGGAGCTCTCAGTAATAATCTGAAATTTCGGATAATGTCAAGATCAGAAAATCCAGTATTTTTCAAGACAATGTTACACTATTTTGACTTATATATATATATATATATATATATATATATATATATATAGTATATATATATATCTATATATTTATATACCTATAAACACCTATAAAGCTCATCTCAAGATTAGCAAACCCACTACTTTTCAAAGACAATATTTATACCACTTTGATATAGGATATATATATATATATATATATATATATATATATATATATATATATATATATACACATATAATAGTGGGTTCGCTAATCTTGACATTTCTAGGTGTTTTTTATAGATAATGTATTTTATTCATATTCCAGATTGATTATTCTTTCATATTTACATTTTATTTTTATTGATTAATGCAAATTCTGAGCTAGTTCGCCTCAAGCTTATTTTTGTTCTCTCTCTCTCTCTCTCTCTCTCTCTCTCTCTCTCCTCTCTCTCTCTCTCTAATAGTTAATATTACTAATATTTATAGTATAAGAGTAATATTAACTATTCGAATAATTCAGCCCCTACTGTGGATGATGTAAAAATGGAAATGTGGTATAAGAAAAAAATAAGCTACAGGCGAATTAGCACATCGATGTGAAACAGTTACATCCCCCAACAGTGTCTGTTTCTTAACTTAATGGAAATCCTGGGATATTGGGCTGCAATTTTACGTCAGCCAGCATTCATATTTTGAATATGACAGTAAATCTCTTATATATAAATTTATATATATATATATATATATATATATATATATATATATATATATATATATGTGTGTGTGTGTGTGTGTATACACACACACATATAGTGTATATATATATATATATATATATATATATATATATATATATATATATATATATATTATATATATATACATATGTAAATAAATTCTTCTGTTAAAAGAGGATACGTCTCAAGTATAAAATGCCCATTAAATGATAAGGGTGGAAGTTAGGCCACCGAAATATAGTCCTCAGCTTTAAACCAAAGTGATTTAATGGCCTTTCATACTTGATACACACACACACACACACACACACACACACACATATATATATATATATATATATATATATATATATATATATATATATAATGTATAAATGTGTGTATGTTTTTCTGTTTGTGTGTGTATAAGCTAACGTTCGCTTGTGATTTTGTCAAACGTTCCCCATCGCCTCACAGGAAATGAAAAGCCCAAGATGAATTAATATTTCAAAGGCGACTCATGATTTCACAACATCCTTGAAGCACTTCCCTTTGGCAATTCGATTAGAATTCAAAGCGGCAAATCTTCTTTGAATTCAAAGTGGCGAATCTTCACGGAATAATACTCAGGCGGTAATTTTCAATCGACCAAAATCCAATTTCCCCGCCTCTTCCAAATGCAATATTGCCAACAACTCCGCTCGACGCAAAATCCTAAGACAAATGGACTCATAAAAAAATATGATTCAGGGAATTGTTATCGTTTCTGTATTTTGTGAACACATTGTTGTTACAGCAATTGGGTTTTCTGACGTATACACACACAAACACACATAGTATTATATATATATATTATATATATATATATATATATATATATATATATATATATATTATATATATATATTTATATATATATATATATATATATATATATATGTATATATATATATATATATATATATATATATATATATATATATATATATATATATATATATATATATATATATATATATATATATATATATATATATATATATATAGTGTTTATGTGTACAAAAACCAGATACTTCCTATACTTTCCCCAAAAAAATCCATTAGCGACATTTGGAAATCAGACCTTAGTGATAGATTATAAGAGCTAAAAAAATAAAATGTATGGCGTACTTTAAAAAAAATGATCCACTGCAGAGAGAGTCGATTATGTGTTTGTTAACTAAGCTCGTTGCACTAATAACTTTATCATTTACTTGGACTAATTGGTTTTTATTTACAGCTGTTGGGCACGGACAAAAATGATCAGAATCCTAAGACTTCCCATAAAGATTTAAGAATCGATTCTTCTTTTATCTATTTCACACTTGTTGTCAGCGCCATAAACGAAAAAATACGACTAAAAACACGGTGAAACGGTACATTTATCGACCATTCAGTAACTTTCAAAACAAAAGTGAATGTTCGGGTGCAGAAATACTTATCAGGATTAGTAAATGGAAAAAGGAAGGAAAAATATTAATTCACTCTAATCTTCTTAGGATTACAGACAGAAAAGAGCATATGATTTAAAACGAAAACAGGGGTAATTCCCCCTTCCTTATTTCGTAATTCCGTGTTCATTCACGTGTGCAATGGGAGGAGATGTAAAATTTTCATTCAAATGGAATCGTGGTACTCAGTGGCGTGATCGGTATGGTCTAGCCTGCCACCTCCGTCGCCGCGAGTTCGATTCTTGGGCATTACATTGAGGTGTGAGAGATGTGTATATCTGGTGATAGAAGTTCACTCTCGACTTGGTTCTTAAGTCACGTAAAGCCGTTCGTCCCGTTGCTGATTAACCCCTGGTTCCATGCAACGTAAAAACATCATACAAACAAACAAACAATCGTGGTACCAAAGAAATTAGATGTGCCACAACGTTTCAAAATGGGTCATGTTCTGTCAATGTCCCGCATCACTTGGAAAATGACCGAGGTTACCGCTAATTCACAACGCAAAAGTAGTAGCGTCTAAGAAGGTTTGGTGTCATATAGAAGACGCTGAGTTAGTGAGGTGTATGAATGAGATCTATCACGATAGGAACGAGAGGATTATCGAGAAAGTGTAGGCTAAATCAAGGTCTAGGCCTCGGGCTAAATGACATAGAAAACGTAATGGGATGGCAGGACCCAGACATCTAAAGAGAGATACGTAACATGTAGGGCCGAAAAGAGTGGCTTTTAGCGGCTCGATATTCTGCTAATGAGTATTTTTTTTTATCTAGTTATAAGAAAGTCCTCAAATCAAGGCACACCTCTGCTTAAAGGGGTTAGTAAGTGGTATAGCACTTGAATGATGACTGTGCAATGTTAAAAATATTGGACTTATTATAGAGCGTCATTTTAGAATTCTCTCTCTCTCTCTCTCTCTCTCTCTCTCTCTCTCTCTCTCTCTCTCTCTCTCTCTCTCTCTCTCTCGGAAAATGTAGGTTTTACTTTCAGTTCTAGCTTTCCACGTAGGTAAAATCTTCACTCTATTTTGCTCCATATTGTACTTTTGTACAAAACAATTTTGATTTGATTTTACCTTATTTCTGAAAGGAATTCAACTTACTATCGTAGGGTTAAACTATATTGTTCAGGTACATCGTTTGGAGTCCTTTACGGTCTACCTAAAACACATAAAGAAGGAACCCCTTTGAGACCAATATTGTCATCAATTCATGCTCCGAATTACAAACTAGCTAAATACCTAGTTCCTTTACTAGAACCATTTACTTCTAATCAACATACCTTGAAAAACTCCGAAGAATTCAAATCATATGTTTAATGTCAAGACTCTGACTTATATATGACCAGTTACGATGTTGAATCTTTGTTTACAAATGTCCCAGTAGAAGAAACAATCGAGGGTATTTTAGTTAAATTTTTATTGAACCTAATGACACTTATTTTAACTATGATCGTTGCCTTTTTAAGAAATTGTTGCAATTAGCAGTGCTGGACACTGGCTTTATTTTTAATGATCATCTTTATAAACAGGTTGACAGAATGGCAATGGGATCACCTCTCGGTCCCACGTTTTCCAACATTTTCATGTGCTCCCTGGAGGAGGACATGTTGGAAAATTGCCCCCTTGGTTTTTATCCTCTTGTGTATAAACGGTTTGTCGATGACACCTTTATTCTTTTCAAATCAGCTTTCCATGCTGATCAATTTCTCTCGTACATCAATGAATTACATCCTAATATCAAGTTTACATTAGAGATAGAGGAAAATGATCGATTACCATTTTTGGATGTTTTGGTGTTTCGAAGTGGTGATAGTTTTAATACTTCCGTTTTTAGAAAAAAGACGTTCTCCGGTCTAGGTTCAAACTTTTATAGTTCTTGTTTTTATCAGTTTAAACTCAATTCAATTTTTACCTTGCTCCATCGAGCTTACACTCTAACCTCTTCCTGGGATTTGTATCATAAAGAAATATTGTTCCCGTTTAAATATTTTTCCCATAACTGGTTTCCCTCACATGTTTTCTTCAATCATTGCAATAATTTTCTAAATAAGAAATTATCGGACTCCCCTTCCATAAGCACTGTTCCACGAAAGAAACTATATGCCAGTATTCCATACATCCAAGACGACAAATTTAGAGGGAATCTCAAATCTGCAATTGAAAAACACTTTAATATGTTGCAAGTTATATTAATTCCAAAAAATCCCCTTACAATAGGATCACTTTTCAAATTTAAAGGCAGACTCTGCCCAATATTGCAATCTTCAGTCGTATATAAATATACTTGCCCCAGATGTGATTTGGGGACTTACGTGGGTTCGACTAAACGATTGCTAAAAGTCAGAGCTGATTCACATAATGGTGTAAGTCATCGTACTGGCTGCAGTGTCCAATCCTGAATTTTCAAATATCAGAAATCATGCAAAAATTTGTAAAACCACCATCAATTATACTGACTTTTCTGTCTTGGGCCAAACAAGCCGTTTACACTAACTGTTTATATTAGAGTCGTTGTTTATTAAGCAGTTAGTGCCCAAGTTGAACTCACACACCTCTTCTGTACAGTTGTATCTGGGTTGAACCGGCTTTCTTCGCTGCTTCTCCCTTCTTTCCGAATCACTCCGTCTTCAACTTTTTAGTCTATCAGGTGCTTTTTAAATTGCTTTCATTTTATGTATGTTTTTTGTATATTTGTTGAGACTCTTAAAGTTATGTTTCATGTATTTTTAATTTGTGTTGTTTCTCTTTTAGCCTTGATGATGTAACTATGTGTTATGAAACGCGTCGGTAATAAATGTACTATCACCTGATGACCGGCTATCTCCTTGTCACCCTGTCCTTCCATATGTTGTGGCCTGCTTGCGCCAACGTTTTCTATCTTATATATATATATATATAATATATATATATATATATATATATATATATATATATATATATATATATTATATATATATATATAAGGATTCCAGGCGAAGATATTAAACATCATACAGCAGGGTTCAATATACACATCAAAAAGGCGATATTTATTCATAAATAGATAATGTGCGAAACGTCTCGTATGAATGAATATGGCGTTTTTGATATGTTAATCGAACCCTGCTGTATGCTATATATATATAATATATCTGAAATCATACATCATTATCCCATATTAGACGCGTGGCAGTAGGTTTATAGGATTTACGATTTCATAGTCAAAATTTAGAGATTTCTAAAGAAAAGGAAGTAGTCTATAATCGTGTAAACCCTGGTGAGAAAAATACTTTCAAACATTTATGTTCTCATACAAACTTTAAGAACCTGATGAAATTTGTGGATTCTTCTAATTCTCCAGGGCGCTGCACCTCTTGTCTCAGAGATTCCCAAACTTATATATTTCAGCGTTTGTTGCATGCAACTGCAACTTTTGTTTGTTACTTTTGCATTGTTAATTTCAGTCATGTTTCTTATTATATCGAAGTGCTTATAAAATGTGCATATTTTCCTTTGTATGGTAGCATATACAATTTTTGTGCTTCTTACAATTTGTATTGAAAAGAAAGAAAACTTGAAGGATGCGTTTGAAATTTGTGCCTTTGATTAAGTGCCATTGAACATAGACCTGTTTCCAGGTTCATATGTACAGTTTCCTGTTCAAATACAACGCGAATCTTGATTGATCATATTATTTTCCTTTTATTGTTTTTTGTTAGTACGCATATTACTACAAATGTCTCTGTCATATTTTGTATCATTATTATTATTATCATTATTATTGTACTTAGGAAGCAGACCCTCTATCAAGCATACTTTATTAAAAGTAATGGCTACTTCAGCAGCGTTACACTTGCAGAGATTCTTCTCTGTTTTGCGAATAGCGGCTTTTTCCGTGCTACTTAAACAGGCTAGTAGAGCGTCTATAGAGGTCATGGTAAAATACAGGGTCAAAATAGGTATATATATTTGAATTTTACAGATAAACTATGATACCATAGTCATCAAAGTCATTAACGATTCTCTCTCTCTCTCTCTCTCTCTCTCTCTCTCTCTCTCTCTCTCTCTCTCTCTCTCTCTTTGAGCTTTCGTCTGGAGCTGCCAGACATCCTTGGGCTGGGAAGCTGAGGGTGGACTGATCTTGGTGCGTTGTTGTTGTTTATGATTAAGCTGACCTTGTGTCAGCACGGGCTCTTGCTCACAGAGCAGCCCGTAAAAAAGTCTTGGTGCGGTGTCCGTCCTCGTTATATCTGTGGTTGACAGCAGGGGGTCTGCCCCATGCTTGTCTCCTATTGGCTGGTGGCGGTGAGTCTTTGTTTTCATTGGTTGCCTGAGCCAGGTCTGAAGCCACTTTCTTCGAGCCGATAGTTGTGTTGCAGCATATCCTGCAGCCGCCTGGGCCTCCTAAGCGGCGCTGTAACGTTGATGGGGGTTGCGCTACGCTGTGGGACGTCACGACTACTTTGATTTCCATTGGCTGCAGGAATACCTCGTTCGGGGGCGTTGTCTTCCATAGAGTTGTCATGATCGATGGTGTCATTGTTGGTGGCAGGTCTTCTCATACTCGTAGGGAGGAGAAATTCTTCCTGGGTCGTATTCAGTGTAGGGTTTATTTGCTGGATGAGGAGCGCCTCCAGCATGCGCAACCGACGGGCATCAGGGGCCTTCCCGATGATCTTCGTGTTCTGTATGATGACATCCCGGGAGATGGCCTCCTGATGTTTCGTGCGGGCGTGATTCTTTATAGCCCCCTCTTGGGCGTGGCACGAGAGTCTCTTCGACAGTCGCATGGTAGTCATATCTACGTAGGCGCCACTGCATTCGCGGACTGGGCATGTATACCATAAAATCAATATTTAAATCGTTTAATGTTAATGTAGTGTTCTCTTATAACAATACCATTAAAGATATGCTAATTAAGAATAGTCCCGTAACAAATAACAACATCATTTACAAAATTCCTTGTAAGGATTGCCCATCGTTTTACGTTGGTCAGTCAAGTAAAAATTTATGTGTACGTATTAAGCAGCATATGTATTCAGTTAGAACAGCCCAGACTTCAAATGCACTGTTTATCCATCTGAGTGAAAAATCTCATTGTATTAATAGGGGTGATACCTCGGTAATTGCTAGATCTAATGATTATGTTTCAAGAAATTTACTGGAATCGGCAATTATACTAATCACTAATAAAAACAACCTAAATCTTAGTCTGGGAATGTACCATTTGGACCCATATATTTGTAAGATGTTTATGAAGGACCTTAAAATAAACGAACTACTAATAAATTAGTCCCGCATGTATATAGTTATTAATTCTCTCTCTCTCTCTCTCTCTCTTTGGTTCGATATTCTCTCTCCCTCTTTCTCTTGCTTGATATATATATTTATATTTTCTTTCGTCTTTTCATTAATAATAATTTTTTGGGAAAATTTATGTAAATTTCATCATATTAAATTGTATATGCTTCCTTGTTTTTTCGAAACTTACTTTTTTCTGAAAGAATAACTTGTTTACTGCGTGTATCCTCCAAGGTGTGGCTACCCTCAGGCGTTTCATCGTTTCTGTAGAGTGAAATCGCCCTTATTGCTAATCTTGTAGTGTCAGTTTGGATATTTAAGCCTTCTTTTGACTATGTTTTCCTCTGTAAAATCAGTTTGCTTTAGTAAAGGGTCTGAACAGGACCGAAAGTACTCGGCTATCTCGCTTTTTCATTCTTTCCTTCGTGGCAAAAACTTTTATATATATATATAAACAAAAAATATATAATATATATATATAATATATATATATATATATATATATTATTATATAATATAATAATATATATATATAATTATATATAATTGTCTATTTGATCATAAATTATTACCACATCGTCAAAGTTAGATATAATTTAATGAATAGACAGTTGATTTACTATATATATATATATTATATATATATATAATATATATATATTATATATATATACATACATATATATATATATATATACACTTATATAATATATAATAATATATATATATATACACTTATATATATATATATATATATGATATATATATATTATATATACAAATATATAAACTATATATATATATATATATATATATATATATATATATATATATATATATTATATATATATCCATCTGTCTATTGATTAATTATGCCTAACTTTGACAATGAATTTATGGTTTATGGAGGTTTTTTTCCCTGTATCTTAGGATGATGATACAAGTAAGTTCATCATTGATTTTAATGGAAATTTATATAAGGTGGAGCGCCTAAATAGTAACGACTGATTACATTTCAGGAGAGATAGACATTATAACCTTTGGGGATAAGAGGTCTATTTGGTAGTTTACAGGTCAGCCTTTGTAGATGTTTCATAACTAGAACATTTCTCCTTTGTTGTTTTTTTTGTATTTTACTTTACGCATCTTCCTTTTACTTTCGAACGTTCTATTTTGTGGATGTCTGAATTGCTAATTAGTGGCCCTGCCATTTCTTCCCATGTTAGCATTTGCTCTTTTCAAGCAATTATAATAACAAAGAAAATGATAGGAGACACGAATGCAAGTAGACTATTCCGTCATATATAAATACATAATTTGCGACACCAGACAGAAAAAAAATAATAAAAAAAATAGGTCGATCATGAACCAACAAGGAATTACGTTTGCTTCATATTTTGAAATTTTATGCGCAGAAATATTAAATTCAGGGGGACCAACAGATTTCCATATTCATACTGGAATATTATCAGCTATTGATCTCTGCTTTTGGTGATGAACCAATCATTTGTTGCAATTGAGGGGTGATGCAAAACACACCACCCCACATCCTAATAAAGCAAGATGTTGACAAATTGGTCGAAGTTGAGCCCCCCCCTCCCACACACACATAAAAAATACATGATGTGATTTTGTTGCTATGCTGTAGTGTTCACCACTACTATTGTTTTTGTGGGCATTGATTCAATTCCTAGAACCACTGCACAAACACACACACACACACACACTGATGCTTCAGGAATTTCAGTTCACTGCGGAATTAGCGTAATAAGAAGAAAGGTGAAGAAGTGTTTGGTGAAAGACTGAATCTTAAGGATCAGTTACAGTGAAATATCCTAAAAATAATAAAAAAATAAGAAAGTATTGATTGAACTAAAATAAAATGCAAGGAAATTAAACATAACGGAAAGACGAGATTGATAACCAGTGAAGCAGTGAATTCGCTAAAAAGGAAAAATGGTAATGACTCTTAATAGTTAATCCTATAAACTTGGGGTGGACAAATATTAATGAAAAACCACGATCATCATAAAACTTGAAGTTTTGCAAGAAAGTTAGATTAAAAACCCCAGATTCACAAACGTGCATTCATATCTCCCAGAAGCAGGAAGCTCATTAACTCTTGGGATGTGAAGCGAGTTTTTGTAAGTCGCTTCAAAGGGAAAACAGCATTGCCTGATTATGTTTCGAGAAATGAGGGGCAGTGAGTCTAAAAATTGCGAAACGTGATCTAAGGAAGGTGGTTAATTTCTTGCTATAACGCGATCATGATTTTTTATACATACATATATATATATATATATTTATATATATATATATATAGTATATATATATAATATAATATAATATATATATATAGATATATATAATTATATATATAATATATATATATATATATATATATAATAAAATAATTTCAACAAATAGGTTTCAGACTCGTTTATGAGGTAACGAATAATGCAGTCATGCGAATCATTCTATTATCTTCAACATAAATTTGTATTGGATCATAAAGCAGATCAGTGACTCTCTCTCTCTCTCTCTCTCTCTCTCTCTCTCTCTCTCTCTCTCTCTCTATCTCTCTCTCTCTCCCTAATGCGGAGATGAGCGACTTTGTTCAAAATTTTTACTCTGATATTTTTCTTAAAATGCCTCTTGTCTGTTGTTATTGCTTGTCGATGCTCACATAGTTTAAACCTGGGCAATTAGAGAACTGCCGTAAAGTGATGATAATAATAATAATAATAATAATAATAATAATAATAATAATAATAATAATAATAATAATATGTTTTATTTTCAGCTCAAGGCCATATACATTGAATTTACAAAGAATAGGAAGCAACATACAGTCTAGATACATAAGGTAACCAGATAAAAAGAGAAAACCAAAGAGTAATCCATATTTGCTGAGGTAGTATAAAAGAAGGTGGTCAAAATAATGGTCATACCCGTACTAAGATTGAGAATAGTTAAAAATACAATGTAAAAACTATATTGATTATAATCACATTAATAATGAAATAAGGAAAATACCAGTAATGCCAATAATCATAGCAATACAATAACAGTGACAGATTCTGCAGATGACATTTTGCAAAAACCGAGATTAAGTCATTTAGGGAACAAACGCCTTATTTTCCCATCTTTCCCACAATTTAAATCATCTTCTTGCTTCACTCCTTGTATGAGCGAATTGTTGCTGTTTCGCAGTCGGGTGATCAAACTGGATATTGTTCGCCTTACAATGATTTTTAAATTGTCCTGGTGGTTGTCTGTGAACATCTTTGTGGCGGAGTGGTAGCGAGGAGTGCTTGAGAGGCATCTCAAAATGTCATTATGAACAACAGTGATACGTCTCATAGTCTCCCCGGTGTAGTTCGTCCACAGGGAATACCCATAGATGCTGTAGCAATACGAGCGAAAGTGCAATAGTTTCAACTCTCGGTGATAAAAGGCAAACCTCCTTGCAATCATGTTGCCAGTTGCACATAGTTTACGACGCCTCTATTCTATGTCTGCCGTATCTATTAGGTCGTCCGTGATAATGTGACCCAAATACGGAAATTCGTGCACGAATTCCAGCCGATGATTTCCGAGGTAAAATTTGTGGTTCTGCAATATGCTAAGCGATCTCGGGAGCAGCGACATTCACTGGGTCTTGGTTTCGTTGTATAGGATATCAAATTCCTCTGCATATTGGCGGCAAGTGTCGATGAGTCGTTGGAGACTTTGCACTGATGGGGAAATCAGAACCATATCGTCGGCGTCACATAAGTTGTTTATAGTTGTTTCATTGACAATGCATCCGATTGGGAGTGAGTTCAGTTTATTATTCAAGGCATCTGTGTACGTATTAAACAAGTGTGGAGAGAGAATGCCCCCTTGCCGAAACCCGTATAGGGTTTAACACAGAATTGCTGTGTGGAGAACCAGC
>NC_061107.1:25572440-25594940 GCF_015104395.2 Macrobrachium nipponense | reverse complement strand
TCTATATCATTACTTGAACAATAATTTTATTATGAGCAATAGCTTTTAACAGCAGAGGTCGTAGAACACAAAACACCTCCAACTCAGCTGCCATTTTATGGCAAAGTATGAGTATTATAAAGTATATTATTTTATGCGCACAAGTTGCGGATTTTATAACGAATCGAATTGTTATCCAAAACAAATCATCAGTAAAATCTGTCCAAAGCAGTGTTGTTTATATGTATTATCATGGCTACCTTGGCTGGAACTGGTTAGATCTCACAAGCAAGCACGTGCATACCTAATTGTTTAGGCGGGCATACCGACTGTCAGAAGCAAATGTCAAGATATTGAGAGTACTCATATCAGGGCTTGAAGACCAGCTTCTCGGCCATTTCAGAGAGCTTCATTGGAATGGTTATCGTCTTTAATTGTCATTTATTTTTATTTATTTATTTATCTTAATTTATTCATTTATTTATTTATTTATTTTTATTTATTTATTTGTTTATCTTTATTTATTTTCATTTATTAATATATTTTTATTTTATTTTATTTTATTTTATTTATAAATTCATTTTTAATTATTTATTGTTTTCAGCATCCTCTTATTACATTCTTCCATTTGACAATTATAAAGACAGTTTTGTGTTTGTAATCACCATTTATAGAGCAGGTTACGACGAATTACGAAAAACAAACATTTTGTATATCTTGAAAATGAATTATTAGTGGAATCGACTTTTAGATTCTGTCTTATTATTATTATTATTATTATTATTATTATTATTATTATTATTATTATTATTATTATTATTATTATTATTATTATTAATTCAGCGGCTGACTTTAAATTCAAGTTTCCAAAGAGTATGGTTTTCATTTGAAAGCAGGAACACAACGTAATGGGAACTGGCAAATGTACAAATAAATAAATTAATAAATAGATGAATAAATAAATAAAAATACATAAAATTTTAAAACATGAATCCTTTTTTTCAGAATTATCAGCCATAAAAATAACAAATAAGAAGCATTTTCTGACCCATACGTATAATTCTTATATCCTCTTTAGGAAGAATCTCGATCTTACACCATTTACAATCGTTGGGAGTGAATATAACAGAAGATATATCCTTTGATGACCTCACTCATAATAATATTTCCAGTGTATTACCCCGTGTCATGGTAATATCACATGTAACATCTAAAGGAAAAATGAGAGTAAAATAAGATTTAGAGGGAATTTAGATAATTAATTACTTTTTATTAAGATAGAGGAGTAACTGAGAAAATGCCTTAGAGTGAAAAAATTTTTGCTCATCACCGTACTCAGATGGAAGATTTCCAGATTTGAAAAAACAAAACACGGTATTTTGTATCAACAACTCATTAAAATCATATTGCTATCCTTAAAGACCACTGTAAAATATCTAGAAATCAAGTTATAAACTATAAAGGTGTTCTTAACGGGCTCTCAAATATTCATTTCAAATCTGCTCATGAATTTTTCGAGAACGTTTTCATAGATCTTCCAGTTGAAGTTACTGGAATAATATTAAGGTGTCTTTGAGGTCCTACTTAAAAATTGCTACATTTATACTTGTTTTTATATATACACACCACGCAAACGCACGCATACACACACACACACACACACACACACACACACACACACACATATATATATATATATATATATATATATATATATATATATATATATATATATATATATATATATATATAGTATATAATATATGTGTGTGTATATATGCTATATATATATATATATATATATGATATATATATATATAATATATATATATATATATATAATATATGTGAGTGATATATATATGTCTATTATATATATATATATATATATATATATATATATATATATATATATACATATATATATATATATATATATATATATATATATATATATCACCATTCATTAATTTATCGCTTGTATTTGTGAAGAAATGTGTCAAGAATTCCTAAGACTCTCAGCTCTTGCCTTCCCTCCAACTCAAGAAGATCCTACCAGAGATCTTTGTTATTTCCCTGCAAACAGCGTTAGACGAGAGCGAACACAGCTCAACTGGAGCGTTCTTCAATAGAAAATGTTGAACACACAACGAAGCTCACGAGCTGAGACACAAATGCAAACGCCACCCGGATATAAAGGAACGCTCGGCCGGCGCCTAAAAGGAATAAGAGGGGGAGGAAAGAATCCGAATTAATAGGCGGAAGGAGAAGAAGGAAAAGAAACGACAAAAAGGGGGAAAGAAAACGACTGTGGAAAATGTGCAGCAAAGATACGTACGACAATAAACGGTTAGAAGAGAAATACAAAAAGACAGAGAACGAGAATAACTGATATGCATTCATGGAGGGAGGCTGAGGAAGAGAGAGAGAGAGAGAAAAATGGTCGAGATGCAGCAAAAGCAACAACGTCTGTATCTCGTTGATAACATCAACATCTGGCCCGGCCGTCAGTTGCTGGGAAGCATCAGGCAAAACATTGGAAGTGAAGTCAACGAATACCAAACCCTCATACTGGATCCGCGAGCGGAAGTTTTCATAGCAATGTTTCTTCCACCTTCTTTTTTTTTCAATAACTCGAATTCCTTTCATGGTTCACTGGTGGCATAAACCGTACGTGTTCTTTTTTTATATATATTTCGTGAGGATGTATTTCGTGAGGACAGAGATATAAGAGGCCTTCCATAAGTGTATTTGTTTATTTGAATAATTGCTGAAATGTTTTTAGACGCAAACATTGCAATGAAGAGACATAGATGGAGCATTGGGAGAATCACGGGAAATAAATGGTTCGAGACAAAATATTTTTTTTTCTTTTTTTTTAATAGTTAATGTCCAGAAAGGTATACCAGTACTGACTGTTAAATTTTTGGTTCTTAGTAAGGAGTGGAAGGTTCTAGACATTAGCAAACTAACAAATAATTCAAAAGGATGATGACATAAATGATATCTATACTTATTCATATACAATCGGTATGGTATTATAGGCCTATGTATAAAAATTCTATCATTCTGTTCATTTATATTTTATTTCTTTGGTGATATACCATTCAATAGCGATTGAAATTCTAATATTGTTTAATTTAATCCAAGTTATTAATATTAATTATGAAGACCAGACTATTATATCCATTATGTCTTGTTTGTCTTGACCCTTTGTTATACGAATATTTGTTTTCACTTCTCAATAAAAATAAATATATAATATATAATATATATATATATATATATATATATATATATATATATAATAATATATATATAATATATATATTATATATATATATATATCTATATATATATATATATATATATATATATATTATATATATAGATATCAATAGAGGGATCCACAGTAATATCCTTGTTTATCTAGATATAATATGTTTATACAAATTAGCTATATATATATATATATATATATATATATATATATATATATATATATATATATATATATATATATCAGTTCCACATTAATTTTGATTTTACTGCTACATGCAGTGCGTTCTTTAGTTAATGCGTACATTATCGCTCTCAGTCCCGAAAATATGAATGAAAAAGTAAGATATTCGTATTAAACAAAAGCGATTGCCTGAGAAGAAGCGAATACATACATTTACATAGTGAACTTAACTTTTCGAATGGATCTCAGTTTAAAGGAAATATTCTTCTCAGTAAATTCGCCTAACAAGTCATTGTTCATTGAGACAAAATACATGCTATGAATACTTACCGTTTAAGATTAAGTAACACAATGAAGTTAATTTTAATGACGATTTATGAAAGCATGCAATTCCTCCAAAAATAATTCAACGACGATAGCCGTTATTTTAGCTGCATTAGGTAAATCTCAAAACTAGGAATCTAGCAGGAAAGGAGGTGCAGTATGATTCATATGCGTTTCTGAAGCGGAAGCATAAAATCCTTTCGCTTGCAAGTGATGGAGATTGTTGAAGGATTCATACTTCATCAATTGAGAGATCAGTTTCGCAGTATAACTACGTCTGTATATGATTCGTGTTCAGAGGAATAATGTCCTCCCAACCATTGTTGACGTAGTAGCTGACTTGCACTGTCAAGGGGAGCGCCTCAGTGGCGTGATCGGTGTGGTCTTGGCCTACCATCTCGGTGGCCGCGAGTTCGATTCTCGGGCATTCCATTGAGGGGTGAGAGATGTGTATTGCTGGGGATGAAAGTTCACTCTCGACGTGGTTCGGAAGTCACGTAAAGCCGTTGGTCCCGTTGCTGAATAACCACTGGTTCCATGCAACGTAAAAACATCATGCAAACGAACAAACACACAAAAAATGCACTGTTAAGGGCGAAAGGTCGTATGGGATGGGATCCCATTTTGATTTATAAAAGACACCAATGTGCATTAGAGAATAACATTTAAACATCCAGAATCTCTTCAGATATGTAAGGTCTTCCTCACTATGAAGGGAAGATTCTAAAGATCTTATTTAGAATATACAAAAGGATATCCTGTCGTCAGATGATGCTAATACGTCCATTATTATATAAGGGTTTTAGAGAATTGTTTTTTTTACGTTTAAATTCATAACTTGCTCAGTTAACCTGCTCGCATAGCAACGAATTTGCTGCGCCACAAGATAACAGAAGGAGATTGGCAAATTTCCTTATGAGTCATCGAAGGTTCAATTTTAGCAATTTAAGACAAAAATTATCCATCCCCAAAGTAGCAAATGACTCCCAACCACTTTATTGCAATTCCAATCTTCTACCAATTTTCAAACATTCACGTAACGAGCAGGCAGAAGGAATAACATGGATCCCAGCAATTTGTCAATTTAACGCCAAGAATTTGGCAATGATGCTTCAGGAAAGCATAAATAAGAATACGAAATGTTTATCGACTTTTGCGCTTCTTGAACACTTCGATGCCACAAGCAACACACTTATCTTTGTCTGTCCTCCTACCTACTCTTGTGATTTCTTTGTCGGATGATATATTTTTTGTACTTTTACATATGACAAATAAGTAAACCCTTTTTTATCGGGAATTCACATTACTCTTTGCATAGCTTACAGCAAATGGGAATTATGTCTGATAAGCCCACACCTATTATGACCATGATTATAACTAATGCCTTCCTGGGATGATATGTTTTCGACAATAACATTTTTCGTTAATTACGATTCTGTGGTTCATATTCCTGTGGAACTCAGGATTTGGATGTAATAGTTCATATTTTCTGATGAATAGCCTGGTTAGTTAACAAGAATTATCTGAATAACACTAATGCACCTGTTCTTTGAATCAACTTAGTAAGAGAATGAACCAAGAAGGGTGATAGTAGTGGCTTCATTGGACTAAGTCCACCCTGTGATATGATTGTCTTCATTTTCACCAGTGATGAGCACCTTAGCCAGATGGCTTTGTCAGTAACCATTAGGTACTACCAGAAGGCTGTTCACATATAATTTAGAGATAGATTACCCGAATGATAATGCATAATTATTTTCTTTAGTAATACCTGTAAAGACCCTTCCTTTGAAACCACATATTGCCAACATTGAAGCCCATTTCGAAACACATTATTACATACATACATATAATATATATGTGTGTGCTTATGTGTTTCTCTAACTGTGTGTGTGTAAAGAAATAAACAATATCGGACTCCAGGCTACACAGAATGAAAATACTGGTATTTTATATAAATGCATCAACAAGAGAAAAGGCTGATTGCCTATGGCTTAAGTGAGTAGGCGTATCCATTAAGTAATCCCATAACTTCTACATGGAATAACCCTGACATACGACACTATGATTCTTCCTCCCATACAATTTTGAAGGAAGGAATGCCTATTTTTGCAGCAGTCAGGGGATCATACACCTATCTGACTGAGAAGAGTTGAAAGATTCTGACAGTTACGAACCATGAGAGTGTATGCAAGACTAAGCCAACGTCACAGAGATCATAATATGTGATATGTGTTGGAAGTTAATGCGCTGCTTGTTCGAATCCGTGGGAGGACGAAATTATTATCAACTAAAAAATTCCCCTTCGGTTAACATATATGAAAATATATCAATTCCAAGGTAGAGCGAATCGGATATTAAAGGACAATTGTAGCTTAATGCATATGTATATATATATATATATATATATATATATATATTATATATCTATAATATTGTATATATATTATATACTATATATATATATATATATATATATATATAATATATATATATATATATTATATAATTAATATATATATAAATATCTATGTATGATTTAATTTTATGTATATATATTATATATATATATTATCATTATATATATATATATATTATATATAATAATTATATATGTATATGTATATATATAAATTTATATAATCTATAATATCATATATATAATAGATATGAATATCTATATAATTATATATATATAATATAGTATAATATCAAATATATATATTATGAATGTTTTTAGCCTCGAATAAAAGGAACAGGAGGGCCCAGGCTCATATATATATATATTCATATATATATATATATACATATATATATATGGTATATATATTAATATATATATATATATAATATGTATAGAATATATATGTGTGTGTGTATGTGTGTGCTTGTTTTGTGTGTTTTGTCTGTACAAGAGTGGCAAATTTATACAAATGTATGGTTAGACAAATGGCATGCCTATGCTAATTAAATGATTATATGTATATTATATGGATGTTTTTAGCCTCGAATAGAACAGGAGGACCCAGGCTCATATATTATATAGTATATATATAATATATAGTATATATATATATATGTATATATATAGTATATGTGTGTGTGTATGTGTGCTAAAACCAAACAGTTCATCCAACACAGTTTTATGGAACAATAATGTAAAAGAGTGGCATATTATACAGATGTAGTGGTTACACAATGGCATGCCATATGCTAATTAATGATTATTAATTAGTTTGATATTAATGACGCATTTTTTTAGAGGGAGATAGGAGATTGAACTGATGTTTTTTTTTTTGAAAGATAATGGTATCATATATATTAATTGAAGTGCGTGAAGTTTTCTTTCTGTTATCAGTCAATATGGTTTAATGATTCCCGTTATCACTTATTTGTAAGTGGTTACATTTTCTGCCAGGTTATTTGTTTGTCTTTTTTTTCTTTTTTTTAGCATGATTACGAAGAAACTTTTTGACCAGATTTTTGCGAAAATTTTACCATAGTTGAGCCTTGTGACTGACAAGAAATAATCGATTTTTGTTAGCATAAGAAAGTAACTTTTGCAACGATAAGACCTTTCGTGAGTGATTGTTTATCCTTGTTTTATTTGTTTCAGGCCTAAGACACCGAAACCAAAACTCTTTACACAATTACCGCAGATTTTCGTAACCAAGTTACCCAAAGAAAGTCTGACTGGAGCTTGTTTTCTCTTCCTTAGAGCTAACTATGCGGAGTTGACGTTGGAAAAGGTAACTACCTACCGAGGTTTTGTTGCTTGTGTGTGTGTGTGTTTTTTTTTTATTACTATTATTTTTGTTGTTATTTCCATGTTCAATAACCTAAGCAACAATCGCATTTGTAGAATGTATGGTGTCGATTGGTGAGTTTCCTCAAAACAAGCATCAATAGGTTTGAATTTGTGTGTAGTGATATAATACTCTTTGCGTGTTTATCTTCTGAATTACTTTACCACCAAAAATTTCCATGCCGATTGAAATGCTGTTAATAATCAAGTAATGCAAAGCACCGGTATTTATGAATACCTTACTTCATTGTGTGATGTTTAAAAACAAAGCCTGTTAGCTATCATACAAAGATAATATACAGTTTTACGCCGCTGAAACAAATACTTTGTAAAGTGCTTTTCGTTACGCTTGTAACCCTTCAGAAAATCTCTTGTCCAAACATCTTGTGAATGCGATCATTTTCCAGTTACTTACACTCGCCCCATGATATCTGAAATGTAACATATCTTAGCATCCTTTTTTCTTCAGACAAGTTTTTGGAAAGTTACACAACTCTTTGATGGTTCTTTGACCCAGACGCCTTCTAAAGTAGTCTAAACACGGCCATTAAACGGGTGGGTGGCTAACAGAAGTATAGTTTCCCTGAGGGTCTCTTTTCGTTTATACAGTACACGTTGCGTAGTTTTGTCCCCCTTTTAAAAATCCGCCCAAGTAAACATAACTCGTTATTTGGCAACCTTTCCAATAAAAATTAATTTACATTCTTTTTAGAAAGTTAAATTTGGATTAAATGTTTTCTTTCTGTTTCATTAACCCACAGATGTTTTCTGAATAACGTCGTCATTCTTAATCAAGGCATGACTTACGTCGTATTTGGGATGAAGAGCTGTTTTCCGAAACCGTTTTTCAAACCTTAAACGACAACCGTAGCCAAGCAGACCCCATCTTTTAAGTAATGTCGGGAATATCTCTGAAGCTGTATATTAAGATTGAGTGCTACACAGGACTCCTCTTTTAGTAGCCCATGTCCTTCGGATCAGTCAGATGTACGGGAGATCCGTAATGCTTTATTTGGAACTGAAAAGAAATCCGAACACAAACACGAACATAAAGAGAGAGAGAGAGAGAGAGAGAGAGAGAGAGAGAGAGAGAGAGAGAGAAAATCCTTAAATTTGTTACAGAACTTTATACAGCCACACATAGGGTGGTTAGTCCCAAAAACAGTCGAGTTTTGATTACGAGTGGTGTTCCACCCCATATTTTAAATTTTTTCAAACTATACTGATTAGCCGACCAAGTCATCGAATAACTTATATAATCATAATATATATATATATATATATAAATATATATATATATATATATATATATTAAACTATACAAATATAGTTAGTTTTCCAGATATGATTATTTTCATAGTTCCAACGAAAGAGGGATTTGCTTTTTTTCTTTTTTTGTGTCGTGGTTACTTAACTTCGATAACTGTTATTTTGGTCATAACGGCAGCAATAACTGCAGCCAAATCATTATCATTCCAGTGTTATATAAGAAGCGAATAGAAACGCGGATCCTTCCACCAGTAAATGTAAGTCTGGAAGCTCTCTCAATTTCATTAAGTTTAATTCCTATTGCGTATTGACGACTAAAAGGCTTTTGCGTCTCTTCGAAATTAGTTTTACACATGGTAAATAAAACGATTATCCGCAGGAAACAGAAATAGAAAGTGGTTTTCCCATTCCCGCCGGAAGACGAATAAAACGGGTGTTGGAATGTGAAAATAGGTTGCCATGTTTACAAATGGAGAACCAGTTTGTGCTGTAGATGGCCATGTATGTAGTTGTTGTACTACAAGACAGACGGAATTTTTTGTGCGTTGAATAGAATGTTAGTTTACTTCAGACTGTAGCGGTATTAAAAAAATCAGTTGGGAGTGATTATTATAACTGAATCTCGCTTTTTTTTTTTAATTGGATATAACTGAGGGAAGTACGTACCAAAATCTACAAGAAAATTAATATACATTATAAACAAATAAAAACACCTCCTTATACCTTGAAAGTAATAGGATAATACTTCGCAAAAGAGGAAGACTGAGTAAATTTTGCGTGGAAGAGTGCAGGAAACGACAGGAACTATTCGCAAATAACTCGTGTGAAGGGCTCTTTCCGAATTCCACCGAGGGACGCTGTTTGAAGGAAGAAGAATGAACTTAAATATCTGAATTAGAATCTTGATGACAATGTTCAAATGAACGCATTGTCTTTTCACACCAGAATCCTGTGCCTACATTAACGACTTTGCTTTTGTATACGTAAATATATCTTTCATTTTCTATTTTGCTCTTGTTGCCGATCTGTATGCACAAATTTTATTCTAAATAGTAAACACAATAACTAAACGTCAGTGTACGTTTTTAGTCAGACGCCGTTGGTAAAGCGAAGAGGTCAGATAATGCTAATATATTAATTAACCTGCCCATGTATTAGTCGAAATTTAACCAACGGGCTTTTTGGAAATATGTATATTAATTTGTTGTCAGGGCGCATTTGAAAACCGAAAATGAGTTCACTCTGTGTTAACTTAAGCATTACTTAAATATATATTCAGACATAAGAAAACATCCTGGCCTGTCCTCAGAAAGTCTTTTTAAACTTAGCCACCTCCCATATCTTCATAGAAAGCTCACCATCGTACCCCTTCCCTTGCGTACTATGTAATGTCATGCCCTTATAATTATGACAGTCGCCTTTATAACCTGTACCTATACCTGAATACAATAAAACAATTGTTTCTCTCACTCATTTCTCTGAAACATTTCCTTTATTCAGACATTACCTGTAAATCCTCAGTCACATTGCAATGCCATCTTTCCCTTGGGTCTTCCCATCTGAAAACCTTTTGAAATATTTTAATTATGTCCTCAACACAGTCACTTTTACAGCTATTCTCTCCTTTGCTCCACATTCACCAGATCTTCAAATACTTACGTCAACCAGAAACTGCATTCAGTTCAAAGTGAATCTCTTAGTTTACCATAATCTGAGCTCCATTTGTTTGTTACACTTTCACTATTTCATTCGTTTCTTATTTAATAACTCATTCTTCCTGAATTTCGTGATAACCTTTCCAACTCTCTTTTGTACCAGTTCCCTTGCGGTTTCTTTTTATCTTTCATTTTCTCTCATGATCTTATCCATGTAAGTATATATCAGCACTTTGGCTTGACTTTGTACCAATGTACCTCACAATGAATTTTTTCTTTCTCGCTAAACCTGCCATCCTCTCATTCCACTTCATATCTATTTTATTCCTTGTTTTACACTCTTTTACTAATAAGACTCTCCCAACTGTCATTACGACCCCTTTATGAAAATTTTAGAAACTACTTATGTCGTTCCTCGCCTATGTTTATTTAAACTAAGGTAATATTTAATCCATTTTACGTGCTGTCCTTACTTCTTTCTTATCAAGGTTATTGTCTTCACTATATTTACAGCCACACCTTCACCTGTGCCTCTCAATCTTAAGATTATGCTTATCTTAACATCTGATTCAAGTAATTAATAATCTCATATACATCCAGCCCTTCCTCTTCAGTAACTCTTAAAACCCACCTACCTAACTCTCTCTCTCTCTCTCTGGGCATTTCTCTTTTCCTTTTTTGTAACTCTTCTGAAAGATAATGTCTTTTCACCAACTCATTAAAGTTCATTTCCTTAGACCAACTATTAGTAGGGGGCACATAATCTTATTTTTTCTTCAGGCTCATTTTTAACAATAGAGAAACAATTCCAAGATCCACTTTTGTCCACATTTCTAATTTACAACATTCTGTTGCATTTCTTAATATCGTTTGAAAGCTTCTAATCTTTAAGCATTTTGGACCAGCCTCTCAGTCTCATTTGTTCTTAATGGGACTGAATATAAAATTTAGGCCCATGGACAAGTACGAGGCCTATGAAGTCATTCAGAGCCGTAAGGAAAATTGAGAGTCAAAAGGTTTTAAAGGTGTAACAGGAGGAAGACTTCCCAGTTGCACTATGAAACAATATCGTTAGGAAATGGCGGAAGAAAGATAATACGAACGGAACTATTGTAAAAGGAATGGAAGGGTTTGCAGTTAGGGCCCGAAGGAACGCTGCACTAACACCCTGAGGAGTCAGTCGTTTTGAAACACTGATTTTATTTGGAATATCTTTTAATTTGCCTTAAGAAACAATATCAGACATAAATGATTCTAAGTCCTGTTTTATTTATGAGCTGTTGTTTCTGTTGAATCCCGAACAATATCGTTTATTTTGCAATTCCTTTAATTATAAAGATAAAAGATTTCGCTGGGCAAGAACATACGTCTATCGAAAATATTGTTTAGTTTTTATGTTAATATTGTAGTAACTTTGTAAGTGAAATACGTAATACAAAAATGAAAGACATTCCAAAGAGTTCTCATTCTAATGGATTACTTTTCAACGGACCAGAAGTTCTTTCCGCTATTCCCTGAGCCAAACGTATTTAGCAGTTAAAACCCGGTCTGTAAGACCCTCTTCTCTAGGATAGCTGTAATGCCATATTATAGCTAAGTGCTACATAGACCTTCCCTTCCAGAAGCCCTTGTTGTTAGGGAGTAGTCAAGTATAAAGGAAAGCCCTGTAACACTGGGAGCGTATGGAGAGAGAGAGAGAGAGAGAGAGAGAGAGAGAGAGAGAGAGAGAGATCTTGTACACAATCTAAGCAGTCTATTCCCGGCTCGGGTCGTAAAATAGGACGTCATAAAGGCCTTCACTAAAAGCATTCGGCAAAATATTCTTAGTTTACCTTTTATGGCGCAGCAATAAAAGGAGATGCATTATCGCCAATAGATCAATATTTCCTCTTTTCATGCAAGTTGTTGCTGTTGTTATGAAGTAATCTGTCCAAAAAGCTAATAAAATGCCTGGCATATCTTGACCTCTCCGGCATAGGTTCTTAAACTTTTTATTAACAGCCCCCTCTCTGAGAGTTGGTGCTTCCCTTCATGCCCCCCTTGCATCTTTGAGTGAATTCCCCCCCCCCCTCCCTTTAAAGAAAAAATTAAAGGGCGGGGTGGGGGGGTTCGAGGGATACGGAGGGAGGTAAATAATTGCAAAACATTGTAGGGCCATCGAGTCTAACTAGAGTAATAGACTATAGAAAACTAACGTTATAAAGCGATACTTTTGCGTTTTTACATAAACGTCTGAATACTAGTTCCTCACTCTTGTTATGAGTAACGAATATAATTAGAGAATTTTTTATTTTTCCCTTAGGCTCGCGCCTCCCCTGGAAATTGCTGACGACCCCCAGCTTAAGAACCGCTGCTGAGTATCGCCTACATGCAATTCTGGAGATTGATTACTGAAATGTTATTGACTTGTCGTCTGTATTTGCGCTTCATTGGCACAATAAGAATTAAGGGATGCTTCGGAAAACGAAATTGGTTAAAAGGATTTACACAGTTTTGCCTCGTGTCTTAGCAAGCCAGGCTACTGACTTCATAAAATTACAGTATGATCTAGAACCACATTTGCAAGAGAAATATCACAATCAACCAAACCAACACAACAGAAGCTAATACGACGTGATAAAAGAAATGTGTTCGAAGATACGACACAGTAATCTACAAGTAAATAAGCTTCATATAGAAAGATCTCTATTTTGTATTAAAACGACCTAACTACCTTTTGAAGGAAGGAAGGTTATAAAAGTGAAGTTAAATGAAACCAGGGTGGTGATTTTTAAGCTGGACAATAGAGGAATTTTTTCCGATGGTATCAATTCAAAGCGTGAATTTAAGAAGTGGCCTGACTTGTGATAAGAGACCGCTTGAGAGAAGGAAGGCCTCTTTTCTTGAACCGAACGGAATTACGGTTTAAACAGTACCAGCTAAAAAGAAGTGGAGACGTAGATTTGACTAAATGAAGTACTGAGAAATTGGGATCTTATTATACGCTAAATAAGTGCAAACGTCCTGTCCTTGATCATTTCTGTGACATGTTACGGTCCTTTGGACCCATTGTGCAGGAAAAATTATACACCATTGTATCCGGTATATTCGACCCGCATTTGAAGATAGACTGGTGTAGCGAATGTTCTCTTTAATAAAAGCACTATTACCAAATATATTTGCAACTCCTACTGAAACAAAACCACCAAGCCAACTCCCAATATGTAATAATAAATCTTCACCCACTTGATGGCTTCTACTGCACTCCCTGGTGTCTCAGTATGCAGAGAATGACGCCACAGACTATTTGGCAGAGCCATGTATGCGAAAAGAAAATGACCTATTGTTCAGCTGGACTATCAGTATAGAAAATTTTCCCAACTGTCACATTTTTTAGGAAGAAATTAGCTTTGTTTCTCGTCTCCTCTGTTCCAGTAGAGAATATTTTCAGCATAACTGCGTTAGTATTTATTTTTGATAAATGCACACCCGTATTTGAAGGTAAACACTAGCAAAGTATGAATAACACAAATGTGCCTTTAGGTGATGTTATATAATTATACGACAATCTTTGCTGATTTAATCTTGAGTATTATAGTTATGTGATATATTCGGCAAAATCTGATGTGCTTCGACAGTAAGTCATCTTGTTCAAGTATCAAAGTAACCTGATAAATAAAAAAGCAATATGTGCTTTTATAATTGCAAATTAATATCAAGTGATCTTAAATACATTTCTTACGTTGTTGTAATTGAAATTCATTACAGTGCAAGTAAGTGAATTGTAAGGTAAACAGTTTTGCAAATAAACCCGGAAGGAAATGTATATAAGTATATATCAAATATATACATATGAATATATATATATATATATATATATATTATATTAATATATATATATATATAAATATATATATATATATATATGTAAGTATAACTGAATCACGAAAGTTAGGAACGTGATAAATCCATAAATAAGATAATGCCACGAAGGAAAAATAAACGAAGGAGGTCTGCAAGATTTTTTCGACTTTAAAAGTCCTTTACTGAGCAGATACTGACATAAATACGAGAAAAGACAATACAAGAAGATTCGTATAACTGACAGATAGGGATTATAAAGAGATTAGTACCTAAAATCCGACACACCTGGTAGATAAAAAACCTTCCCAAACAAACATAAACAATGGGTACAATTAAAGGTTTAAGACAATCATCTCGGATACAATTTCCAGACAATTAAAGGATTATAGGTGACAGCTATTCGGAACTTGGTAAACAAAACCATATTCACAATACATGACAGACATACATTACAACAAAAATTAATAACTCTAAGGCAACTGATTTTTATTTAAGTCAATAATTATATCTTTGGGGTCATTCTTAAACATGTTACAGATACAAGGGTCTAAATGAAAAAGGCCACGACTAACATTGAAATTACAATGGAAAGTAAGTTGTATTAAAGCAGATTCTAAAAGATTTCGTGATAAGACATCTCTTGACCTTGCAATTACTGAACTATCAATCCAATTTATTCGGTGGTTGTTTTCACTTAAATGAATGAATAATGCATTAGATTTTTGCCCAGTTTTTACAGAATATTTATGCTGGCTTAGCCTTACTTCTAAGCCTTTGCTGGACTGTCCGAGATAAAATGAGGGACAATCCATACATGGAATTTTATATATTATGTTGTTGCTTTCTCTGTGGCCATTTTTTATTAACATTCTTTTTAGTGTGTTATTATAGGAAAAAACAAGGTTGACATTAAAAGCTTTTAACAATGGTTTAATGGTTTCAAATCCGTTAAAATAAGGCAAACTGAGTGTTCTTAGAATTTTCTTTCTGTGTGTTATTTACAGTATAAAACTTTTTGTAGGCTTTATTATAACAAATGTCTAATATATGTGAAGGATAGCATAAATCTTTCCATATTTTTCTTATGTATTAAATTTCTTGATCCAAATATTGTGGACTGACAATTCGCAATGCTCGTAAAAACATACGAGGAAAAAATTGATATTTTTATATTAAGATGGTGGCCTGAGAAGAAATGAACATAAGTTAAGTTGTTAGTCGGTTTCCTATAAATACTGAATTTACATTGAAATGGTTCTCTATGTATCAAAACGTCTAAGAAAGGGAGGCAATTGTCTTTTTCTAATTCTAGAGTAAACTTAATCGATGGTACCTGGTTATTTAATTTAGAGAGTAAATCATTTACATCAATACCGACAGGAAGAACAGCTAAACAATCATCAACGTAACGATACCACTTTACAGGAATATGAATGATATTAGGTAAGTAGCGTTTTTCAAAGAATTCCATATACAGGTTTGAGAGTAATGGTGATAAAGGATTTCCCATTGCCATGCCAAAAATTTGTTGATAAAATTCACCATTGAATATAAACTTACAATCACAAATGCACAAACTCGTGAGTGAAATAATGTGACTTATAGGTAGAGGTAATTCATGGTGAGTTAGTTCATTACTAAGATATTCTAAAATAGAGTCTATAGGGACTTTAGTAAAAAGAGAACATACATCAAAACTAACGAATCTATCAGTAGGGCAAAGAGCAATTTTGTTTAATCTATCAACTAAATCTAGATAATTATATATATGAGAATCGGAGATGGTTCCAAGTAACGGGGAAAAGATCTTAGAGATATATTTCGAAAGTTTATATGAAATTGAACCAACAGTACTGATAATAGGCTGCATAGGGTTATTTTCTTTGTGCGTTTTGACTAATCCGTACAAGTAAGGTAACGATGGAGATTTGACTGACAATTTGCCTAGTAGTTCTGTTTTATCTTTAAGGATATTTTTCACTGTGCTATTGAAGTTTTTTATGACTTGATCAAGGGGATTTTTTGTTAGTTTTTTATAAGTCACATCATCATCCAGTAGGGCTTGCATACGTGATATGTAGTCAGCTTTATCTAAAATTACTATAATATTTGACTTATCAGCTTTTGTAATGTGGATAGTATTGTCCTTTTTAAGATCGGTCAAACTTTTCTTATAACGAACAGGGAAGTTACTTTCATGCTTAACGTTGGCAGCTCCGTAAACAATACCTTTAATCATGTCAACATGATTTTGAGGAAGATCACAATATTTTTCAAATTTACTTAGGGATGGCGCAATCATTAAAGCAGAAGGTCTACTTGTTATAAAGAAAGATAAACCATATCCAAGCGCACTCACAACATTTTCACTTATTTGTTTACTAGATAAGTTAACAACACAATCTTGATGTGCACAATTAGTCCAGTCACTGCTATCAATAAGATTTTTTAGTTTTCTGTCGAGTTTCCTTTTCAGGGCATCTGTAGTCCTACGTAGTTTTTCGTAAATTTCCCGTCACAGCAAGTCCTTCCAATCAGCCTGGATGGAATGATTGAAAGAGATCCTTGTTTTTCCAGTTCCTTGAATTTTTCCTTCTCTTCTTGCTTGGTGGCTGCTATGTGCTGTTTCAACATCATGTTACTAAATTCATTGAATGGGTGATTGTCATACCTTCTTAGACGGCGTGGCAGCAAGGATTTAGGGAGCAATTGTTCTAAGAACATTCTCAGTTTGCCTTATTTTAACGGATTTGAAACCATTAAATCATTGTTAAAAGCATTTAATGTCAACCTTGTTTTTTCCTATAATAACACACTAAAAAGAATGTTAACCCTTTAACCGTTTAGTACGTATATATACGTAGCACGCCAACGCTACCTGAGCCGTTTAGTACGTATATATACGGGGAGCGGATGTTTTCAACATAACGTTCAGTACGTATATATACGATTGATTTTTCCTGCCTTTCTTTTAAGGTAAATCCTCTCTAATGTATTCTCTCTAGGTCCGAGGAAGTGTTGTCGACCTTATCCAAACAAAAATACTTCCTCCCGAACCCCTTTTATCATAATTTTCCTGATTTTCTATATCTAATGCGGGAATTCGCCAATCACTTGGCGGAGTCGCTATGTAGCGAGACAACACGCTGCTGGCTGGTCGTTCATTTACACGGAATTTTGGTCTTTCAACGCAAGGGGTAGATGGGCTATAATCCTTCTAAGCCAACTTACCATCGGTCGTGGGTTGTTTTCTTCTGTTTCCTTTCCAGCTCTAGCGCAAATGAAAAACGATAAGTACGTAATTGTAATTTATTGACATTTTTCCCACTGAAATATAAAAAAAAATGTACTAGAACGTTACAGAACAAGATGTTAGATGTAGAACGCGCAAACTTTCATTTATGAAACAATGCACCAGTACCATATTCTAAACGAAAGTTATGTACAAAATTCTTACACAACAAACATTGCTGAAAATTCATCCGACAGTTATAGTGATGAAAACGAAAACAGAGGGTAAACAAGGTAAAGACAATAAAGTATGAATATGTGTAATGATTCGGAAAGGGTTGCCAGTAATTTCCGGTCCTAAGATTTCGTATTTGACAACGGTGGCAGTTTCATTACATCGATAAAGGAAAATCTATAAAAACAGATGATGAAATTATCTCTATCACCATTTTCTTAATGAAATTACCCTTGAGTCTAAGTCGTGTAGAGAGAGAGAGAGAGAGAGAGAGAGAGAGAGAGAGAGAGAGAGAGAGAGAGAGAACTTTTCTTTGTATTCTGCTTTACGCTCCTTTGAACACTGATGCCACATACAGAAATTCAAACCTAACAATTTTGACAATGATAAAAAATAACGTTAGAGAACTCTAACAACAACCTACAGAAAAAGAACAATATATATATATGAGTATGATGAGTGTCATGTATATAATTTGACTTATAGTGCACACAGAAACACTGTACACAATATGGGTGTCATTAGCTACGCTTCCAAACTTCTACCCACAATTCGGGGTCCTTTAATCCGGTCATAAAATCCTACTTATCCCTCCCCAGGGCTATCCAGAAGAAAGAGGCCGTTCCGGGACAAGGCCGAGTTAATCTGCCATCACTTGAGGAACCAATAACAGTTTTTTTTTTTTTCTTATCGCACTGTTTCATTTATTTTCATCGGTGAGTCTGGGCTAGACATTGGGAGTTAGTATGATTTATTTAGGCGATTAGAAACTAGATTATCTTCACCCTACTTTTTTTATCAAAGCAGTTTACTAAATGATTTCAATTCTTCAGATTTCAGACAATTTTACGTCTTCATGGTTAGATACCAGAACCTAGGATGGAAAGGTGTGGCAGGGTGGTGCCGCATCTACACGACATCCAAGCTTAGGTCAAGGTTTTATGAATCAAATCCGGGAAAAGTGGCATCGTCTAAAACGCACTACATGTGCATGGTCATTTTGGTTTGACTATGATAGGGATAACTGGCGAATACAGAAATTTGTACGATAGCACCTTAGTTGATATTGAACGAAATGATTGGTTATTTTTGTTTACTGCTCCCGTTACCTCCCACCCGTCACGAATTTGATGCGCTTGGCATGAGGGTTTGGAATTATAACGAGTCCTTTTCAAAGATTCCAGTTCCTTCTTTCATTGATGATGGCCAGTTCGGAATTCCCTTGTCGACGGTCAAATGTCACGGGGAAAGTAAAATTCGTTTGCCTGTACAAAAGGGAGATCACTAAATCCGCCATTGCTCATGAAACAAGGAATTGGAATAGGTCAAAAGACTAGGGATAATCCGAGGCACCATTCTCTTACTAATGTTCGAATGGTTCCACCCACCAAACTCGATGCAGGTGGAAGGAACGAAGAGATGACAACAAAAAACAACAACTGATCATTACCTTGGATATGCCTCTCTCTCTGTCTGTCTGTCTGTCTGTCTGTATGTCTGTCTGTCTGTCTCTCTCTGATATAAATTTAATATAAATATATATCTAATAATATTATAATATATAATATATATTTATATATATAGAATATATTATATAGGATAGATAGATAATAGATCGAATAGAATAGATAGATAGACATATAGATAAAAAATTTATATTATAAGATAGATAGTGATCTAATAGAATAAAAAAAAATCTATTAATAATATAATATATATAATAATAATAATAATAATATAGTCTATCTATCGTATCTATATATATATATATATATATATATATATATATATATATATATTATATATCACTTAGAAATTCTATACAGTTTACTTTTATTTTATTTTTTTTTCCGTCCAAAACGGACATGCATCGTGGATGATGTAGAATTCATAACAAAACTAGCTTTAGCCCAAAGACTTGATTATACGGACTACAATATGCGAGATCTTTTCGAACCAACTTTATTACATACTATTATCATGGCTTGTCAAAAAAAAATCTGATGATTAGTATTAACAATAATTCGAATGGCCAATTGTTGTATCCTATTATTTATAAATTCTAGAGCGACAAAAGAAAAGGGTTTTATGTACAACGAATAAACTTCCTTACATGAAACAATGCACGTGTGTCTGGTCTAAGAGAATGATAATCCTATACCCAAGGAATGAATTATTATTATTATTATTTCATGGCTGGAAAGAGCAGACATATAAATATGTGACAGTGCTTAAAGGGAACCGCCGGATGTATGTTACTGCACTTATTATGAGTTGAAATATATGGAATAAGATACAGAAACTGAAAATAAGCTAATGTAGCCCCCCTGCATTTAAAAGATAGCGCACACGGGAGGGCAGTTGCCATGTTGTTCTTTTTACTTTTTGCTGACAATCTGGGTAGCGTAAATTTTTGCTCCCCGCACTCTTAGCTGACAGCTGGGGCACCAAACCTGCTTCCCATAGAAAACGGTTATTGGGTTAATAAAAAATGGCCCCAGAGAAAGCAACAACATAATATATAAAATTCCATGTATGGATTGTCCCTCATTTTATCTCGGACAGTCCAGCAAAGGCTTTGAAGTAAGGCTAAGCCAGCATAAATATTCTGTAAAAACTGGGCAAAAATCTAATGCATTATTCATTCATTTAAGTGAAAACAACCACCGAATAAATTGGATTGATAGTTCAGTAATTGCAAGGTCAAGAGAAGTCTTATCACGAAATCTTTTAGAATCTGCTTTAATACGACTTACTTTCCATTGTAATTTCAATGTTAGTCGTGGCCTTTTTCATTTAGACCCTTGTATCTGTAACATGTTTAAGAATGACCTCAAAGATATAAATTACTGACTTAAATAAAAATCAGTTGCCTTAGAGTTCTTAATTTTTGTTGTAATGTATGTTCTGTCATGTATTCTGAATATGGTTTTGTTTACCAAGTTCCCGAATAGCTGTCACTATAATCCTTTAATTGTCTGGAAATTGTATCTGAGATGATTGTCTTAAACCTTTAATTGTACCCATTGTTTATGCTTGTTTGGGAAGGTTTCTTATCTACCAGGTGTGTCGGATTTTAGGTACTAATCTCTTTATAATCCCTATCTGTCAGTTTATACGAATCTTCTTGTATTGTCCTTTTCCTCGTATTTTATGTCAGTATTCTGCTTCAGTAAAGGACTTTTAAAGTCGAAAGATCTTGCAGACCTCCTTCGTTTATTTTTCCTTCGTGGCATTTATCTTGTATATAATATATTATATATTATATATATATATATATTGTAAATATACATTTACTTCCGGGATTATTTGTATAACTGTTTACCTTACTATTCATTTATATATATATATATATATATATATATATTATATATGTATGTATGCATGTATGTATATTATATTATATTCATATTCATTAGAGGCGACAGAAGTACTGTTATTTCAGTTATATTAATGAAACTGTCTAAAACGTATAGTGATAATGCCAAATACTCCCACATTCCCACTAAAAGGATCTGTTTTCTAAAACAAGCGTTTAATTTCACGGGCAACATATCCATTTACATCGTATTTCATTATCTTGTAGGCCGTGGAATTCATTTTACTTTGTGGCACCGCCACATTACCCCAAAATAAACTTAGTGTTTTAGGGATAACTTCAGTGTAATATTGTTATTTGACATTTGTACTGATGAATTTTATAGGAGACCAGTACAACAACATTAATCATGCTGTTATTTTCACCTGCATGAATGGTCATAGACAACTATAACGAGTTTCTATAAGTACTTAGGTTTAATCAGAGTAACATATATGACTCGTGATACCTAAATATTGATACCTCAATGATAGAGGTTACTCAGGAAAGCCTATGAGCCATGAAAACTGGTTCAATTGCTACCAAAAACTCTGATGGATGAAATGGTCCGTGGTCCTCGGCCGACTTTCCCAAAAAATGTGCTATAAAAAAAGTTTGAGACCAAATCTAGAATATGAATGAGATTAACTGGGAAGGGGTTTCAAAATTAAATGTTAAAGATATCCTGATAGAATAAAGCAGAATAGTTTTAGATATTCTCTCGACGTCAGACGTGCATAAACATGCCAAGCTGATCGACGCAGCTTTTACGTAATCAAGAATTCACAAAACGTATAGAAAATAACTCATTTTGCCAAAAGTAGGAACTCACTCAACATAGTTCCTCTCTCTCTCTCTCCTCTCTCTCTCTCTCTCTCTCTCTCTCTCTGTGAGTGTGTGTGTGTGTGTGTGTGTGTATGGAAGTCAAATACCTAGGAGAAGAACAATTTGAGATAAAAGATTATAGTTGAAACCTTTATTATAAAGCGTTTCAGTTGCGTTTATACTTAATAACATACTAGTACATTTATGTGTCAATTTACGAAGAGGCACACGTAAAATCAGCTCTTAATTTTTTTAATGCACAAAATCAGCACTTAATTAAAAATCCAAAATCAGTACTTAATATCCTTCAATCCAAAATTATCATAAAAGTTCACTCTTGTGAACTTTTATGATCACGATTTTAAGTCTCCCAAATCACATTTTGTGGAACACGTCTTCTGTGATCCTGTATCCTATATGAATCAACTTCATTAACATTTATTAATCCATCTCCTACAAGTAACTTTCAACTTCATTCTCCTGCAAACGCTTTTAAAGCCTTACTATTCTCTT
>NC_061107.1:25564940-25567440 GCF_015104395.2 Macrobrachium nipponense | reverse complement strand
GGTATTCCTAAAAGATTTTCCATTGTGAGCGTTGACGACAATACTCAACATGTGTCGTGTGTGGTCATATTATCCGCACTTCAAGAATTAGGAATATCTTCTTGACTCGTGATTCCTTAGATACATTTAGTTTGGAAATCTCGTCCATTAATATAACACTGAACAACTTCTGCATCTCTTAGATATCATTCTGCTCAAAATTTTTACTTCGATCTTCTGAAGAAAATACATTAAAATAAGAAAAACGATGTGGCTTACTTCCACTTATTTGAAAAGTGGGATTTTTCTATTAATTATAGATTTAGAGTGATTTCTGGGTACTACGTCCTCGAACCCGCATCCTATGGTGATTAAGACATTCTACTGAATTAAGAAGGCATCCAATGACGCCCTTCCCCTTTTTTAAGAACATGACGAAAGGGACACTGTAGACGCACTTTGACATTTCTGGGTGTATGCAAAAGCTACGAAATCACAAACTGACTCTGTGGTGGCAGAATGTCTGTCTGACTATCACTACACTATAGCCGGTCCCCAGATAGAAAGTTAAGTGGATAAGTAATTTTGTTGGGCGCAGACCATAACACATTTATATTTATATTCAGGTTTATTTGGTCAAAAATACAATCACTTCAAATACTAGGGGCTATACAGCATATACTAGCAATTCCCAGTTAAACATTATTGTACAAATAATAAACTGCAGAGACTCTCTGGAGCACTAGACACTCTCCTGCCTGTCACATGTTAAATGCTCAAGCATTTACTTTTTATAATGCTACTTGCGAGTCGTGTAACCAAACAACGCGAAAGCAGCAATAAAAACAAGTTGAAAAAGGCTGTATCAATGTCTCGACGCTAGTAACCGAACGTGATAAGGTATTATCTCACTCATCCCAAGGAAAATTGCTATCGAGATCTCTTCTTGGAGTAGAGCAGCGATAATAGATGACGGTCATTCATGACCCGAGGCTGTAACATTTGTTTTGTGGTTCAGTAATAGTTCCATCACAAATCTACGAGTGTTCAGACGAGCCGGGTGTAGATCATTTTAGCCCCCATTTATGTTTGGATATTGCTTCTTAATATGTTCATCCGTGTTATTGCATGGGAGTGTATATTTATACATTGCATGTGTTAATATATTTGTGTATGAAATATCATGTTGTTTTCTTGGTGTATTATATACGCTCGTTTTCATAAAGGAATGCTTGAGGCTTGAGAGTCCTTGCTTATGCATAAATTCATAGATTACTTTTGGGCTTTTAAGATTGATTTTTTTATTTCAGATCCGTTTATTGTAAGATTTTTTTTTTAAATTCATGTATGTATATGAATATAAATACAGTTATAAGCACATACCTACAATAATATGCATCCTTATATTTGTATATGAGATCTATATATTTGTGTAGGTGTGTATGGAAATTTTTGTATTATGTATGCCTTGTATTATTTGTATATATGTATATATACGTGTGTTTATGTGGATGTATATTATTAGTACGCAAATATATACTCAAATCTTTGTATAACTAAAATTAAATTCCCGAGTATTCAGTCTTACATGTAATTACATAAGGACGTATACATTTTTATGTTGTCAGTCAGTTTGTAGTGTTTGGGTCAATCATGGTAATGGCGCCATCACTAATCAATGGCCTAGTCGTGAACACGCGAGAGGCAACGGGTAGCGTAACCTTGCTATTTTTAGTTCAGACAACTGTCACAATTACCAAAAGGTTTACTGATATATGTATGTGTAAATAGTATTATATATATATATATCATGTGTGTGTGTGTGTGTGTGTGTGTGTATATATATATATATATATATATATATATATATATATATATATATATTATATATATATTATTATATATATATATATGGGTAACTACAACATTCTTGAGGTCAACGTTTGTATGAATAAAAAATAAGACTACAAAACGAAAGGGGTTTTTGCTGATGAATAAAAGTTAGTCCTCAACTTGATTTAGTTATTTAGTTTAGATATTTTTCATTTGAAATATCAGATGTATACAAAACGTTAAAGAAAAATCATTTAAAGGAAAAGGCTCTCGTATTACACATACACTATATATATATATATATATATATATATATATATATATATATATTATATATATATATATATATATAGTGTATGTGTAATACTAGAGCCTTTTACTTTAAAGGTTTTTTCTTTAACGTGTTGCATATATTTGATATTCAAATGAAAAATATCTAAACTCAATCAAGTTGAGGACCAACTTTTATTCACCAGCAAAAAGCCCTTTCGTTTTGTAGTTGTTTTTTTTTTTTTTTTTTTGCTGCTCATACAAATTTAACCTCATAAATGTAGTAGTTACCTCTATTGATTGTTGTTTTGATAGTCTTTCTTCTATCGCACATTTCTTTTATTTAATGCACTGTATGACTGACAATATCAGTGACGTAATAGTCGTGATTTTAAGCTTTGGAGAGAGAGAGAGGAGA
>NC_061107.1:25542440-25559940 GCF_015104395.2 Macrobrachium nipponense | reverse complement strand
AAGTAAAATCCTCTTGTAATTTAAAATATCTATTTCTTGTACAGGATTAAAGCTTTCGACCATCAACTTTAATCCTGTACAAGAAATAGATATTTTAAACTACAAGAGGATTTTACTTCATTGTGGATTGCATCCCCATTTACTTAGAGGTACGACATAGTACCTGGCTTCTGCATATATATATATATATATATATATATATATATATATATATATATATATATTATATATATGTGTGTGTGTGTGTGTGTGTGTGTGTGTGTGTGTGTGTGTGTGTACGTATTTATACACAGAGAGAGAGCATATATGCGTGTATGTATTTATATCTCATCACGTATCTTTTTATATTGATTTTTTTAAAGTTATGCATTATTTTACATGAGGATAATAATATGATAAATGTAAGGGGAAGGGGAAAACTGTTTATCGCTTCAACTTAATTACACTGGATTATTTTAGACATCGATCGAGAGACCGTTACCGCAGTCTCAGGCTGCGATATTTAACCACATCAATCAAGATCATGGAGTGAAAGTCACACCATGTGACTTTCACTCCATGAGTTAATAGACAATGGCACGATCATCTACAGTGAGAAAGGACACGTAATATTTCTCATTTTAGATAGAAGGATTTTCTAAAGCCAGGAAAATGACAGGTTTGTGTGTACCCTCACTCCCAGAAGTATTATGTTGTAAAACAGACTACGAATGAGATCTTGTTATCCCTATCTAGGAATTAATCATTCATAAAAGTAGAAATACGACTAAAATTTAATTACGCCTAATATATAAATCCGAAATTTATATTTATCGTAAATTAGCGTGACTAAAATAATTGGGATCTTCATTCATTTTATTATTTAAGAACCCGCCTTTTGTGGCTAGTGAAAAGAATTTAGAAGAATTAGAAGCATTGTTTTTTTTTTTTTACTTTGGAGAGAGACTGGGGGAGGAAGGAAGACGTAGAATATAGGAATGGATTGTTCTATTACTCATATAAATTGGGTAGAAATCTCAAATACGAGGTCACAAGTAATGTTGCTTACGGTCCACAACAATATATCTGAGTTGTAAAACTTTATAGAACTATGAAAACGCTTCGAACCCTTCCCTGAATTCATCCTCAGTTCAAATGAGTAAATTAACATAAAATACACCAAGGTAAACTGGAAGACCAAAGACTGGTGGTGAACAAAGTGGTCAACTGGCCCAACTAGGTAATTTCCTCTCTTGTTTTTCTGGCTGCTATCCTGCTGGATCTCCGCACGGGCTAACATGATGTTGCAAGCAATGCCTCATCGGAAGGAGTCGAAGGTGTAAATAACAACAGAGGAGAGGAAATTACCTAGTTGGGCCAGTTAACCACTTTCTTCATTACCGTGTCCGTTGGAGATCTGACGGGCGGGGGTAGCCATTCCTGTCGTCGTTTGGTCATTTTATGTTAATTTACCAATTTGAATGGAAGATGAACCCAGTGAAGGGTTCGAAAGCTTTTATATATATAGTTTTACAACGTTTTACAACTGTTACCATCAGATTACAACTGCTACCATCAGATATATTATCGTGGACCTGAAAGAACAGTCATATGAATGTAAAGTTTTGAAATAGGAGATCAAGAGGCAGATGCTCCTGAGACGAGTAGTTTTTGTACTGTATAAGAAGTCAGATTTGAAGAGTTGGGGAATGGGAGGTCTTTTGATTAAGATACCGCAAAAATTGCCATGAATGAAAAAATGGACCAGAATGCTTAACGTGATTTTGGTCACACAGGCCAGTTTGAAAACGATGTGTTATGAAGGTATTTATAAATTACTAAAGGATTCAGTTGAAGAAACAGTGTTTTTCGGCAATAACTTTTTATCAAAGCATCCGGTAAAGGCGAAAGTTGGCAAGTGTATATTTGATGGCCCAGCCTAATTTTTGCAATTATTATTTTTTACCCAAGTTGAATTACTCGGGTACTTATCAGAGCAAAATTGAGTTTCTTATGCCAGAGCCATCAAAATAGTGACGTTAACCTATGACGTCATGAGGCTCCCTCCACCCACGGCTACCCACTTGCTGGTGACAAATTCACTAATTGATATTAATACTCACTACTTAGTGGGGCCCGGTACCCGGGCGGTAAGGCCAGGTGCCACGTCCCCAGACGATGTGACTGTACTTTTAAAGTAACAGTGATCTAACACCAGTGTTTTTTTTTTTTTTTTGTCTGTTTTTTTTTTTTTTTTTTTTGGCCGAGGTAACGCTCGAAAATTTTTATTTCCCTTTCTTGTAATTTCCTATGTTGTTGTACCTGCCCTACTTATCAGAACGTAAGGATTCACAATTCAACGTTTACCGTAAACTACCAACCGAGCGGTAGTTTTCCCGGATGTAATTTTCACCTGTATCTTACCATATTCAGCAACGATTTGAAAATGGCTTGGTATTGTTAGTTAGATAGTCACTGAGTAGGGAAAGACACTCTCTCATTAACCCTTCTTTAACCCTTAATGCTAATAAATTGGTCTGTCAGCTGTTAAGAACTTACGTGGGATTCCGCACCGGTGAAAAGTGGTTACAGACAACGGACAGGCAGACCAAACAACCGTTTTTTTTTCTTCTTTTTTTTTTTTTAGTAAGATCCTAGCCTTCTGCGATATCAATGAAGGCGAGAAGGATTTGTCATCGGCCCCTTGATTCCATTATCATTCTCAATGATATTATTATTATTATTATTATTATTATTATTATTATTATTATTATTATTATTATCATTATTATTATTATTATTATTGTTATTATTTTGTGAAGGTTTCATCGTAACTTCCACAGCAGTTGTTTGGACCAAGGCCAAGAGAGACAAGGTCTACCCTTGGGTGGGGTCGCCTCCCACCAAGGGTAACTACGTAGGTGATGACGTATCTTAGAGGTACCTGCTCATTACGACAACTCGCTGTTGACGCAATAAGGAGGTAGGCAAAGCTGCCCCTACAAAGGGGATTGTGGGAGGGAAGTGAGCGGACCTTGTTGTTAGCTTGGAATTCTTCCATTTTCTTGATATTCGTAATGTTTCTGCTTTACAAATAATTCAGTGTTTGTAATTTATCCACGAAATTAACCAGTCTGTTGCTCATTTGTTACACCTACATATATTCAGAGCGGGAATACAAAAAGACAGTCGTTTTGTTTTATCTCAGTTTTCGACACTGTGGCCTTATTTGCTGCAGCTAGAGATGAGTGTTCCAAGTAACTATTACCCGTTATAGAAATAATTACCTATTTACGCTCTAGTAAATGTTGCCACGGGTCTTCTCACTTGTGTAAAAAGTGGCAAGCCGTAGCACAAAATGCAGTCTTGCAACTACGGGAACAATTCCATATCATGCTGGCCATTATCGAATTTGTTGAAGCCTAGACCGTGTTAGTGACTTATTGTCTACCTGGTGGATGGGCGGAGCCTCATGACGTCATATGTTTACGTCACGAATGAATTTTGGATCCTTTTTTGTGATTTTTTCAGGGCCTCTGTAACACGGTTTTTTGGACTTTGCTCCTTATCAAAGCATCGGATGTAGCTGAAAGTTGACATATGTATATTTTACAACCACACACAAATTTTGTAAGCATTATCAATAACCTAAACCCGATGGTTTTAATTTTTATGGAGTAAAAATTATCTAGCCAACGCCATGGCCAGTGATTACGAGCCAAGAGTCGAAAAACATTCATTACATAAGCAAGGTAAACACCTTTTGACGAAATGTTGCCCCGCCCATCCACCAGGCAGAAACTCATTCACCTTGTTCCATCGGCTCTGAAACCCAAAGACTTTATGAATGGCGGAACGATACATAGATGTGGGTGGGGTATCTGTGCTAGCGTAGTAATACTACAATATAGCAGTAATATACATGAGGAGCATTTAGCAATTCTTACAACTACTCAAGAAATGAGTTTTTATAGCCAGAAGTTAAATTTTCTAATCCAACAATGCCCATGATAGCCTTCAGTGTTATCCTAAATTATAACGAGGCCAAAGTGGTGGGTGGAGCCTCATGAAGTCATCATTCTGACGATAATTACTGGTGAAGGTTTAAAGCCAAAATACGGTACCGGATATTTTTTTTTCTTTCGGTAAATAGGTAGATAGCCAATAAATAAAAATTGCTTGACATTAGATATAGCAGTTATCAAATCAAGCTTGTCTACTATGTTTTTGAAAATTACCAACTATACCCTACATCTTGTCAATCTGATTGTGACCTATAAAGTAGACTGTAATTTTTTTGGAAACTTATTTTGGAAGTTAGACTAATAATCGAAGTATTTTTTTATTTATTAACATATTTTGTTGGTTTGTTCATTATGACAATTATCAGTGGAGAGGTTTCAGAGTTCATGAAGGTGTGCTGCTTTGCTTGTATTTAAATTTGTATGTCATTGTTGCCAGAGGTATAGCCTTCATTACGTATAGCCAATCATCCATCGAGAAAGAGGGAAGAAATGCTGTCATAAGTTACGTAACGAGTGCGTTCGAAACCTTTTCTCTGAGTAAGTTGGCCCGTCTTCAAAAAAAGTCACTTTTACATTATAAGTACCAAATTTATTCAACCTACGTAATGCAGAATAGTCAAAATTTATGTGTAGATATAATGTGTATTCTGAATAAGCGTTATATTTATGAACTGCATAGATAAAAAGCGAAAAAACCGTGTTACAGAGGCCCTGAATCTCATAGTAGTTAATTTTACCGTAATGTTAGCTCAGTCACTCCTGGCCTTCGTACTTCTCGCACAGTCCCCCCTTATGGATTTAAAAAAAAATGCGGCAAAGTGATTAGGTGGTCTGCCCAACTGTTTCTCATACCTTACTATAAAATCTGTATTTCCTTCCCTTTCACTTCAACCTCTTATCCTTCTCATGCTCAGTATCATTCAAATCTTTTTAAGACATTAAGTTACGGTATGTCTATTTGCACTACTTGTGAAAAATAATTCATCCGCAAAATAGTATATTTTCTTAATATATTTCGGGGAGGCACTAATCATCCTTGATTCCATTATGGAAATGTGCAGGGACTTTCTGATTAATGAGGCAACTTATGAGTTTCTTTCATAAATAAATTTGCGTAATGATGCCACATTCCAGACAGGCTTTCATCTAAAAGCTCTGTAGATTAGTCAGTACTTCTTGATGTTCAGTTTTCCCAGGTACAATATGGAAAAAATATTTGCCATGAAAGGGACGTTCTTATTACATATTTTACCCGTTTATTTGTCCAGTCATATTTTCTATTATTATCCTATTAAACCTCGTTATTCCCAGACCTTGTAGTCGGATTAGACCCGTGATTTTACATCCTTTATACCCATGGGGGGAGGGGGGGTTAGTGCCGTCAGTGGACTTCATGTGGTGCACTGTAGGCATTACTTAAGGTTCTTTGAAACATGCTATCAGCCCCTGGCTACAACCGCTTTCGTTCCTTTTTCTGTATCTCCTTTCATATTCTCTTTCTTCATCTTACTTTCCACCCTCTCCTAACACTTGATTCACAGTGCCACTGCGAGGTTTTCCTCGTGTTACACCTATCAAACCTTCTACTGTCAATTTCCATTTCATCGCTGAATGACTTCATAGGTCCCAGTGGTTGGACTTTGGCCTAAATTCTATATTCAACTCAACTCAACTACATCCTTTATAAACGTTAAATATATTTCGCTATCTGATTACCATCTAACTCCTAAAACATCATTAGACTAATAAAGGCTCTCATGTAGAGTTTTGTAGAAGCACATCCTTGAAAATATTTGTATATGAAATAGCTTTCGTCTTTATTATATTTTCGATAATTCGTTTGTTCCAACAGTATTATATTTTGAGTTGAATCAGTATTTTCATTATTAACTCTTATAACGGCTAGATTTGCTAGATGAGTTAATTCCGTTTATCGAGCTTAATGTTACGCCATTTTTCCAAATTATACGTATTTATTCTTCAGTTACACCAAACGCTTAAATGCGGCTTAATCCGAATTTGCATTCGAATTAAAAAAAAAAATTTCCTCGCGAGCGGGTCTTACTCAAACATATTTTCCAGAAGGACCAGCTGCTCTTTCGCGAACCCTGAATCCAGACTCATTTTTCAGAGAACAACCCGTCTTTAAAAGGACCTTCTTCGCTACAACGTCCGCAGTGTCCTATTTAGATCTAGTGCCACATAGACACTCTTCCTCCCACTAATGATAGACTCGGAATCGTTTAGTGCCAGGGAGAGTCCCATAATATAATCGCCGGATCCCATAGGAAACACGTGCAGTATATAAAGAAGGAGCCACAGAAACAGAGAGAGGGAGAGAGAGAGAGAGACTGACACACACACACACAGACACACATATATATATATATATATTATATATATATATATATATATATATATATATATATATCTATATATATATATATATATATATATATTATATATACTATATGATATATATATATAATTATTTATTATATATATATATATATATATATATATATATATATATATATATATATTTGTGTGTGTGTGTGTCTATATTTATTTATATGTACACATACATATCTTCATATTTCATTTATATATATTTAGATATATACGCATATATGTATATGTATTTGTGTGTGTTTATATGAATATATATGTATATATATAGTAGTATATATATATATCATATATATATATATAGATATATATATATCTATATATATATATATATATATATATATATACATATCTATATATATATATATATATATATATACATATAGATATACATATATATATATATATACTATATACTATATATATATATATATATATTATATATAGACCATACTTATAGCTTTACTATATATATTATATCATATATTCAATCTTTCCCATTAATAGAAGTAATTATAACCCTATATATACATTATTATATACTATATATATGAGAGAAGAGAAGACGAGAGCGAGAGTAGAGAGAGAGAGAGAATATATGATAGGCGGCTTTGAAGGCAATTTAATCTATTCCCGGTCTGGGTCGTAAAAACGAACATCATAAAAGATGCCAACCAAAGCATTCAACGAAGTACCATAGCCTGGTCGCCTTTTATGGGGGTAACAATGAAAATATGCCGCTTTATCGTTATAGGAAACAGTTTGGTGTATTACTCCCTACTTTTGATTTTAACCTTGAGATTTCTTTTACTAGTACTACTCTGGAAACGTCTGTTATTGCTTCATTTAGCAGGTAATTCAGTTGTCTCTGGATTTTTCCTTATTGCTTGTTATTCCTCTCTCTCTCTCTCTCTCTCTCTCTCTCTCTCTCTCTCTCTCTCTCTCTCTCTCTCTGAAAATTGCTTAACACGCTTTAGAAGTATTAGTACATCGAAGAAAAATGTTAAAATATAAGTGTTGTATACACACACACACACACACACACACACACACACACATATATATATCTATAACTCTATATATACTATATATATACATATTTACATATATATATATAATATTTATATATATATAGATATATGCATATATATATATATTATTATAATATATATATATGAACCATATATTATATTAGTGTATATGTATATATATATATATATATATATATATCTATTATATATATATATATAATTATATATAACACTATATTTGACATTTAACATATAATATATATATATATAATATATATAGATATATCATATATATATATATATAATATATATAGTATATTCTGATATATATTAATATATTGTATATATAATATATATATATATATAATAATTAATTCTAATATATAATTTATATATTATTATATACAACACTTTTATATTTTTGAACATTTACATATTATTATATTATATTATAATTATATATATATCTAAATATATATACATACGTGTGTGTGTATGTATGTACGCGTGTATGTTTCTGTTTTTGCTTATGTATGTTACAGATGACCGAAAGACATTTGGAAAGCGCATCTTAGGCATAGATAACTGTATCAATTTTTTTTCATGTATCATTTGTATGGGAAATTAATAGTAGAATAAGGTACTACATACAAGACATTTTGACGTTGTTGTTTATAATTGAAACTGAATGACTGATAAACATATAACATAGTCAAAGTCAAAGTCAAAGTCAAATTCTTTATTCCATTAAAAATGGCTATTACATAATTTTACTCTTTCTTGAGTAACACAGGTCTATTCATAGTTTTATAAAGAGTTTTTACATATTAAACAGTACTCATTATCACAGGACTTGCAACTAGTATACAGGTGGCATATTGCAATACAATATCTCTGATATCAATAAAAACGGAAATGCAATAAAAATTTTCGACTCTATGCAACAGAAATGTAGTAAGATAAACAACATATAGGCATAAAATGAATACGATCCTTAAAAATAATCAAGTGAAAACTTTCAAATCAGTAAAATAATAAATTAGCTAATTCTCATAAAAGATAAAGTAAACAGAGTTTACAACAAAAGATAAAATTTCACAACCTTTATTCGGTATAGAAGAGAATACTTCTAAAGCTCCTAAAACTTCTGACAGTGATGAGAACCTAAGGTTAAAAATGAAGAGTTTCTCATTTTTGGAGTAAGTGTGCAATCAAATGAGATTTAAAAGAAGTTATGGTTTCGCGCTGCTTGATATCAGCAGGAAGACGGTTCCAGAACACGGGACCACACACATCTAGACGCCTCGCTCCCGTATCGGTGAAAGTTCTCAGAACAGATAAGTGATCCTGGTGCCTCGTGTTAATGTTCTCAGTACGATTCTGGCCTACCGTTGGCAAGGAAAAGAGCCATTCTGGCAGAAGTTTATTTCTGATTTTGTAAATCAAGAGGCATATATCGTAAAACTACTTCTGCTCCATTCGTAGCCAATTCAGTTTTTCAAATAATGGAGTAATATGGTCATGTTTTCGGGCACCTCCAACGGCGACCTTTGCGGCAAAATTTTGTATTTTCTTGACCCTTTCCAACTGGGTTTTATTGGTCGAACCCCAGACCCGCAGGCAGTAGTTCAGGACACTCAGTACCAACGACTGTAACACCATGACTCGACAGTCTGGCTCAAATCTATCACTCACTCTGTTATGATATAACAGGATGCCAGTTACCTTTTTGCGTAGTTCGTCAATATGTGCATTAAAAGTCATGCTACAATCCATGAAAACTCCCAGGTTCTTAACTGTGCGTGACGGAACAAGTGTCACATTACTGAATTTTATGTTCGTGTTCTCCGGGATGCGAGAGATATACTGTCTTGATCCAAAGAAAATGACCTGGGTCTTGCCTTCGTTAAGTAATAGGCCGTTACTATTAAAATAATATTTTGCAATAGTCAATATATTTTCGGCTCTCTTTATCAAATCATCGAGCCTTTTCAAGTCCCCAGTCAACAAAATCTGTGTATCGTCAGCATAAATAACAAGAAGTCCATCCCGTATATGTTGTGGTAGATCATTGATATAGATAAAAAACAGCAATGGGCCCAAAATCGACCACTGGGGTACACCAAAAGATATCTCGTCAGGAGAGGATAGAATTGAATCAACACGAACAGATTGGAAGCGATCGCTCACATAATTTTTTATGACAGAAGTAAAGATTCGTAAGACCACCCAGTCTACAAGGTGACAAAGTTATTGTGATAGTTTAGAAGGTATAGTTGTCTTTATTTACCTTGTGAATTAAAAAAGAAATGTAGATGGAAATGTAAAGGAATGCAATGGTGAAGGAGGGACGGGCTAATGTTTCTTGGAAATGCCGCACTAGCTCAGGAATATTAGTAAAGGTTCCTAAGTAAGTACAGTATTCTTAAGCGTAAAATGGAGGTATTAGCGTAAGATAAGGTAGGTTGAAATGGAGAGCGCATGAATACAGGTCTTTGATACGAAACTTTACAGGAGTGAGTTCTTAGTTTAAATCTAGACACAGGGTTTATGATAAGGATTTGGAGGAGAGGCACAGTTCATGTAAGCCAGAGTTTGAATGAATGGTGGGATGTGGAGACGCTCTCCCTTATGGAAGTGGAGATAGCGAGGAAGCGGAATGCAGGTAAAAAGAAAATTTCGTAGCTCCTTTTTAAGTAAATTTAATTGTTCGGTTTATTAGAGTAAGGAGAACTGTACAGGTGAGTAGAAAGTGTAAAAATGCTCTTTTAGTTGAGAACTGAAGTATTTTGGATGGTCTGGTTATGTGAAGAGAGAGGTTGGCAATAGGATGTAGACAAAACAAAAAATAAATAAATAATCGGGATTGCCTACAGGATGATGGAAAGCTCCAGAAAATACTGGATATAGGCCTACTAAAAGTTGGTGAATAGAAGGACCTTAATAACCAAATGGGAGAGTTAAAAAAAAAAAAACCATACAGGTGAACAGCTGTGTTTGTGGGTGTGTGTGTGTGTGTGTGTGCGTGTTTGTAAGGCTTCAGCATTCAGTAGGCGAGCTTTCTGTGTAGGTGTAACGCAGCTAATGCTGTGGAAGTTTACCACACATGGGTGTATCCTTGGCGCATTAGGTTAAGTATAGAATGTATATATTATACTTACCTTGCCAATTTCTCCGTTTTAATTAATTTCAAATTGTTCTAATAATTATCAGGGGTTATTTTATTTAGAATTCGTTTCAGTGGTTACAGTAATAATAATAAAAGAACGATAATAATCAAGCGAAAATACCACAAACGAAATACAAACGAATCCTTTACAGTGTGCACTAACCAGGGGTGCGTTCCGCAGCTCTTACACATTCATTAAGTTTAATTGCTGTTGACCAAAACGCTTTTCCGTCTCCGTAACTGAGTTTTGTACTGCAGAAGGTAATGCGATTACTTGCTGACAAAAGATATTGAAACTTCGCAGCGGACCGTGAAACAATATGGCGTTGGATTGTGAAAATAGGTTAGCTTGTTTACAAAGAGGAAACTCGGTTTTCGGTCTGAATAATAAAAGGACCAAGAGTAGCAAGAGAGAAGGCAAGAGGGAGATATTTTTGCTTATGGATGTTACACTAGTTTTTTAATGGGGTTAATTTAAGGCATAGGAAATAAAATATACAAATTCGGAAAAAGTGAAAGAGCATGTTAGGGTATCGCCTTTTCTAAGTAGGAAGACGTGATTGTTACGGAAAGTGACTGGTGGCTTTTGAGATACAATACAGTTCGCCGAATGAATTATATTCACAGCAAAGGATACAGAATAACGATAGGAACGAAATAAAGTTTCCTAGAGTCCTTTCCTGTTTTATACACTCTAGAATGAAAACACTTATCCATGTCACACCCTCATTGGATTTTATAGTGAAGTGTAAGATTATGCGTTGTGATATAACTGGCACCACTGGGCAAGACAGTTGCATTAAGTATTGAAGCCCTCACTTTACCTATATGTGAGTGTATACAGATAAGTATTGTATATGTGTCATTAATACGTTCAATAAATGCATTACATCTTGTTGCGAAACAGCGGAACGTCGGTAGAAATAATAATTCATCATTTAAACATACACGAGCTTTGATTATTATTAATATATCTTTCTTTCATTGTTCACCTCATCGTATAGAGATAAAGAGCGAGTGAAAATTAACGCAATGACGTTGTCCGTTATTTTCATATCAATTCGTTTCCTTTTCCCTTGAGAAGAGCTGACTGATATTTTCCATTTTTATACCAGTCTCTTTAACTATGCGTTCGCAAATCTATTTCAGAAATGTTTTTTGGTTTACAAAGTTTAAGCTTAAATCGTTTTTCCACTCCTTTACCAGAGGGGTATCGACAAAGCATTGCGTGCTAAACCAACAGCACTGTATTTCCTCCAGTATTCTTTTTTTTTTTTTTTTTTTGCATTCCTTTTTCCCAGCACTAAAAGAAAATTCATTTGGAAAAACAAATATCGGGTTCTAATATTTTTCATGCTACGCTGTTAGAATTTTGCAAGGTGTAAGCATAAGTGGTTTCAGTGTGAAAAACTTCATTTGTGATATCAAATCATAACTGTGGCATTTTCAGCCCAAACTTGTGAAGCGTTTTCATTATTTTCACTACGCAGCGAATTGGAGCCATTTCATGTTTTTGTTAAGAAAGCTTTTCAATCAAAGAATTTTGTCACATAAGGCTTACATTGACCCTTTTATAGGAACCTCTGCGTGAAAATAGAGAATACAGATTAGTGATCTACGTCCGCATTTGTCATCAACGGAAAATGTATCGAGCCAGTTGGTCTTGGTGTTGCAACGTGTCATAACCACACGTCGGCATCTAACCGCACTCACATCACAAAGAGGTTGAATACAAGTCAACCAATTATTGGCAGTTCTAACAAGTGCTTCATACGATTATCCAGCATTTGCTGAAGGTTCATTCTCTGTTTAGGGTCGTTGACCTATTTTCAACCTGTTTGTGATATGTATGTGCTAAGTTACCGATGTGTATTTGGGACATGTTTTCCAATGGCAAGGGAACACCCCCCATAGAACGCATCATTTTGCTGCATTCAATTTCTGTTGTCCGTGGAACAAAGTTCCTTCCTCCACCCAGCAAACTTATTATTTTTTTTTTTTTACTTAACTGGGTGCTTTCGAAGTCATAACCATACTCTTGGTAAATTTCATTTCTTCATTGTCATGAGAAATATCGGAATCTCATATAACATCAACTATACCTAACTGACAGCTTCAAAACAAAACCAAAATAGGTAAAAAGAAAAACTTATTGCAGCATTATCCATTTAATTTTCTGTTTATTAGTCTTTTAATCATTCAATAAATTCTCCTTTTCATTATCTTATGATATTTTGTTTTTTCAAAAGCCAGTCCTGAGCTGTGTCACACTTAAATATTTGTCTTCAAAAAGTTGGTAAAATAGAAAAAAAATAATGATATCTTAAGAAATTAACAAGTTTTCAGGAAAGTATTTTTGAGTTTCATCTCACTGATACCAACATTATGACCGTTGAAGTGCTGAAGCATATCATGAGTTATGGAAACTTTGTAAGGATAAAAGATCTACACACGAACGTTGCAACCATATATTTCGAGCACTTCCCAGATCATTGGTAATATATGGACAGATGATGTTTTACAAGAGTACATTTATATACAAAGCTTATGCAGATGTGGCAGTAAATATCTATTGGTAAGCAGGTGACGGTTAAGCCAGGAAGGACTGAAATTAAACTATTCCCTGTTGTTTTTTGGCCTCATTACCTCCCGTCAGGCGACACGTCCGGTGGTCATATGTTCTGGAACACCTGATTGAGAAGAGGCCTAAGGATGAACTCGTCGATGTCATCCGGTTTCCAATGTCTTCCTGACAGGTTTATATTGTTGGTTTGATTGATGATATAAGATTCCAGCATTTTCCTTTTATACGGACAGCTACTTTGAAAATCAGCTCTGCCACACTCCAGTTTGTGGCATGGCCTTTATCCCTGATATGTAGGAAAATCCCCGAGCTCTCTGAAACACATCGCATTGATCTTTTGTGCTCTGCTAATCTTTGCGTGATGGATCTGCCCGTTTCCCCCACGTAAATCTGATTCCAATTGTCTCACGGATCTTGTAAACCCCGGCTTCATCTCTTTTATTCGATTACTACTTTGATGAGTGAACCCCTGATAGATTTGTGATAATAGAAATCCATCTGGAGTTCGCTCATTAACGTATACTTAATTAAAAGAGAAGCAGCAGCCGGGGTTTACAAGATACCGTGCGGCAATTGCAATGAAGTTTACGTGGGGGAAACAGGCAAATACATCTTGCAAAGATTAACAGAGCACAAAAGATCAGTGCGATGTGCTTCAGAGAGCTCGGCGATTTTCCTACATATCAGGGATAAAGGCCATACCATAAACAGAGTGGGGCAGAGCTGATTTTCAAAAGTAGCTGTCCGTACAAAAGGAAGATGCTGGAATCTGCTATCATCAATCAAACCAACCACATGAACCTGTCAGGAGACATTGGAAACCGGATGACATCGACGAGTTCATCCTTAGGCCTCTTCTCAATCAGGTGTTCCAGAACATATGACCACACGACCACTGGATTAATGAGACCAGAAAACGCCAGGGAATAGTTTAATTTCAGTCGTTCCTGGGTCAATCATCACCTGCATACCAACAGAGACTTACTGCCACGACTTCAATTGATGTGTATATATACTCTTGTTAGACATCATCTGTCCATATATTACCGGTAATCAGGGGCACAGAAGGAAGTGCTCGAAATATATGGTTGCAACGTTCAAATAGTATTTATGGGCCTTTTACTGTTGTATCACAGTAAAAGACACACATATATATATGTATATGTGTATATGTATATATAATATATATATATATATATATATATATATATATATGTGTGTGTGTGTGTGTGTGTGTGTGTATGTATGTATGTATGTATGTATGTGGTAAAGTACATGATACATATATGGTAAATTCAGATATGAAAACGATGAGGAAACACAGAGGAAAACAGGAGATACAGGTGTGAATTTTTTTCAACAGTTTTTCCATACATCAGATCTCTTCTAAAGACTTCCCTGGAAGAGGCCTGATGGAGGGAGAAACAACTGAGAGATTAAGATTTATAGAACTTTAACCCATTGTATTTTCTCCTTCGTTTTGATAGTGAAGTATATCATAATCTTTTATCTTCGTCGTGTAGAAGAATACGTTTTAATATATATATATATATATATATATGTGTGTGTTGTGTGTGTGTGTGTGTGTGTGTGTGTGTGTGTGTGTGTGTGTGTGTGTGTGTGTGTGTGAATCCTACGAAAAAACATTTTTTTAATTATTGTGAAATTTATGAGTCAACATATCACAGGAATTGACATGAAAACCAAGTGAATTAACGAAAACTAAAGCCTTTAGGATACCTTATATTTTGCAATAGTTGCATCCAGCTCAGAATATGATGCTTAACGGATAATGATACAGGGTACGAAGGAAACTGGGGACTGGAAATAATTAGCATAATTAGTGAGTAATTAGAGAGTAATGAGTTACATGATAAGCTCTGTTGTATTTAGGGCATATTTAAGCTGTGCTGTATGCAGGTCAAATATGCATAGTTACAAATAGTCCCCCCCAAAATAAAGAATTCTATGGATTTGATCTATAGAAACTTTTGATTCCATCAGATATGTGTTCAGCTTCGAGCAAAAGTCAACAATTCAATCAAAACAGTTATTTTAAGTATTCATCTTTTCCAGTTAGAAGTGGATTTTTTTTTCTGTGAAAACTCAGTTGAGTGCAACTGATGAAAAAGTCCTGTTCTATAAATCCCAATATGTTTTTTTTCCTAGCAGAGGTAAAGTTAGAATGAGAAAATGTTAGGTAAGCAACAGTGTTCTTTTACTTTTGAGATATATATAGTATGAAATAAGTAATATGATATGAAAATGATGTGCGTATATATTTTTTTTTTCACTCGACGCTCGTTTTCACTCTGCCAGGTTCTTCTACCGATTTCTGTGCTTCATAATTCATTTTAGAAAAGATAAAACCAAAGTTAGACCAAACCGCCATATATCACTTTAATGAATATGATAGAACGTAATAAGTGAACAAGGTAAATCTTTCAGTACGAGATTACCATTATGAACATACAAAAAAATGTATGAAAAGGCGAGGAAGACTTGTTTATGTGATTGTTACATATACATGTCATTGTTGTGGGATATTCTCCACAAATTACTTTATACGAAGGAGTAAGTTAGGTAAATGGAGTAATGTCCCATCGTACATTCAAAAGTAGGATAAAAAATGTGATTAACTACCGGTTAGTATATATATCTATATATATATATATATATATATATATATATATGTGTGTGTGTGTGTGTGTGTGTGTGTCTGATCATATATATACTAACCGAAGGGGAATTTATTTCTTTTTTCTTTAGTTGATAATGATTTTGTCGGCTCCCGGGCGCGAACCTAGGAACCAAGAAATCAGGACGTACAGTGAAGCGCCTTTAACCACACAGCCAGGTATTCGTTGTTTTGGAGTCGGCATCAACCCACCTCGACGTTATTAACTGTGTAGTTCTTTTGTCTCACGTAGCCAATTTATGTCTGGCCACATCATGGTGATTCATATATACGAATTAAGCTACAAATGTCCTTTTAAGATATTAAAGGACTTTTGTAGCTTAATGCGTATATATATATATATATATATATATATATAATATATATATATAATATAATATATATATAGTCTGGTAAAACTAAGATATCTTTATCTATCTATCTATATATATATATATATATATATATATATATATATATTTATATATATATATATATATATATATATATAGATAGATAGATAGATAGATAGAATAGATAGATAAAGTATATCTTAGTTTTACCAGACTACTGAGCTAATTAACAGCTTTCCTAGGGCTGGCCCGAACGGATTAGATAATTTTACGTGGCTAGGAACGAATTAGTCACCTAGCAACGGGACGTACAGCTTATTGTGGGAACCCAACCACATTATATCGAGAAATGAATTTCTGTCACCAGAAATACATTTCCTCTGATTTCACGTTGGCCGCGCCGAGAATCGAAAACTTCGGACCACCGGATTGGTAGCCGAGCGCGAAAACCACTCGTCCAACGAGGAACTCATATGTATAAATTATATGTATATATATATATATATATATATATATAGATATATATATAAATACTCTATATTATATATATATATTCTATATATATATATATATATATATATATATATATATCTACATATGTGTGTGGTGTGTGCATGCATGTGTGTGTGCGTGCGTGTGTGCTGTTTCCACCCTCACAGCTGTATAGATTAAACATAAATGTGCCCGAATTCCATCCCTCGCTCCCCATACTCCTCAAATTGTATTACGGGGTTCTCCTTTACACTTGACGACCTCTAATAACAGGAGCAAGTAGAAGAGAGGGTCTTTGTGGCACTCGACCCTAATAGAGCATTTCATGCCATTCCTGAGAAGAGCAATCTTGAAGGACTCTTCGCTTTCTTGAAATGCCTCTGATAACAGGGAACGGAAAGGGAAGCAGGTCCTTTTGAAAAGGACATTCGAATCATAACTCCTTGGCAAAATGGTTGGGTTGTTTAAATGAGGACTGAGAATAGCGGGTTTTCAATGGCTTGTATGATGGAAAAGTTGAAATATATCGTTGAAGTATTGTGGAAATGCAAAATTAGGTCAACATTGAAATCGTAGCAAATTTTTTCAAATAAATGAATGAGAGAGAAATGTCCTTTTTTGTTAAGACGGCTTATTGCTTAACGATTATTTACCTATTATTTTTCATAATTAGCTAGAAGGGGAGCCTCTTTCATAACTTCCATTATCATCACAAGTTTCTGAGCAAAACATGTGAACACGTGTGTTGATAGTCACATTTTCTCCCACTGCCTGTAAGGAT
>NC_061107.1:25525183-25541940 GCF_015104395.2 Macrobrachium nipponense | reverse complement strand
GTGTGCAGTACTTTTGAGAAAAAAAAAGTGGCCATTACGATATTAGAAACATCTTTAATTATCATTTTTAGGAAAACAAGAGCGCCACAACCCAGATTTGCAACCTCCCGCTGGAGAGTAAGTCAACCTTCTGTCGAACCACAATTCGACCTCCTACACAAACTTTTACAGCTTAAATTTCTAACGTTGGTTTTTTTTGTTTTTTTTTTTGTTTTTGGGGTTTATAGAAACCTTCCAGCAGTATACAATAAATGACGTTTTGGTTATTTCCAAACCACTAAATGTTTCAATGGTTGCGCCTAGAGATTAAATTAATTTAAAGTTCATCGCCGTTGGGAAACGATTTCTAATCTACTAACGGCTTCGGTATTGTCCGTTTCAATTCCTATTAAAATACCTCTTTATACAAATTCCCCCGTATGCAAGTTTCTTAAATCTTTTTCCCGTTCATTTATTACAGCAGCTATTTACATAACATTGCATAATTTATGCGCTCCTAACAACTTCGCTTCTAATTAGTCCGGTATAACTTCACGAATTCCAAAAGTTGAAGAAAACAAAACGAAAGGAAAGTAATCCGCTCAAGTGCTAGTTTGCCACCTTTTAAAGAACAAAAAAATAAAGACTTTCGGGGGTTATAGTGCTTTTCATTGTGATTAACCTTCTAAAGAATACTTTATTACCGAATACCTGAAATTATTGATATCGGCACCCAAACATCCTACATATATTTCAATACAACTTGTAATTTTAAGAAAAAGGATATTTCACTAACGATCTATAAAAGAATTTTCATATTCAAAAAGTAGTGGAAGTACTTGTCACATAAAAAAGAAAAAAATAAATTTTTCTTGGGCTTATAAAACAACTTATTCTTGATTGTTTATTATACCATAAAAGCTAAACAGACCTATACTTATTTATCGGAGTCTTTAGTTGCCTTCCTTTTACGATGTACAAAATTTTACTGACTCCAAGAACCGGGATAGAAAGCTTTGATTGCATACAAACCTGGTAATCACTCCTCCTATCTTCTCTCTCTCTCTTTTCGTTACTTCTCATCCTCGGTCATTCGCTCTCTCTCTCTCTCTCTCGTGGCACCTGACTTTACTCTTTGGTCCTTGAAGTAATAAAAGTAAAAGTACGACCGTTTTTTTTATAGATTATCAAGATTTTTATTTCCATGCAAAGACGATCTTATCTCTAATCGTAAACTTAGAATTTTCCATACCTTTCTCTACGTCTTGAAACGTGACCCGAAGGGATTACATATAAGCTTGCTAGTCATAATAATTCGTGAGAAGACCCACTTACCTCAAGTAAGATAATTGTTACTCTTATTAAATTAAACGGATTGCGCGTTTTTTCAATGTTAGCTAGAGAAACATGGATCTGAATTTAAAAGGTCTAAATAAATTTCGAAACTGATTCAATGAGAAGTTGAAAGCATCTTCATAATGATTATTAAGGAAGCTTCGGTAAATGCAAAAGTTAGAACTGAAATGTTTTTAACCAGATGCTAATAAAATACTTAGGGCACTAAGGAAATAACAAAATTGGATTTTCTGAATTAATTCTAAGTTTGACCAGAACCGTTTATATACAAACATAAGGACTGCACAATTTAAATAACGCGTTGTATAGATCAATTGATCGTTAGAAACGGTTAGGATTTCACAAAATCTTGTTTCAGGAAAATATGCTCATGGGAAAACGAACTAACTTTGTAACGTTCACCGCAAGTAATACAAATAGAAATGGAGACCATTTCGGAAAGAAAAACTGGTGTCGGTTTATCTTAAAAGCTGTGGTCTTTTCCCAGAGATGTTTTTTGGAGAAAACTCATTCTTTACAATCCATACTTTGAAAGAGCTTTGTATTATCCTAAGTGAAAAGAAAACGGCCCGTGGGAAAGTTAGTACCTACCTGTTTCCTTATATGTTTTAAAAGAAGACATTTTGGATAACACTAAAATCATTTCTAAAGAACTTCATAAACCCAAACGATTTACTTACATGGAATTAAACATTACAAAAAATTCAGACTGTGGGTGGTTTTATTTTCACATAAGAAAGGCGACCAACCTTTATGGACGGAAGGTTACCGGAAAGGTTTAATGGATTTTTTAAACTTTTTATTGAAATTCAAGATGCCCAAACCAGAAGCGCTGGGGCAGGGCACTTTCGCGGCCATTCAGCGCTCAAGACAAGAGACAGACAAAAGGGGAGTTGGAGCAGATTTGGAAAGCACGAAAAAAGCGATCCAGAAGAGAAAGGTATGCGAATTAACAAGGAACCTAGAAAGGTTCAAGCTGGTGGGAAAGTTGCACTGAGAAGTAACAGTTGTTAAGAAGTTAACTGGACCAGCAACTATGGAAATGGAGAAAAATCTGTAAATGGCTAAAAGTGGGATTTGCAGCCAGCGGTCAAAGGGGACCGTTGCAAAGCCCCTATTAATTCAATGCCTACAGGTGGCACCTACTGGTAGGTGCACCTTGTCTGGCAAACTTCCCCATACGGGGCACGAAAGGCTTGAAGAAGAGATGAAAAATAGGTAAAGCCGTCCCATTCACCCAGTTTAAACTGTTAACATGGACTATTTGCATGACATTCAGCTAATATTACAAATTTGGTTCCCGAGGTTCGTTGACTTCCCTGAACACCATTTCATTGTCAGTCCTATTGGCGTCAAAAATCCAAAAGTTTTTGGCATAATAAACAGTCCATCAATAATATTTATTGCTCTTGCAACTGACTCATGCTGTTATTTTCAACCAACCCCCTGTTATCAATAATTGGAAGTCCGGGAAGTACCATCATTCAAGCCCTAAGAAATATGTTTAGAAAACCACTAAATAACGACATCAACAATTATAAAAAACAAAATTAATATGTACATATAAAACGTCCATTATCATAATTTGCCTACCAGAGTAGGTGGCCCTTGAATTTTAATTTCAACATAATTTAGTCATCTTACTTTGGTAGCCAATATTCCCGAAAATAAAAGGGGTCTCGCATTATCCACATTTAATCCACTTATACCTTATGAACAAAAATAATTAGTTTTAACACGCAGAATGATTATTATTACGACATAACGTATTGACATATTTCCCCCCACCCCCCCAAAATTCCAAAATTGATGAAACAAAAACTGAGTTTTACATTAACAGAGTTCATTCACAATAAAGCCATATTTGTTTTTTTAACGACGCGCGCCTCCTAACACCCCACGCCCAGATATATTATATACTATATAGATATATATATATTATTATAGATATATTATAATATAATTATATTATACATATTATATATATATTAATAATATATAATTTATAATATTAATATCTATCAATATAATAATATATATATGTATTTAGATATATATATATATACATATTATACATAATATATATTTATATATAGATATATATATACATTATATATTAAGCCATATCTATATATCCATACAATATATTATACAATATGATCATATATATAATTTACATACCTTCATATACATATATATACATATATATACATAGACATAATATATGATATATATATAGATATACCATATACATATATATACATATAATACACTATATATACATATATATACCATAGATATACATAATATATACATATATATATAGTATATAGACATATATAGATATATTCAATATATATAATATATATATATATAACCATAATATATAGGGGGGGACACACAACACTTATATATATATATGATATTACCTATATAAGATATTACATATATATATATAATATATACTAATACATATTATATACATATATATACAATATATGATACATATAATATATATATATATACACATATACATTTTTTTTTATAAAATTAAAAAAAAAAAAAAGATAACATATAATATACATATATATACCATATATATACATATATATACAACCCCATATAATATATATTATATATATATGACTATATATATTATATCTATATATCCATATATCATATTATACATAATAATAGATATATTACATATATATATATACACTTTATTATATAGATATATAATATATAGCATATATATATATAGATATAATATATATATATACATATATATACATATATAATATATTAATAACCACATTAATATGCACTATATTATTGCATATATTATTACATACATTAATAATTAATATGATATTATAAAAAAACATAATCATACATTATATAATACATATTATATAATACCATATATATATAATATATATCATACATATACATTACATATATACATATTATCTACATTATAATATAACATATATATTATATATAAATATAGATATACATTAGATATACATATTATAATATACATAGATATATATATATAATAGATATATACATTAGCTATACATAGAATATACATTGATAGTACACTATATATTATATTATATATATTATCCATATTATATATATAACATCGATAATATATATAACATATATTATACATATATATAATATATACACATTGATATAGTATATATACCATAATTATATATATATATTAATACATATATATTACATATTATATAACATATATATGAATATACATATATTATAACATATATATATATATACATATTATATACACATATATATATATACATATATACTACATATATAGTATATATATATATAATATATAATAATATAATATTATATATATATATAGTTAATATACGTATATATATGATATATATATATATTAAACATATATAATAATATATATCAAGAAAATATATATACATTTATATATATATATATATATATAATTTATCACATATATATATTATATATAATATATAGATATATATATATAGACATATATATATAATACATAATATATATATATAATACATATAGAATATTATATATATAGATATACATATATATATATAATACCATATAATAGGGGTAGTATATATATAGTATATTATAGAATAGTAAACCCATTTTTTTAGATATATATATAATATAGTAATATATATACATATAGATATATCTAATTTATGTTATGGATATATAAGATAGAATATATATATATAATATATTATATACTATATTATATACAATATATACCATATAGATTACATATATAAATAATATATTATTATTATAAAAAATTTTAATAAAAGAAAAAATTATTTTATAATATATAAACATTATAAATTTATATAATATATATATATACATATTATTATAATTATATATATATATATTAATATACACATATATTATATATGATATATTATATAATATAATATATAATTATTATATCATATTAGTTCATATTATATTATAATCTATGATATGATATAACTATATCTTATAATATATATTATATATATTATATACAGTATATATACATATATTATACAATATATAAACTTATATTATATTATATATATAATATATATATAGTTATGATAAAATTAAACTTTATTATATATATATATATTATATAATATATATATAATATTTAGATATATAATGTTATATATTGATTATTAGAATTTAATTTATATATATATATATATATTATATATATCATTATATATAATTTATATAGTTTATATATATTATATAATATAATATATATATAATATATTTATATTATGACTATATATTATTATATGGTATATAATATATATATAATATATATATATATATATATAATATATATTATATAATAGTAATATGACTATATATATAATATTAATATGAATATTATATTATTAGTATATATTTATATATATATATTAAATATATATATATATATATATATGTAATATCATATATATAATTATTATATATAATTTATATTCTATAAATAATTTATATATATATCACCATATAATATAATATATAATATTTATAGAATATATATATATAGTTTATATATGTATTTAATATGGAATATTATTATATATAATATATATAAATATTAATATATACATATTCATATTATCCATACTATATAATATACATACATATATCATAATATATATTTCTATATATCGATATATATATATTATTCATATATATATTATACTATAATATATATACATATTAATATTACTATATCTAGATATATTATGTACATATATAATATATTCAATATATAATATAAGATATATACATATATCATATACACATATATATTATAATTATATATATATATATATTATATTCGATATATATATTAGATTATATATATATATATTTAATATAATGTATAATACTATACATATATAATTAATGATATATTATATATAGATATATATATATATATATATATAATACTACCCAATCAATATATATATAAGATAATTAACATATATATATTATATATCATATAATACCTATAAATTAATAGATATTATTATTTATACATACTTAATATAAATAATTAATATCGAATATATTTTTTTTTTTTTACAAAAAAAATAATTTTCACATATATATATATATAATATATAATATCATAATATATATATAAACTATATTATAAAGCCATATATTAATATATAATCATCGATATATATATATATATATAATATAATATATATATATCATCATATACTATTAATATATATATATATATATATACTCATATTATATATATAGTATCTATTATATATATATATTTTATATTATTTTATATTATATATAGTATATATAGTAATATAATATAGTATTATATATATATAGATTTTATCATTTTTATATTATATATATACTAATATTATATATATAATATTTATATATAATAAGATTATATATATGTGTTGTGTATTGTATGTGTGTGTGTATGTGTATGTGTGCGCATTCTGCTGCATGTAATTCAAAAAAACAATTTTATATCACCTCCGTTACACGAGTCCATATTATAAACATAAAGTAAATTGAAGAAGCTACTATATTTTCCGAGAGAAAACTGTATAATCCCGCTTTCTTTTTGTTTTTTCTAAGGCGGCCCACTGTTTTAACCCCCCTGCCAGAAGATTTTTTTTCAGACTAATAGTTGGCGGGAAAAACATAGGGTTTATTTCATGGCACCATCCCAAGCCTATTCAAGAAAGCCAGCAGGAATTTGAACCCCGGGTCCCTCTTGACTAGTTACACGAGAACTATTACCACTGGCGGCTAGCTGACCAAGACAGCGCTGCCGCCCAGGATGACCCTGCACGCCTCCGTTGTACTCCCTTGTCCTTTTCACAACCAGGATATTACGGTTTCGTGTTCCCCATTAACCAAGGTTATTACTGTGGTTGATTGGCCTTTTTTTTTCCCTGCCATGGGCTAGATTGGACTATCCTATTTATCCATCTATTACTGTTCCTGACAGTCCGTTTTTATCCAGGGTAGTTACTCTACGGACTTTCCCATTTATCCCATGGTGCTACTGTTTCTAACAGTTCCTGCTATCCCAGGTGTTACTGTGGTCACCCTCTCCCAGTTCAGTTGACAGGGATTCACTGGTTTTTGACTGTCTCCCTTTTACCTAGGTAATATTGAACCAGATGTCCATTTGTTTTTCCAAGGCATTACTGTGGGGTGACTATCTCGTTTATTTTTCCGGAGTATTACTGTGGTGAACTATCCCATTTAAATTTTTCCAGGTATTACTATGCTCCCTGTCCCCTTTAATCCGAAGTATTTTACTTGTAACTGATCCTGTCCCTCCTTATCCATGCTGTGACTTACTGTGCACAGTGTCCCTTTTCATCTAGGTATTTCACTGTGCGTTACTGTCCTCCCCATTTATCCAAGTATAACTCCTGGTAGCTGTCCATTTTTCCAACGAGTACTGTTCTTTACTGTCCCTTGTATCCAGTTGGTATTAACTGTTGCTGACTGGTCCCGTTTAGATACAGGTATTACCTGTGCTGATTGTTCCACTTGTTTAATCCAATTAAGACTGAGGTGACTGTCCCAGGTAAACATGCCCACTAAACCTCAATACACCCACCGTTTAACTGAACCACCCCGCCCACTAAACCTAAACAGGACACCCTCCTAAACCTAGGACAAAACCCCTTGCTAAACCTAAACACAAACCCTCTTCGAAACCTTAAAAACAAACCATCAACACTAAACGAAAATTAAACAACCACACGCAACCTGAACTAAACCTAAACACAAACATTAATACTGAATTTGGTTAATCACAGGAAAAGAAAGCATTTTTCAATAATAGTATCCTACAGTAGCAAGTACAATGATAAATAAGGGTATGATAAATCTGCAAACTATTTATAATTAGTTCAGAAAGGGTAAGGAGGGTGGGGGTACAGGGGGTTTAAAAACCTACCCTATTATAAACTGTTGGGTCAGAAATGATGACCAAGTGCCAAATTTTGTCTAGAATTGGTGAATTGGGTTTAGGCAAAGGGATTGGGGGAACGGGGAAATGGGAACCAAAGGGTAGGGTTTTTGAAACTTGAACCCTTATTATCTATGTTGGGTGATTCATGGCCACCTGCCATAATAAAATTTTGTCTAGATTGATATAAAGCGTGGTTACAACGATCACTTACAAAGTGTAAGGGGGGTGGGGGTTGAAGGGAAGGGGGGAATCGGGCTGGAGGGGGAAGGGGTAGGGGGAAAGGGATGGGGGTTACGGGTTTGAAATTCTACCCTATTAGATATGTTTGGGTCAAATGATGGACCACATGCCAAATTTTGTCCTGAGATGCGGTCCATTGGTTGGTTGCGGATTTCTATAACGCACAAATATATGGAGAAACATGTCATCATACAACGTCATTATAAGCTCTCTCTCTCCTCCTCTCCTCTCTCTCTTGTGGTTGAGAAGTTTTCTATGCCTGTCGATGACGTTCTTGCTGTGACTCTTAACGCACTTTATTTGCAAAAACGGAATGGAGGATATCTTAATTTATTGCCCGTTTTTCCTAATTAATATAAATTTCACCTAACACTGTCTTCAATTGCTGCGAATTACGCAATGCTCATAAACAAAAATATGGCTGGGAAATTCCAAATTTCTCGTACTTTTTTAGACTTTGTTAACTAGATCAAAGAAAATGTACATCGGAGGAAATACCTGGATACAAAATATTTTCTGTAAACACTGTCATTGAAAACCCACTACTAATTATATGTATGAGACCAATCCAAAAAGAAGTAGGCGATACCGTCATTATTTCGCCTTTTCCCATAGTTAATTTTACTGATGAACCAGTTCTAACCTTTCCCAAGAGGTTATTCCAAATGTTGTCGTCCTTTTTCATATATTTTAGAAGAAAATAATAGTCAACATACCGAAAACACTGGTACGAGGAACATTTGGGTACATGGATTTCAATGAATTTTAAGAAAGATAAAAAGGATTTAATGTTAAACTTCACATTTAAATGAAGAAAAGAAAACAGTTTACAGTGGGTTTACCCATTGACATACCAAACGTATCTTTACATCAATTTTCCAATTTAAAACCTTACAATCAAAGATACAACTAAATTCAATTCGGAAATCTAGTAAGGTTTTTTATTCATTTTCGAGATATTTCTTAATACTGATTAAATAGGCACTCATGAAATTTATGAAAAAACATCAAAGCTTATTAATCGGTAGTCGGGATTAAGTCCCAAATGGTTGCTTGATATAATTTCCTTACAAGGGGCGAGAATTAAAGGTTTTCAAGACATTTTGATAGAATAATTGGGACACAGCCCCAATAGAATAATAATTTGATTTCGAAGGATTATATAATGCCATGGTCCACAATACTAGAATGTGATGATTCTTGAACTATAACTAACATGGAAAAAGAATTTCTATTCTACAGAGAAACTGACATATGTTTTCTGTGTAAACGATGCTATTTGAAAATATGGATAAAGGCAAACCTTTTACAAAGGTCTTAATGGATCTTGAGCGCCGTTTTCGATCAAGTTATTTTTTGTGAACGCCGTTCTAAATGTTTTCTTTTTTTCCGGCCACTGGAGTCTTTAATGAAGTCGACTTAACATTTTCAAACACTACCATCCTGTAAGGACTAGAATGGCAGCGGGCAAGTATAGTAATGAACCAGATGGAAATCACAAATAATTCCATGTTTTTGAACATTATGAGGAGGAGTACCCCCCCAAGGAAATAATGTTCACCCAATTCCTACTTTGCATACATAAACTGACTCCAGTCATGAGGCGTCTCGTTAGGGAAAGCCGCCACCAACAACAACCCAAAATTGCTGTAACTGCACTTATCTTGGTCATAGTTTTTTTCATCTTTTAAATGTTTTTTTTTTTGTGATGAGTAGGTATTCTGTTCTGGTAGAATTTTTACAGATGTTTATTCCATATTCATTACGACTTACGAGCCAAAATTATGCAAGTAGTGTATCCAACAGTTGCAGGATAAATAGTACCAAATACTGATGCAACAATTTAAATGGGATCTATGGCTACAAATTTAACGGAAAATGGTATGAACGCAATTTAAAAAATTTCCACTACTGTAAAATTTATAGTAAATATGAGTAAAGCAGAATAAGTTTATGAGTGAAAAAAAATGCAGTAATTTGCAATATGTAGCTTAAATAAATTCAGTTCCCACCCCTTTAGGTCATGGGTTATCAATTATAATGGCAATGGCCTTTTGATATGAGTACCATGAATGTTTATGAAGTAATGTAGGCTATAATGCATAAATAACGTAACGTAGTTTATTTCAATCACGCAATACGTCCGCAAAAATTGTATAAGGATGTAAGGCCATATGTATGACTATGGCGAACTGATATCAAGCGCCTGATTGTGGTATGGTTTACAATCAGGCGAGTAAACAAAAAACCGAATAAATTAACTTACAAAGGTGCGTGTCGCTTCATAACCCGGATTTGGCCCGAAAATAGAAGGTAAGGTCCATGGATGAAATTGGTATGCAATAACTAGTTACTTAACACAACCACAATGAACCAACCCCCGAGGTGTTTCAAGTTATGAACAAAGTGTAAAAAATTTGCGGAAAATGTTTTAAATTCAGTTACCCTAAACCTCAAATCTGTCCCGACAAATAAAAGTGCATATATTGTTTTATACGTTAAAAAACGGTATGTCACAATATTTAATTCAATACGAATATAATAATAATCAATAACTGCATTCACGAGAATAACTCTGTTTTTCTTGCTAAACAAACAAAAAATGGTAGAATCTATAGTTACTAGCCTATTTTCCGCGGAGGCCTAGGACCCTATGGCAGTTGCTGTTTTTTTTATGCAGTTTTTTACCTCCCTGAACAAGAATTTTTTAAGTAATATTTTTTATTCGAACGACTTGTAATTAACCCCAGGGCCCACCAGTACTAAAGCAAAACGGCGAAATACTTGGACGTCCCCAATTCCCCAGTGGAATAGTGTTACCACCCGGCTTACGTTCCTTGGCAGTCCGTGCGGAAGTTTCTATTCTTTTAGAATTACCCAAAAATGAATTCCTTGCAATAACTGCAAAGTTTCAAACTAGACGCCTTTTTTCGGATAATGGAAAACAGAGGCATTCCCACCGAGAAATCATAACACTCACCAATGCTTCTCCAAGATCCCTATTGAGTCAGATGAACAACGCTTATTGATTGCAGGCGTACCTTTGGCCCTTGCCCTACACACCCGCTTTTTATCCTTTGAACTCTATTCAAGCTTAACTTTCTCCGGTACCTGAAGCTGGCCAGCACCTGGTAACTGTTTTACCTCTTGATGCAAATGTTGGGCGTTTTCATCCACTTCCCCACCCCCCTCTAGAACGCTAAATGGCGGCCGAAAGTCGCCCCTGGTGTTTGGTCTTGGTTATGGGAGGGGGGAAAGGGGTGGTTTGACGGTGGTCCTCCGTGTTACAGGGAAGGGGTGGTGCGGCAGTATCCCGTTATCCCCAGCTGACGTTTTCTTTCGGCGATACCTTACTATTCAACGTGTCCCAATCTCTCGGGTTGTCAGTAACCCCCTTCCTCTTTCTCTGCAGTTGCCACGATGTCCGTATCACACCATCAGCCACTTATGGCACTGTGTCCATCACTACTACGGCCTAGAAAAGGACCAAAAAAATTGAAATGCGTCCAGTGTGTGACCTCTCCAACCTTCAATTTCATTATTTCATTATTGCCATTCGCCTCTTAGCGTCATTTGAGGTTGGCCTTTCCTCTCTCATTTCTAGGCTATCCCATATAAACTATTGTCATCGTAAATGCACCTGCTTTTATCACCAGCTGTTCCATACACCAGTCACGATCACTTTGGTGACATTTGAGGCACTTAGTTTTTTCACGAATCAGAGGAGCGTCAGTAATAAAATTAGGGAAATTTTGGTATAAATGTACTGCACCAACTCGACACGCAAGTATCATCAAACACCGGGGGGGGGCTCTTGAACTGAACTGAGGGGGTTCTCACGGGTCTGTTTGGGGTGTGTCTGTGAGTGTGAGTGACACTTGGCTTCTCTCGATTCTTCTTATTGGCTGAGGCTTTCCGTAACGGCTTCCGTGTTCGACCATTCAATGTTTTGTGGTGTTTTGTACAGAACTTCAGTCCTTGAAAAATTCATTTCAAAACAAGCATTGCAACACTCCCACCCCCCAACACCCTTCCAGTTCTTCTGGACAACAGCCCATGAATGTACTTATTTGGCAAGCTTTATGTGAAGTGCATAAAGGTAGCTCATAACGACTGCTTGTTAATTGACGTGATTTCCTTGCCATTTTTCGCCTATTTCATCTGCATTTTTTTTCCTCTCAACTGTAGTAATATTTTACCGCAAGTTATGGATGCTTACTGATATATTTCCAAGGCTATCAAGCATTTCTTTTCCTATGTGACCATTGTTTTTAAAGGTCGGTCTTTTAAATGAATAAGAACAATGTTTGACCGCCTCAGTAACATTAACATTAGGGGCTTGGATTACGGCAAGTTGTTTGTTTTAAACTTTCCACACTGTTTCCCAATTGAAACTTTTCCTTATCTTGGCATTATAGTTGAAGTTATTCATGTTCATGTCCATTTTGTAATTCCATTAAAAAATTTTCATATTTGAGAGGGCTTTATGGTCAAATCAACTCCCTTGTTGACGCAAAATAACGATATAATTTTTCGTGGTGGGTAAATAAAAATTAAAAAAAACTACCTACTTCGGCTGAACAGCTCTATCTCTCACTCCTCTACTCTCTTCCATTCTCTCTATCTAGCATCATCTCTTCTCTCTCGTCTCTCAGTATTGTACTTATCAATAGTTTGTGCATCCACCTAGAAGGATTATTATCTCTCTTGCCGCAACGGCATACAGAAGAATGGCAATAGTTAAAAAATTTTATCTCAAGAAAGTTGTACTAAAAAAAAATGTCAAAAACTCGCTGTTTACCAGAGCTTGGCAAGAAGTCATGAAAGACAGTCAAAGTTTAAAAAAAAACATAACCTACAAATGAACGCCGTCCCTAATCATTGTTTTCGAAATTAATAACGGTAAGATAAGTAATTATATATTCCAGAACGGGAGTTTTAGAAAACAAAACAATAAAAAACTTACTAAGTTTTCCCATAATCTAGCCCATTGGATGTCCATACAGGCACTGCGCGCCAAAAGTTCAACTGACTCCGCCGTACTAAGAAAACCAAAGCAGGATAACGACACGCACCCCTCTATTCGTAACGGGCCATCGACCTGATATTTAATTAATATGATGCTAACTGTTTCGATAACCAATATTACTTTAGGCATCAACCCAAACCAAACAACTCCGGTTATGTAGATTGGATTACGAATAATGGAAGAGCTTGTATAAAAGTTACATTGCCTAGGGGCCACTACCCAGTTGTATAGGTCCCCCTACTTTCCCTTCCCCAAAGATCAACGGATCTTTATTTATGGGACGTGCCTTATCTATATCTATATATAACAATGAGCTTATGAATCAAAAAGTTAATTTTTTAATTTTTTTTTCCGAGGTTAATAGAGAAAAAATAACTAATTAATTTGCGCCCCACGTATCTTAATGTTCAATTTAACCTAATTTGGTCAGCTGACACGCAAGTTTTAACTTTATAACAACGTGAAAAAAAAAAAAAAACATCTAGTCTCAAGTAGTTTTCAAGATTCTTAAAAAAAAAAAAAAAAAAAAAAAACAAAAAAAAAAAACATGCTTTGCCTCGCAAATACGTTTCCTGACAAAACAGTACTTGATCCTACTGTGCCCCAAAGACGATAAATTCGCCTTCTCATCTAAAATAAATATAACACTTTTCCTATACCACATACAATACAACACACAAATATATACGGTTTGTTTGTTATAAATTAACAAAAAGGGATAAGTAACAAAATCTATAGAATGCTACCAGTATGGCCTCTCTCCAAGATGGCTGGTAGTACTAAACAAGGTTCATTTTTGTGTGTCTGGGTAGTTACCGTAGAACCAGAAGGAAGCGATAGTATTCACTTTTCACTACCAAAAACTGACGACTACTAGCTGACGATACAATTTCTTAATAAGGAAGGAACAGGTTACGGTCTGATAGCTACCACTTTACCTTCTCATGCTTTAGCCTTGTACAGTAATAGTCCGAGTCATCAGTCATCGTGCCGTTACCCTTAACCCATCTCGTTTTCTTCAAGCTGTTCCTACCTTTTAAAAGAGATTTGGAAGTCAACGGTAAGATTTCTGCCTAATGAACACCTTGGCTATTCCAAGCTTGATTTTCGTTTGTTTCGGTAATGAGCTGACAGCGGTTTGCCATTTCCTGTGATAATTTGAAAGTGACATTCACCCTCTAGGTTAAGAGGAAAGATGGTTAGAGAAATGGTAACTATAAGGATGTGTTTGTGTGTTGTGTTTATATTTGTGTGTCATACTTGTTGCAAACGTTCAATGGAATTGAAGAATGATTTGAGTATGGGGACATTTGATGACACTTGTAAATTGTTTGTGAAAATGATTTTGAAAAATTAACTATCACAAACACAAGTCGCTAACAGAAACTCTCTCTCTCTCTCTCTCTCTCTCTCTCTCTCTCTCTCTCTCTCTCTCTCTCTCTCTCTCTCTGTGATTAGTGATATCTTCCTTCTGCATTTCCAATTACCTTCTGCTATTACTTCTTTATAATGAACGGCAGAATACTATTCTCTTGGAAGTTTGAATTTCACGTCAGCGGCCCTGTGGTGGTGTGCTTGTTCTACATGAATGAGGTTCATCTTTAGAATAATAATAATAATAATAATAATAATAATATAATAATAATAATAATAATAATAATAATAATATCTTGGGCGATAAACTAGTTCCACGAAATCAAAGGAAATAGAACCCCTTCTTAATGGTATCAGAATCCGGTGTCTACATATCCTGAAGAAACAAGAGGCCAACGGTACGCCCACGAGTATTTGTTAGCGAATTGTTAGCCAATAATTCTCGTTAATCACTGGTATAATGATTCTTGACTGACTGCGAATTGTTAGGGTCAGTGTTGGGACTGGGCAATCAGTGGTCCTGTTCTTGCCCAGGCCCGAAAAAAGGTAGAAAGGGATGGGGGTTTACAACCTTACTTTTTATGTATGTTTATTATTATTATTATTATTATTATTATTATTATTATTATTATTATTATATACAGAAGATGAACCGTATTCATTCAGAAAGTAACAGATAAACAGACAGAAAAGATCAGTTATTGGAAAGTAAAAAAAAGAATGGACAATAACTAAATAAAAAACGATACTCGTAAAATGTAAGGAGATAAAACACACTGTTACCTTCCCGTCATTTCACGTAGATAAAATTTTTTACTCATAGCTGTGGCCATCACTATTTCCTTTAAGAGAAAAAGTTCGGGTTCTGAAACGCGCTGTCGAAAAAAGAAGAAGAAAAATTACCAGACCACTGTTTGTGATTCTGAAAAACATCACCCATAACAACTGTAGACATTTTTCGTCTCTCGTTCTCTTGCTAATGTTGCAACATCACGTATATTACACACACACACTCACACACGCACATACATACACACACGTGCGCATGAGTGTGGGTCTCTTGTCCCTTTCAGGTGTGCGCATTCTTGCTTCAGTACTTTTGATTCATCCTGTCCTTTGGCATATATAAGTATATATATATATATATATATATATATATATATATATATATATATATATATTAGTTCTCCAAATTCTCTCTCTCTCTCTCTCTCTCTCTCACACTTATATCTTGCCCGAAGTTCTGGAATTCTTTCATTGTTCCTTCATTTAGATTTAAGGCCTTGCATTCGATAGGTTGAAGAGAGAGAGAGAGAGAGAGAGAGAGAGAGAGAGAGAGAGAGAGAGAGAGAGAGAGAGAGAGACTGTATTTTTGCGTAGAAAAACAGTGTTGGTATTTTTACATATGGCAGTGCATATGAAATCACTCCTTTTGAAATATAATAGGAAATCTAATGTGTCTACTACCATACTTCGTGTATAGTAAGTTCCAGAGGTGAAGCGACAAATTTCAGAGGATTTCGTTCGAAATTCACTATCTGGCAACTACAACATGTAGCTGAAAAACATATTTTTTCCTACAATGAAAGCTCTATCAAGCAAAATAAAGCTAACATATGATGCACAAATATCAAATCTATGATATTTATAACAATCATAATAAAAATTACGGTAATTTTAAAGTATAGTAATTACTTCAAACTATAGAAACGAAACCAT
>NC_061107.1:25520183-25522683 GCF_015104395.2 Macrobrachium nipponense | reverse complement strand
CAGTCATCTTGTTTCTGTGGCTGCCTAATCGCTGGTGAGGTTTCTCCTGACTGATGATGGAGCTGAAGAGCCCAAGGGAAAAGGAACTGAACGAGAGAATTGCTGCTTGGGAGACACCATCCAGTGCCAGAGAGAGCAGCGCGTGAACTTGGACAGGACAATTCTTCAGCTGCACGAGGAGATTCAGAAGGCGGGCGGAAGGGAAGAATGCACTCATGTAATCCAGATCACTCAGGGGATGTTGCAATAGCTCGAAGCTGAAACGTTGTTTCTGAAGGGAGAACGATCAAGAGAAGAGGAAGAAGAAACGGCAGCTGGAACACAAGATCCTCAAGGTGGCAGACGAAAATCAGCAGCTGAAGGACAACGCTAATGAAATTGGGCAGAGAAACTATGCCCTGTATGAGAGGATAAGGGAAGTGAGTTCAAGTGACAGTGCAGTTGGCAGAGGTAGACTGCCTGCTTGAGAGGCTCGAGAAACTCCTGTGACAGAGGAGGAAAGCCGAAGAAGTACCCCTTCAATACTACTCTTTTTTTACTTTTAATTATCACTGGAACAAACTAATATGTTTCATTCATACCAAACGTGAACCGTGAACCGTTGAACAATGGTCACATCTGAGAACATCTCATCAATCAACTGCCGTCCTCCCCTTTGTCCGATTCTTTCAAAATCACTCCCATACTCATTGGTAATTCACTGTCTGATGAATCATCACCCCGCTCTGACACACACACAACCTCACCAGATAAATCACCACTCATCACGGCACTGGTATTTTTTCTGAACACATAAACGATACACAACACGTGATCGAAGCAATAGAACAGCTATATCAAATATGTCGGGATATAGAGAAAAGAAAAACGTAATATTCATCCCATAATATCTAGGAAAAGACTGGATAGCAGAAGCACATCCTGACAAAACACGTGACGTCATGATAAGGTTGGTTCTGATTGGTAGGAGAGAAAGCGGAGTTTATGATGAAACCATAGAGTGGAAATGATTCTGTGAGGTACCCTAGCCTAGGGAAACTTTTTGGCAGCCATGAAGCAAAAATAATAAATTTCGTTATAAAAAGATCGTTCAGGATGCAGTATTGCGCACGCGAGCACAGAGTATAATTACTTCATGGGTGCAAAGTGGTTAATAGTGAACGAACACATGTAAACAACCAAATCAGAACTTAATTCCGGTGCATTACGATTTTAATTCATCCTCTTTTTGTATAATAGTAACCTTGACAAAGTGTCTTAAAATGATACCACATTATACTTAAGAATAAGAGTCTGGGAGGACTTTGGCGCTCAGTTGATTATAATCGTTTCTAAAACAACCAGCACAACCGCAAGAAATAAATATGTGAGACAAAACCAAATTAAATATGGCAAAAAAAAAAAAAACTTAATATTACGCTATTGGCCATTGCATGAAAGTCTGAGATTGATCTTTACTTGTTTATTTTATAAATTACCATAAATACTTTTTAAAGTAAGAGAATGCTTTTTTCGTCAGAGTAATTTGCACCTTTTTTTTTTTTTTTTTTTTTTATTAAAAGCATTCTTCCATTTTGCTTCTCTGTAGCTTTAAAAATGGTTAAAATATAATTCCTCGTATGCCGTCACTCTTACACCATTTACTCATCCCTTTTATCTTTAAAAATTTTCTTTTATCTTCGGGTTTTTTTCAATTTTTATTTTGAAACTCTTTCTTAAGTAATTTCCTTGCTATGGAATTTTTATATGGGAATGAGAGTTACTCAGGCTCGGTATGCATATTTTATTCTTTTCTACTTTTTCTCACACAAAGAAGTTGTCTGATTTTTCATTGTTTGAAGTGTTTTCTTTTATTTCTTGTAGTGTTATTATTTCCTCCTCCTCCTCTCCTCCTCCTCCTCCTCCTCCTCCTCTTCTTCTTCTTCTCTTCTTTTTCTAAGGTAAAAGGTTATTGCAGGTAGAAGTTCTGCCTCTTTAAGCTCTCGGTGGAATTAAAAAATGTCCATTAATGACCCTGTCATCCGCCTTAGTTTGCATAATGACTTTTCATAACTGTAAGAATCTAGGTTCTAGGATTAAAGTCCTTAATTGATTGTCAGGAGAGGGTAATACAGACCTACATCTCTAATGACGTTTCCGTTTCATTGCTGAAGTAAAGTCTTCGAATAGACCATTCGATATTTTCGTGAACAGAAGCAAGTCACCTTGTATTGTTTTTTATCACCGACCGATAAAAAGCCCCCCATTTTTTGTGAAAATGCAGTTTTATTTTATGAGCTTTTTGTACTCTCAGCAAATCAACTAATCCTTCCTGAAGGGTTTCATGTCATGAAATTGAAATCATTCTTAATAACGGATCTTCCAGTTCTTCATTTCATTCACCTTTAAGTTTCCAATTTCGTGATATCTATCAGAAGAGAAGGATTAACTTTTCTTGCAGTAATACCTTAGCGATTCAGTCCCCCTAAACATTCATTTCTAGAGGAAACATATACCTTGT
>NC_061107.1:25507683-25515183 GCF_015104395.2 Macrobrachium nipponense | reverse complement strand
TGTTCGACGGTTGCAGCGTTGATGAAAACTTTCTGAAAAAAAATAATGAACTAAAAAAATATAAAGTTCAACGATAAGAGTTAGAGGAACATAATATAACTTTCATTCTTTCTTTTTTTTATATGGCGAAAATGCACTTGAAGAAAAGTCTTGCTGCAACTTGGTGATGATTAGGTGAATGTAACGTTTTCCGAATAGCTGCCGTTAACTTCCATATTTCTTGGCGATCCGAAAGAAAGCTTATCTAATAACCCAAATTTCTCCCTCAAATATATTTCATGTCTGTTAATAATAAGGTCAACTGAGTTGAGTGACAAAGAAAGAAAGAAACAAAAAATGCGTTAGTAGGTTCAAAAGCAAATAGCACGACCTCCGAAGTCAACGTCTTGAAAGGAGGTTTAGGATGCAAACTATTTCACTCAGAACCTTCCACATCTTTCCTATACATTTAACAGAAATTATAAAACAAATCATACGAAACCTTAGACGAAACTCGTAATATCAGCATTTTCAAAAGGCTATTTTCTGCCTTAATCTTCGATTGATAAACACTTTCTAAGTAAAGTTATTGCGCCATTAGTAAATTCTGGGACATTAAATGTCCCAGAAAAATATTCTAAAAGTATCAGGATTAATAACTATACTGTAACCTTGCGATTTGTCATCTATTATAGTAAAAGTGAAAATTATATATATATATATATATATATATATATATATATATATATATATATATAGATATATATTAATATATACACACACACACACACACACACACACACACATATATATATATATATATATATATAGATATATATATATATATATATACATATATATGCGTGTGGTCTGTATGTATGTATGTAATTATTGCAGATTCAGCAAGAAATACCGACTATTTTTCCATACATGCTCTTCTTCTTCTTCTTCTTCTTCTCTTCTTCTTCTTCTTCTTCTCTCTCTCCTCTCTCTCTCTCTCTCTCTCTCTCTCTATCTATTATATATATATATATATATATATATATATATATATATATATATATATATATATATATATATATACATGATCGTTTACACTGCTCTTTCCCTTTCTTCTTCTTCTTCTTCTTCTTCTTCTCTCTCTCTCTCTCTCTCTCTCGATATATATATATATATATATATATATATATATATATATATATATATATATATATATATATATATATACATATATCGAGAGAGAGAGAGAAGAAGAAGAAGAAGAAAGGGCAAAGAGCATGTATGGAAACTAGCCGGTATGTCTTGCTGAATCCTGTAACAGACCTGTAACAATTACACTGAGTTGCTCGTAATAGTGAGAGAAACAAAACATCTCAATTATTGCCACCTTCATTCTCTTTGAAGAAAAAATAAAGGTGGTAATTTTGCGCTCCTTGAATATATTTCTCTGTGATGCATAGAGGCATCACAGTGTCATAAAAAACGGATTTTACTGGATTTTCTCTCGCTAATAAGAGTCTGAAACTGGAACAGTCTCTTATTTGAAGGTTAATCCCTTAACTCTGTACTTTTATTTTATTTGCCTCGTAAATAAATCTATGTCTGCTAATATTTGCTCAGGTAATTGGAATGCTGTAAATTCTGAAAAGCTAACACGGCATTTTTTATAAATGTTTCCGAATGCGTAAGAGTATCTATAAATGTCTAAAAAAATAAAAGGTTATATGTGGTACCAGTGGACTACTTGTCCTATTACGATAGCTGAACAAAAATGAACTTGTTGCCATTATTTTAATTATTTCTCCAGATATATGAGGTGATAACACTTCCATTAGCCAAAAGCAGATTTCATGCCTCATTGAAAATACTGTTAATGTAAAAATAGTTTTAAATTATAATTTAATATGATAATGATCAAATTCTAATAATGTTTCTGTTACCATTCAGGAGCACTTGAGTTTGAAAGTGGACGATCACTTTCTAAAAAATCCAAAAAGGATAATAAACTTATTTTAAATAGTAAAGTTATTGTATCAAATTAAACTTATTTGAAACAGTAGAGTTACTTGTATGAAATAGTATTTGAGCATAAGTCATGCAAAGGCAGTTTTGTTGATTATTTTTTTTTCGTGTGAGCTAAGTTTAAATTTTGTTGATAGTTGGGAGCTACCAAGCTATTAAACTGTTGAAAATATTCAACTATTTGCCCAATATGTTTTTTAATATCAGCTGAAAAGTCGGGTATGCCGATACAGGTGTAACTGGAAGCAAAATGTAACTCGTAAGTCGTAGATGAATCTTAATTTTAAGATTTTCAAACAGCAAAGACAAGTCATAAATTTCCTGATATTCTTCATCATCAGCTTTTATAAGGAAATAATATTCTCATATCTTCGCATTGCTCTTAACTTAGACTGTGTTGCATTTACGTTTAATTATACCGGCCCATTTTTTTATTCTATATCTGCTCCTTAAAACTTTTCTTAAATAATCATAGGTTTTTTCAAGTGAGGAAACCAATACGGGATTAATTCCTAAATGAAAACAGACCACTATAAGAACAACATGTGTTGTGGGACTTCTCTCCTCAAGTGTAGCAACACTATCTTATGAGTAAAGAGAACTAAAGGTATTAAGAAAATAGAGGCATCAGAGAATTCCATGTTCTGGAAATGAATGAGTCACAAACCTTTCTGACCTACGAAATTGATCCCTCCACAGCTTCTGAGGATTAGTCAATTGTGGAACTGCTTAGCAACACTATCGTAGAAGAAAAGGGCACTTAAATTATTAAGAAAGTAAAAGCATCAGAGATAATTTCAAGTACCGTAAATGAATGAGTAACAAACCTTTCTGACCTACGTAACTGATCCTTCCACAGCTTCTGAGGAATAGTGAGTTGTGGAACTGTTTAGCGTCAGACTTTCCGAAAAGTGGCAGCTTACAGTTGAAGAGCCTCAAGAGACTAATTCCCGAATTATGCTTAAGTAACAAAGAAAATATGTAACCTTAAGGTAGCACTGAAATATATTCAAGTTGGAGATAAGACATAAAGTATTCGTTAGACACTTTGATTCATTCATGGTATGTAGAAGAGTGCCACGAGAGCCTCGTTAGTAATGGACCATCAATTTTCCACAAAGCTTTCAAAGAGCTCAAGCTCGATTTCTTTTCACAGTTTTGAGTTTAGGCCAGACACTCGGTATATTCTTCCACTTCATTGCTAGTGCTTCAACATGCTAATTCACAATTTATTAAATACTATTGTAGAAATGAGGAGAGAGTGAGATAAAGACGGAAATTATATTGATCTTAAGAGGCATTCAAATGAGCCAATACTCTAGTCTGACCTTTACTGTCCACATCTAATTTAATAGAACGACATCGTGAAACTGAATAAGTCTCTAACGATGACTAAGGCATAAAAAATGGGAACGGAAGAAGGGCATTTCAGTATACTTCGAAATACGAAAAGGGATATGATGGAGGCATTTGATAGGGAACCTCTGATTGATATCCTGGATAATGTAAGTGGCAATGATGATTCCGAGAACAATAATGGGTGGATACGATCCACAGTATGACAAAAAGGCAGAAGATACTGAGAGGGAAACTGATAAATTACCTCAGAGACATAATTTATGGTTTACCAAAAACTAAAAGATATATGTTCAGCAAAATCAAAGTCAGTATCTCAGTGCTGACGAAGTTATTGCCATTCATTAATGATAAACAAACCGAGGGCAAAGTTGGACGGAGAGAAGACAATAAGCAAGCAAGAAAAATTTTCTGGTTCCACCCCAAAAAACGAGCTCATTCGTAACATATATCTTCGCGTTGGCTTTATTCAGTTCCAGTCCTTTTCTTTTATTGGACTGAGGAGACTTTGGTTAACGCTAAACAAAAAGCATTCTTAAACCCAGTATTATTGTTCATAATCGGCATAAATGTACACCAGAAACAAAATGTCATAAAATGACCCTCCAATACGAGCGATGGCCACATTCCTGTTGCTGGTCAAATGATGTACTAAAAAATAAACAGACGTTTTCCGGATCATTTTGACTCTGTCCTATAAATGAACAACGGGTAGAATATTAGTCAATGGAAGCAAATATACCACCATAACTCTCATTTCTACCTCACTAGAAAAGTAATAGTTACCGCAGGAGTAAACAGAATAGAGAACTTATGATGCTTATCTGTATAAACAAATGTGATTTTCCTTTTTATTTGTCGATCTCAGACAACTGTTGTGTACAGCCCCCTAATTGCTGGTACTGATTTATCGAAATATTGCTACTTTTCTCCCCCTTTCTCCCTCCCTTAACTCAAAACTTGGCGAAGTTGTTTTGGCTATTTCGTTTACTATGGATAAATATAGGAAAAGGCAATAGAATGAAAAAAAGTGAAACATTCATAAAACAAAATCCTTGCCTTAGTTGGTGAAAATTTTAGTTTTTTGACTGGTCATGTTTTGTTTGTTTGCATTTTTGTATGGTCTTTTTACGTTGCATTGTACCAGTGGTATTCAGCAACTGGACCAAAGGCTTTACGTGACTTACCGAACCACGTCGAGAGTGAACTTCTATCACCAGAAATACGCATCTCTAACCCCGCAATGGAATGCCCGAGAATCGAACTCGCGACCACCGACCACGGACCACTTGAGGCGGCCTTAACGCATAGCATAGTTATGGTTTTCGAGTTACTAATAATGGTGCAGACAATACATTTGTGTTGTGTGCTCTGAGTGTGAATGCCTTTCAAGGATGTTGATAACTAGCAAAACACATTTGCAAAAATATCATGTGCTAAATAACGAATCATGATTCTCCTCTGAAAGTGATTAAAATTGGGTGATTGAAAAATATTTATATTTGGAGCTAAACGAGAAAAAAAATATTCACAATGCTCACATCACACACGTTCTTTCGTTTTTTCGTTAGGCCGAAGTTGCTTGAGGAAAGAGACGCAAGCACTGTTAACTAAACGTGTGTCAGCGAGAAGAAAAAAACTACAATTAAAGCTAACAATTGCAGTGGAGGCAAACTGCTATAGTTCTCCAGAGGTCTATTTCTGATGCTGTGGGATACAATGGACGTGTCAGAAGTCACTCTGCCCCGTTGAAAAATGAAAGACAGGTGAAGGACTTCCACTCCTGCGCGTTGTTTTCCTCACAGAACTGTGCTCTCTCTTTGTTTATATCACACACACACATATTATATATATATATATATATATATATATATATATATATATATATATATATATATTTACACATCAATCCTTCGAAGTTCTTATTTTGTGAAACAGTACCCACTTTTGGAGTAACGTTTAACTATTTCCAAAAAAGCTAGCTACTAACCTCAACAGGGTTGGCAATGATTAAATCATTGATTTTTTCCCTTAAAAAAAACCATCATCTTTTTTATCTTGTTCATTTTTTTTAATTTGAAAGCAAACAGATGACAAATATGGTTTGGAGGTTAATAAAAACTTAAGCTTGACTGTACTGCATCTATTTATTTTGATATTAAAAATTGCAAGTACAAAGTTTAGGCCAGAACTGGAAAACCTAAAAGATATCTCAATAGTAATTCAGTCATAAAATACACTTTTGAGTGAAAAAAAAAAAAAAAACAAAAAAAAAAGGATTGAAAAACTAACAAATAAAAAAACCAAATAAATAAAAAATCAAAGAAATGAAAAAAATAACTGATTTTTTAAATTTTTTTTACTTAAAAAAAATCACTAGTCCTGCTAACCAGCGATCTTAGAAGTCGAAAGAGGACTGTATTATTTAATTAAAATGCTGACTCTTACTTATACCTTAAATAAGTAATTCATGTTGTTCAGTAATGTTGAGTCTGTCTAACCATTTTCCTTTCCATTGTTTTATTAATGGTGGAAATTTTAGAATGACAAAAACACACAATACAAATAGTTATAACTATAATTACTGTATCTCTGATCCCTTCTGTAACACGAAGAGGGATAGGGCCGATATCGTCTCTGTTAATAGCTGAATAATATTTTCTTCGCCTTAGGACTCTGTTTAATATCTGAATATTATTTTCTACAGACATTCTGTGAAAATGTCACTTCATGAATTTAGTTCAGATATATTGTCATTGAAGTCAAAATGAGCCGGCTAAACTTTATATCTTGCGAGAAGAAGTTAATGAGCGATTGTGCACTGCAGCAGAATATCTTGTAAAAAGTTAAATTACAAAAAGAAAAAAAAAAAAAAAAAAAAAACCATCACACACATACACAGAAACATTTCAGCCTTGGGCTACGTATATGTTTAGATTTATATTTAGCCCACATGTAATCTTATTCCTTGACGAGAGTGAAGAGCACATCTTTATTTTATATCTTTTCATTTGTCAATTTATTTTTATATATTTCTGTAACCTAGAAAATAAATGGCCAGAAAAGGGTGAAATAATTTTGAACTATAATTATACGAAGAATAAGAAGGTAACACCCGCCAAGTGCTTTTAAAAGTCAATAATGGAATGTCAGCGTAAGATATTGGTAGCTTACCACGCCATTATTCAGCAATTGTTACCATAAAACAGTTTTAATTCTTTATTTAAAAAAACCTAAGATTCCAATTGAAATCTTATGATTACTCTCTCTCTCTCTCTCTCTCTCTCTCTCTCTCTCTCTCTGCAACGTATGAGAGAGACTGAGAAAGTCATCCTCTCACACCAAATGGTTCTCGTTGCTTTCACAAACGCCGAGCAATCCTCGAAATGAGCATTCTTCAAAGAGAGTTTGTCACAGGAAAGAGTATTCGTAAAAGAGTTTTTTTATGTTTCCTCAAATGGCACTGCAGTCCGCTATAGTATTCCGCTTGTAATGTCGAACAGGTGATTAGAAGAACGGTTGTACAAACACAAGACTACTCGTGCTCAAGTGCGTAGTAGTAACCTTTTACAATATTCTACATATAACTTTTTTCTTTTTTTTCTTTGTTTTTTTTGCAACTCTCTGTCGATTTCTTATGATGTGAGCGAACTGCCAAATTCTCAGTATTATATTATTAAAGGACCGATATTATACCTGTTTTGATAATGATTATTATTCTTCTTCAGAACTCAAACCAAAATTTTCATTGATATTGTGACTAGTGTCTTGTATGTGCCGAGAGAGAGAGAGAGAGAGAGAGAGAGAGAGAGAGAGAGAGATTAATAACCAGATAAAAACACAAGATAAACGAAGAGCAGCAGCGTGTGTGGGAAGAAGAAAGGAGGCAAGGACTTCTTCTTCTTCATTGTTCTTACGCTCAATTAAACTTTTTAGAGGCGAGCGATAATGACCTCGGCCTGGGACAGTTGTGGAGTGTTCAGCCTCTAATTGCTACGGTTGTCCATGCCTCACTTTCGCTAGAGAAAGTCGTCGCCTTTGGAATCTCCCAGTTTTCCCCAAGAGTCAAAATTAAGAAAGTTACGTCGAACTATTTATAATCGCCAGGGTTTTCCACCGGGAGAAAATTTGCGATAGAGATGA
>NC_061107.1:25497683-25502683 GCF_015104395.2 Macrobrachium nipponense | reverse complement strand
TTATCCCAGTTGGCTGAGGAGCAGTTTTTGCTAAAGCACATTGAAGGTCGGCAGCTAACATTCATTCGAGTACCACGGGGAGCACGTAACCCTTGACAGACCTTTGGCGTACCCCAGGTTGATAACTCTGCACTAGAGGAAAAAGCAAAATCAAAGCTGCTAAGTGTGTGCACCCTTCTTCCCTTTCCCGTCATATTCAGAACTGGAGAGAGACGGACTGCTTTGGGGGTTCCTGTTCTTCTACCGACATGTCGCGCAGGATATAAAATTCCAGATTCATTAAAATATCTCCCTGACGGATCACTTTTCTTAGCATACGATAGTGGCGTAGAGGACTCGGACCCTACCCTAATATTTGCAACGAGATCGGGATTGGATGATTTATCAGCGAATAACGTATGGTCCTGTGACGGGACGTTTTAAAGATTCACCAAATTTCTGGACCGAGCTACTCACGGTCCATAGGGTACCGTAATGTGATGTCAATCACCACCGCTCTCTGGACCACTTAGCTGTTTTCCCTCCGTAAGAAAATAATGGGGCCGAATTTGAAACGGCCAGAAAATCGTTAATAGAGGAAAGTTAGCATTGAGACCCCATATTTTTTTATTTTAAAATATATAATTTATACAATAGCATGTAAAAAATACTTATCGACCATCAAAAAAATTAAATGACAACTAAGCGGCATATTTTATACAACATTATATAAATATTTTTTTTTTTAATCAAGTTGTATGGGTATAAATGCCAACCTCCCTATATCAACGATTTCATGGGCGATTCAAATCTGGGCATTTTAATTTCTTACGGAGCGACAACAGCCGGGTGGCCCAGCACGTGACCCGTGACGTCGCGGCAAAGGCAAAGGTCTTCTATTTCGTCGTTACAGAAAGGTATCTCCCGCGTGTATTTGCTTTGTTGCCTAATAAACAAGAGCCACGACCGAAGGCTTTTGCTCAGCTATTTCGTGATCTGTGTCCAAACAGTCAACCAGTGCAATGTTTTATGGATTTCGAACTAGCTTTACACAACGCCTTCACGGCAGTGTTGGACAGTGCTGCCTATATAAGGATGTGTGTTCCATTTTGGTCAGTCCTGCTGCCGTCAAATTTGCGAACTAGATAAAAAGGTACAGTACAACACTGAATCGTTTAGCTATAAAAGTGAAATGCTTTGATGCTTTGGCATTTTTACCCAGCCAAGATGCAGCTGATGCTTTTGAACTTCATTCCGATGACGATTATACTCTGTTTTTTTCCATCTGTCCACCCGCATGTGGTGTTTGTGTATGGTAACACTGCGTCCCTGGCTTTAGATAGTACGCTATATGTAAGTTTTAGGTAAATAAAAGGATATCTGGGTACATTTGCAAATGAAATGTGTTTTAATAATTTACTGTATGCGAATTACACCGTTAATATTCGAAATAGGATATTGTTATTATTGTTGAATGTAAAGCTGAATGTAACTATCTAAAGCCGGACGTAGTGTTACCATAAGCAAACACCGTAGGCGGGTGGGCAGATGGAATCAAAAACAGAGTATCATATACCGAAAAAAATTTATTTAATGTTTTGAACAAACTTACATTGGTGTTCAGTGCTGAAGAAGGGAACCTCTTTTCCTTTAGAAATATATGAAATGTAAGGGCGCATATTCTAAATAACGAACCGAGGGCAAACAGGTGTGTGTTGAAGGTTTTAATAGTTTGTCTAAGAGCCTCTCTAACCAGTATGAATCTAGATTTGTGGGCACTTTATTCTGCACTGCAAAGAGAGGAAGCTCTTACACGAACAAAAATAAACGAGTTCATTTAAGACGAGGAGATGACTCCCAGAAAAGAGCAAAATGCAAGTCTACGAATGAAAGACTGAAAAAAATCTTGTTGAAAAGTGTCAGCCATCATGTACATTGCAATTTCTAAAAGGCATAGCACATAATTTGCATTAAAAAGTATGAACACGTATATCATTTTAGATTCGTTTATTTGAAAGTAATTTTAAATCATTAAAAATATAGGTTTTACATCATATGTTTCTTTATATTGCTTATTAGTGTCTCTCTCTCTCTCTCTATCTCTCTCTCTCTCTCTCTCTCTCTCTCTCTCTCTCTCTCTCTCTCTCTATATATATATATATATATATATATATATATATATATATATATATATTATATATATATATATATAATCTCAATAAACGCATATGAATACGACGTAAAGCATTAACGAACCACTACTACACAACAAAGATATTACACTGGGTGCAAAAACAGGTTCTGAGCAGGAAAATGAAAATATTAAGAACTTTAACCTTGCAAATCAGAAAAACTTTACTCTCATTGATAGTCAATTTCACCAAAACGATCATTACAAGTTTTTATTCATCACCGACAAGAAAAAAACACATATTGACAGAACCATATTAGACCATTTGAGGATATATCTGCTCTAAATGGAAATCTATCTTCTTTCCAGGAAGATGGGTAAAAAAAGAACGTGATTGTGAGTACCTCATTACTTCACAGAATATAAAGAACCCTTTTATCATTTTAATTTTATGTCGAAAGGGGCAAAAGTAACTTATAAAATCATGGATTTTTTTGCAGTGCACAAGTTAATCAAACACTTTCACAATTACATAGTATAACTTTCAAAAAGTTGTTTTTCGTCGGAAACCACTGAATAGATGATGTTTTTAAATGCGTTCAAAATAGGCGTTTTACAATAAAAATTAAGATTGGATCATCATTTTCGTTTCAAAAAATGGTATATGCTTCCCGTTACCGACGCATCCTCCACTAATTCATACAGACGAACGAGGGAAAAGCCTGACTCATTATTGGGAAACAATTTTCTAATCATTTCATAAACGAACAGAAAACATTAAAGTGTGTTAACAAAACTCAACTTATGCTTATTATAGTATAATATGATATTAATATTATGTTCGGGTGTTTTAATAATTTCGTTTATAAAGCTCATATATAATTCCAAAACCTAGAAAACACACAGTTTATTTCTAGGGAAATACATTGCTAACTCCTGACCGCCCCCATACTCACCTCACCCAGGCGGGCGCACTACCCCTGTACTTTCAAATTATATTACCAAGAACTCATCAACGTTAACTGACGGCTCTCAATAATACTTAGTGGAAGACAAAGTCTAATTAGAACATCACTGTCTTCTATGTATAGTTGGTAGATGAAGTTCACTACCTCCTAAAAAAAGCTTTTGGAAGAGGGCGTCGCCATAGCGCAGTTTCTTTCTACAAAAGAAACGTAGATATATAAAACCTTTGAATGACAGCCTCCTTGAAAGCAATATTTTTCGAACACAAAAATATTTCGCCTGATACTTTCCAAGTGCTTTTCTTTAGAAAACTATAATTCTTAGGAAAAATCTGTTTCTATAATAACATTGGATATTTTAGGTGATAACAGCATTTTGTCTCGTTATTGGAAGCGATGGAAAGATGATTATATTCAAAATTCAACATATACATGTATGAAACCCGAAGCAGAATCCCTATTTTAACATAGTTAAAAATAGGAGTTTTGGAATACCTCTTTGTGTTTCAATAAAGCCATCTGTAAAAATAAATAGTGGCAAATGAGACAAAAAAAAAAGTACTTCTGTAAGCAGAGGGAAAGAGAGAGCACAGACTAAAATAAAGGATGGAAGCCCTGATAAGTCTTGCTTCAGTGACTGTAGAAAAGGTATGGGAACTAGAAAAGGAGTTACGTCTGCGGTATATACCTTTGGTGATTTGTTTACAATGTTGCTGGCACTACCGGTCATTTTTAACATTAAGACATTTTATGGATGAAAGACCGAAATTCTACATATTAGCATTAATGGTTTTTTATTTTTGTTAAAAATCAACTGTTATTCTGAACACATAAAAGAATGATATATCATAACACTACGTATACCACCACAAAAGCAAGTACTGTTCTACTATTTTACCAATAAATTCTTTTACTATTAGTAATATTACTACTGCTGTTATTATTTCTTCTCTTCTCTTTTTTTTTTATTTGCAGCTGTCGCGTAATAAATACAGTACACTATCATTTTCATAATCACTGAGAATGCTAAGATTAACCAAAGACAATAGTTTTGGCAATGAAAAACACCTGAAGCATGATTACTATTTGAAGGTAAACAAAAAACGTGTAATAGTGAAATTTGATAATATTTACGTTTACAAAAGTAAAACGATGTTTGTTGATCCTTTACATATGGCATATTTTTATTATTGCAGTAAAATAATCATAAATAGCACCATGACAGGAATTTGAACACGAGGTTTGAATTCACTGTCATATATGAGTTAAACCTGACGTAAATAATTTACGAGTATATAGTAAATTATTAAACGTTTATAAAAGCACAGCTAACTATCAAGTAAGAATTATAAGAAGAAACTTTGCAAGTCAGGATAAAAACTAAGCAACACTGTATCGTTAACTATATATATATATATATATATATATATATATATATATATATATATATATATATATATATATATATATACATATATTCACAAACACACACGTGCGCACGCACACAAACACGCACACATATATATACTGAAAAACCAAAACAAAATATACAACCGAATTAAACAGATCAAGAGAAACTTCGCAAGTTAGGAGAAGTAAAGTGTTCCACTACAGAACAAGTTATGAACAATAATCAACCATAACCATACACAAGAAAAGGACAAAGTAGATAAATATGTTATGAACTAAGAGAATAAATTAGGTACCACATTCACTCCAAATATTCGAAACGGTTTTGTCGTTTTATTGATACCTAACCTCATTGGCGTGGGGGGGGGGGGGGGGGGGTGGGGGGGGGGGGCAAAAGTACTGGAAGGAAGGGACAATGATGAATGCAATTAAACGCAAAGGTCTGCCTTCATTTATCTATTCTTCATTGTGGCGCCTGCGTTGTGGCCCTCAACCCAATCGAAGAACACTAATTA
>NC_061107.1:25472683-25490183 GCF_015104395.2 Macrobrachium nipponense | reverse complement strand
ACAAAAAATTTCATGTTTTAATAATAAAGAATTTTTTTCTGTTTATTCCCATATGGTCACTTGTTTTTTCAAGGGCTTAGTTTCCTGAGCGGCTGAAAAAAATTCTATGGCTAGTTGTATTAGTAGATTTATTGTATATTTACACCCTAATTATACACCCCCCCAACAAAAAAAAATGTTTTCCTACAATGAATCTTGTATACAGGTAAATTTCAAGTATGTTTTCCTATTTTCAGAATTATTGAGACCCATTTGTAATTATGTCTAATTTAATTGTCTTCTCATACTATGAAATACTATCGTTGTTACAGTCCTTTTCCTCCCTTCTATCCTTAACGAAAATAATTAAAGAGATATTTTAGGGGTCAGCATCGCGTCTCTCTTGGTATTTTAAGGAATCTCAATACCTGGAATTTTCTGGATTTTAAAATTAGCCAATTTTGATCTGTTCATGAAAAAAAAATCTTGACATCTATATAATTAGTTATTTAATGATATTAAAAATTTCGATTTTTCAAAAAGTCTTGCTTTAAGAGTCTGATACACACTGACGAAATATCATCTTTTTAAAAAAAAAATGAGGTATTACGGTAAACAAAGACTTAACTTTTTAACGTGAGATAACCTCAATGTGTAGAAACTGCCTTTCAGCTCTAGTTATAAACTGGGATCATCTGTGAAGAAGTAGATTAATTTTTAATATTCTGGCAATCAAGTCATTTTCTTAATCCTTGAACCAAGAAGTGGGGCGCGGGGGGAGGGGGGGGGGGGGGGGGTGGGGGGAAGAGTCCTCAGTTTGCTAATGGCCGTTTCTTAACGCGACCGAGTGTTTAGCTTCCCGTGCAAATCTCCAATTACCCTTTCCCTTAAGAAAAACAGGCAGAGGAATTAGAGGGGTGAGTTAACGAAAATGAGAGTAATGCACCGGAATAGGGAGAAACGCCAGGAAGAAGGAGGGACAGTGAAGGAAGTGAAGGGCATGTATCTATAGGTTTAGCAAGTTCCCCTGAACACATCCGGTATCACCTCATGAAAGGAAAACAAAATGATTTGCATCTGAAGGAATGAATGAGGAAATGAATAGTGAGAACTGAATGAGAGGGAGAAAAGGGAAAAGTTGTCAACTTTTTTTTTATTGCTTGCTTCCCTTTAGTAAAATTCTGCTGCAAGGACAGTTCTTTAAGAAAAAAAAAGTGAAAAACGACGCAAGAAACCTAGAGTACATAGATGATGAAGAACGAAATGCAGGACTGAATAAAAAACAATGGATAATAATAAATTAGAAGCAAAGTATTTCAATAACCATCAAACCCGGCAAGAAATTGAATGGCAGAATCTGGAATATAGCTAAATTCTTACAAAAACAAACATACAAATATTACTTCACTGGATACATAGTTGTCCAGTTTTCAGATCTTATAACTGTACAAGAAACAGAATTTTCAGATTTTATAAGTGTAGAAGTACTCAGCCTTCTGCCACTGGCTATAGTACCGGGAAGATAAAGTAAAGTAAGTAAGAAGTAACAATTAATAAGGAGTTCTTTTGATGTGAATCAATAAGTTTGATAAATGCACCTACCCTGACTGAACTCTGACCCGTTACTTATAGGATTTGTAAACGAGCAACAGTTGACTTACTGCAGTCAGATATGAAAACCTTTCTGGGGTTGATACATATCTGACCAGAGCGCATTGAACCTTGTTGGTGGCTGAGTGCATCAAGTGAAGTATATCCAGCCTTGAGATTAAAAATCCATGCTTGTCTAGTTGTGTTAGAATACAAAGAAAATAAAAGATACAGTGGATAAAAGACAGAGGGGAGGGAAACCTGGCGGAAGCAGAATAGGAAGAGCTTATTGTGAAACGTCAAGCAATAAATCGTGAAGGTAGAATGTGAACTCATGACAAAACTGTAAGAGACAGAGACTAAAGCGACCATATGAGACAACGAGAAGAATTGATGAATTAAACAAGGGTGCAATGTCAGCGAGTGGGTTAGTTACCGATCATGCACAGTAATACCTTATCTGCCCTACGACAAATTTTTCGAACGCAGTTTGTTTGTTTGTATGGTGTTTTTACGTTGCATGGAACCAGTGGTTATTCAGCAACGGGACTAACGGCTTTACATGACTTCCGAACAACGTCGAGAGTGGACTTCTATCGCCAAAAATAAACATCTCTAACCCCTCAGTGGAATGCCCGAGAATCGAGCTCGCGGCCACTAAGGAGCTCTTTCGAACGAAGTGCAACATCCACTCACGTTTACATAACTATACCCAGAAGAGGTATCCATTACCAACAAATATTTTGGTAATACTTTCGCTCTTCACACTTGTCATCAGCCCATACATAAACGTACCAATAACACATAAATAAAGAATTATTCTGAGACAGTTATCTTATATGAATTTCCCTTCTGGTGCTAATTATTTCCAATGTACAGCAAGCTCATTATTGATGGGGTAATCATGGTATAATATTAAACAAATTATGTATATATATATATATATATATATATATACAAATATATATAAGTATTGTGTGTGATGGAGTATTCATGGAATATTACACACACACACACACACACACACACACACACACACACACATATATATATATATATATATATATATATATATAGTATATATATATATATATATATATATATATATCTCGATTACCTCAAATTCACATTATTTAGTTATAGTGTATCGCCAATTGGCATTCAGCTTAAAACTAGTCCATTTGTTACGGATGGACTATAATTTTATTTATGTCAGCGCCGGTTACTAGGGATATAATCGTCATACTAAAAATGATGATTAAAAAGAGATCTCTTGTGGTCCTAAATCAGTATACCTTGAAACCATCAATTCATTTGGAATATATCCAATATTGGCAGGGCGTCATCCCGAGGGAGGTAAAATGTAATTTTTGGACAAATGTATTTCCCCAATGTAACTTTATACGAACTTACGGAAGTTTATTGTTTTCTTTTTAATTAGTAACTGAATTCAGAAAATAACACGTCTACGCGAACGCAAATTATTATGAAGTATTTAAGGAAGTAAAAATATGTTTTGGGTATAGTTTGTCATGGCATGGTGAAAATATTTACTTTTAATTACATCTTGGATTATTACTTGTAGTTACTTCCTACAACACACACCACACACACACACACACACACACACACACACACACATCACACACACATATATATATATATTATATATATATAATATAAATAATAATATGTAATATTATATATATATGTCCATAATATTATATATATAATATAATATTATATATAAATAATACTATATAATATATATATATATATATATTTCCATAGTATATATATATATATATATAATATATATATATATATATATATATATATAATATATTATATATATATAATATATATATATAATACTATATATATGATATATGATATATATCCTAATGTATATATATATATATATTATCTTATTATATTCATATAATATATATATATATATATTATATTATAATACATATCACGTGCAGCCACAAACATCTTTAATTAAACTTTAAGTTTCGTACACTCTGGGAATAATTTACGCCCAAAGGAAAAATTATTGGCAGCGAAGAAAATGTTCTTAAGCGTGATTTATTAAAAACTAGAAACATTTTCCCGGGGGCCAAAAGTACCAGCTCCAACCAAATGAGAAAATTGGGGCGAACTTAACTTTTTTTCACTAATTATCTTTGAATATAGTTCATTTGTTAAGAATCCAAGACTATATTTAGAATTAATGTCAGAATATATCTCGTAATATTTCATACCACGTCGCTGACCATTTCATGCTTCATAATAGTAGTCGCATTATATCACCGAGAACCAAACTTTCTCTCGCTTCGAAACAAGATTATTTCGGTTAAAGGTGAGAGCTAATTATTTAGATCTGGTAGCAAACTCGGGCCCCGAGAAATTAAAATGCCTTCAGGGTAAAATGTTTAAAAAAATATTTGTTGTCACGCAACACCAGATTTATTGCAGGTCATAAAAGCTGCAGCCGTGAAAGAGTGTTGCACTTAATCTCTGGGAGAGATTAAGTGAATGACGTCTAATCCTAAATCCCTTGGCGGGATTGTGTGGCGTCTCTGCAGACGCACCACTTTCTGCTTCGTTATACAAAATGTCAGACTTCATGTATATATATGTCGCTTATTAAAGTTTTGCCCTACGTGACAAGCGAATTTTATTAAAAAGATTTTAGTGAAAATGATAAAGCTATCGGCGAAAGTTTAATTTTTGTGTACTACAAAGTTTTATTAGATAAAAATATCTGCGTCACGTGGAAAAAATCTTACACACTTAATTATACATTTATAGCTATTTTATTCCCCCAAAGATTTTTCTTCTAACAGTCATTCAGGGAACATACCCTTCTTTATAATTCTGACAATGAAAGTTGCCAGCACATTTAATTAGGTTGAGCAGCGTCTATGAAGAAGGTAATGGGTCTGTTGACACGATCATCACGATGTTTTACTAATTAACTTGAAGTTTACTCAGTGTTAGACAGCGCAACTGAGCTGTCATAGAGGTCAAGATTGGACATTACTTCTTCTTCCCAGCTGGTTCCCATTTTTATATGGGGTCGCCGTTTCAGGAGCCGTTTCCATCAATTTCTATTCTGAGCTTCTGCCTCATCAATTCCCTTCTCATGTAAGTCTCCTCTTACACAGTCCTTCCATCTCTTTCTTGCTCTCCCTCTTCTTCTTCTTCCTTGAACCTCCATCTCCATAGTATGTCTCCCAGCGTGGTCCTCATCTCTCCTCAACAGGTGTCCATACCATCTCAGTCTCCCCTCCTGCACTTTCTTTGATACTTCCACTACCTTAGTCGACCCCCTTATGTAGTCATATCTGATCCTATCCTCTCTTGTCACCCAAGACATCCACCTTAGCATTCTCATTTCTGCCACATCCATCTTCTGCTGTTTTTCTCATGCTTGCTGTTTCCGTACCATACAGCATTGCTGTTCTTACCACCGTCTTGTGAAATTTTCCTTTTAACCTAAGCAGTACTCTTTTGTCACAAAGAAACTCCAGAGGCCTGTACCCTATGTTTTACTAAGTCTTCTTCTTCCATACTTCCTCCAGTGCTAAAAAAAGATCCCAAATACTTAAACTTATCAACTCTCCTTATTTGCTCTCTACCAAGCTGAATACTTTCTCTATCATCCCCCTCAGTGGTGGTACACATATATTCTGTCTTATATCTACTTATTCTCATTCCTCTGTCCTCCAGTACTTGTCTCCATCTTTCCAATTCCATTTCCAGATCTTCCCTGCTCTCTGCGCACAGAACAATATCATCCACATACAATATGTTCCATGGTACTGCCTCCCTTACTTCTTCTATTATAACATCCATCACTATGTTAAAGATAAATGGGCTGACCCCTGGTGTAATCCTACTCTCATCTCAAAACCCTGTCTCCCCAATACTGCTCCTCACTCTGGTAAATACATTCCGGTACATCTCTTTTATCAATCGCACGTACTTCAATGGCACCATCTTCTCCCTCAGACTCCTCCATACCTCTTGTCTCGGGACTCGGTCATAAGCCTTTTCAAGGTCAATGAATACCATATGTAGGTCCCTTTGGCTTTCCCCGAATTTCTCCATTAGTTGCCTTAGACAAAATATACCATCTGTGGTTCCCCTTCCCTTCATAAATCCCATCTGCTCTTTACCTATTTGTACTTCTTCTCTCAGTCTAGCATCTACCATCCTTTCTAGTATCTTCAAAGTGAGGGTCATCAATTTGATGCCCCTATAATTACAACACTCTTGGACATCGCCTTTCCCTATAAAAATTGGGATCAATATACTCCCACGTCACTCATTTGGTATCTTTTCCTGTTCAAGGATCTTTATCATAAGATCGTACAGTATATCCACTCCTTCATCTCCTAATGCTTTCCATGCCTCCACAGGAATCATGTCTGGTCCGGTTGCCTTCCCATTCTTCATCTTCATGAACGTATATAAGCAAGCTACTATACCAAGGAATGGTCTAAATTTCTTCCACTCCGTGGAAGCTGCATAATATGTAGTTGGCACTGTTTACGATCCGTTTTGTAAAACCGAACCCCTCTCAGTAAAATAAGAAGTTGTTGGCTTTGAATAGGATTCGTTTGGTAAAACCGAACTCTTCCCAGTAAAATATGATGTAGTTGGCTTTGAATAAGATTCGTCTGGTAAAACCGTGAATAGGATTCGTCTGGTAAAACCGAACTCTTCCCAGTAAAATATGATGAAGTTGGCTTTGAATAAGATTCGTCTGGTAAAACCGAACTCTTCCCAGTAAAATATGATGTAGTTGGCTTTGAATAGGATTCGTTTGGTAAAACCGACTCTTCCCAGTGAAACACACTTAATAAGTTACTTGACCTTTACAAGTGCAAAACTAGCCAACTGATGGTCTCAAACTGTTCATCAAAGAATTATTGGTACTAAGAAGTCTTTCAAGCACACAGAGGCATTATCCATCTTCTAATAAATTAATGTACATTCATGGAAAGAGGGCTGGGTTGTTGGATTCATGACGGGCGAAAGTCCCTTGCATTTCTAGATAAACTAATTTGGTAGTGACCTTCTACAAAGTAGATTTGTCTAGCGAATTTAGCGTTATTAACATTTTTATATCATTAAATATTGGAATGAGTTGGGCATAATTCATGGAGGCTATTGTTTAATTTTCTATAATAACTACGTATACCACAAGGTCTGAGTGTATTCGGTGTCATAGTACAAGGAGGTGGCCAAGATGATAAACTTCGACTTTTGTTTCAGGAGTTATACACATGTTCCCATATTTTCGCATCATACTGGACAATGGTACATTCCCCGGCGTATTTCAAGATATACAGGATATCTGTAATTAATGCATCTATTTGGTATATTTTCCTGAAAGTGTTCTAGACACTGGAATAGAGATGACTTGCAAATCGCTGAAGTGTAGCTAAATTAGTAAATATTTACTTGTCAAGAGTTCTTCCTCACCTAAAGAAGAACCACATTAGAATGTCATGTCAAAAGGGCATGAGGTACGACTCTTGGGTTTGGGTATGAGGATCGCTCTTGGATTTGGGTATGAGGTACGAATCTTGGGTTTGGATAGTGACAGGGCTTATAATGAAACACATGAACTTGTGTTGATTTCTTTTTGTCATATATGTCTATGATGTAATAAAAACTGGAAATTCTTATACCAATTTCAGGGAAACCCGTACACCTTTCTGAGAGACTCAAACAATAGTCCCCTATATAAATATCACATATTGTGGTTTGAACTTTCTAACATTTATTGTTCTGTCATGATAACTTTCTAAATTTTACTGCTCTGTCATGATGTCTTCAAAATAACCTTTATTTGATTCAAAGGTTACTTACTAGTATCATAAAGCCTTAAAAACATTCTTTCTATTGAAGTAAGTCGAGTGAATTGTTCTTTATTGTAACTACCTTGCTTTGTCAATTAAATATGCGAGATATAATTAAATTCTAATTCAAAGAATACATGATATAAATTACAGATCCTTTTGTGCACACGATCATATTGTACCAAAAGACAATATAAATACTATAAGATAATCAACGAAGATTGCATGGAATTTATAAGCTATAGGATATAGAGAAATGTATCATGCTTTCATAAAACACTGAGATTGGCATCAGAACTGAAATAAATCGGGGACAGAAGATAGGATACCATGATTTCTTAGCTCAAAGCTAATCCTAATACGGCTTTGCAATAAGATCAGAAGAAATTTCCAGCTCGATTGCTCTGTGGGTCTTTCTCCTTGGAAATGGATTTCTTCGCCCGTTTTTTACAGTAAAGTTCATGTGCAATTGCAAGTTGATAACTATGATACCCAGTGCAACATTGCAAATATGATTCAGAGGTCCAAAACAACAGGCAAGTATTAAAAAGACAATTGAAAAGGTTTTCTATTTACGTTTCATTTGATCTGTATGTCGTGGTATAGGGCTTGCTCGGCCATTTTTATATCATCCATTGGTAAACACATACACAAACACACTCACAAATACACAACTCGCACACACACACAAATACACTCACACACAAACACACCATTTCTCTTTGACCTGTGTGCGTCATGCAATCGTCGTTGATAATCTGATAGCATTTATATTTTTATTTTTGGGATCCTAATTGTTGTTTTGCACAGAGAATATATACATATTATTATAATATATAACATAGAATAAGTTATATATATATATATAGATATATATACATATTATATATCAACACACTCATATATACATTCATTAATTTCCAATTCTCTTTACATACAAAATTAAGTCATGCAAGAGCGTATTGCTGGCGATTTTCCTTCATATTTTGTCATTGTTGTATATAATGCGTAAACCTTCCTCAAATAATAGTGTATACGTGGGGGAAAAATAATTAGAATATGGCAAACAGAGACTGTGGGAAATTAATAATGGTAGATTGCTAGACGGGGGAGCTGTGGAAAGGGACACAAATAAACATTCGGGATAAATTTAAGGATGATGGAAATTGCTGATTAATGCTGCAATAAACACGTCTAGAGAAACAGTATAAATATTTTTCCCGAAAGAAATAAACGGAAAGAAAAAGCACGATGAAATACTATTTGTCAAAAATGTATCAGTCGTTGAATTCTGAGTTTCACTGTTTACTGCTGGGAGATACGGAATTTCTATAGAATTGTCTCTTAATTGCATTAATGGCTTTAGAAGTCACAACTATATTAGGGGGAAAACCAGTTGGTAGAGGAAGGTAAAACCTGTTGATTTTGAAGTTTTTTCCATTTAAGTAATTAACGTAAAAGCATGAATACCAAAAGATTAAACTCCAAAGAAAATATATTTGCTGATCGGAAACATTTTCGTTTGTGGAAGTGGCAAAATAATGGTAAAAACCTAATTAAGTGTAAATAATAAATTACTTTACTCCTGAGACTATCCTCTCTGATGAAATTTTCCTGATTAGTCATTTCTCTTTTAAACCGGAAGACCCCAAAAGGGAGGAATGTCATCTATAGGAAACCAATGTTTTACCAACATTTTCGTCGGTTTTGCTATGATTAAATTCGTCATCCATCGATTCATTTTTACTCAGACCCTGACACTGAAACGCGAAAAGGAAAAATGGAAGAAGAGTTATAATAGTTCAATTTAAAAAAAAAAACATCTTTTGTTTACATTGGACAAACAGCTTCAAATCTTTGATCATGGCGTACAAAGCCTATGTGATACTTTTTGAAATAGTAAATTTTCTTTTCATAATACCTGTATCACTTTATACATTGAACTTGGTGACTCGAGGATAATAAGCATGTTTGCAAAAGGAAATGTAAAGGTGAAGAAAATCTTATATTTTTAATTTTTTGTAAGAAATTTAACCCTAAACCATTCCTTTTAAATTTTTGATATATGTAACTAATCTTCCTATTATTCTTGATACAATTAACTAGAACTATTTCTTATTAAAAATGTTAACTTATGTAAACAAAACAGATGTTTCAGTCTATGTTTTCCTGACCTCCATACAGATGATAACTAAATGGAAGACTTCGGAAATCCTAATTAAGGTATCAAACGGATGGACAAGACCAAAAACTATATAACTTTGATTATAACACACTTCAATTTGGTTTGACATCAATAAAAAGCAATTAGCAAAAAAAAAACTACGCATGTGGTAGAATCTAAACCTTTAGATGATATCGATATTTTACTGATGTCTAGATTTCGTTCAAAACATGCAGAACCTCTCTCTCTCTCTCTCTCTCTCTACTGTTATACTAAATGGCTCCTATCAATAGAACCTTTGGTTATGCCATTTATAATTTTTAACTGACTCGAAATATAGTGGAAAAGAGGCTTTCTTAATCACTAATAGAGTTTCCAATAGTATCAAAGTACTAAGAAATCATTCTCAATAAAGTATATAGGGAAACTAATTCAAAATGGATTCTAAATAGGACAGGGTATTTCACTCTGTTCGAATAAAACGGTGTTAGAAGGGTTAACAAATTACGCAGTCTATTTAGATAAACGGATCTGGGAAGGGTTCTGTAACTACGATATGTAATACAGAGATACATGGATTGTGGAGCGTGTTTCAACTGATGCGTCCTTGAACAGATGTATCCTTTTACGCACTTGCAGAGGTCAAAGGAATGTGCGGATTTGAAAGATTTATTTAATCAACACTGTAAAAAAAGATTCCCCAAGAGACCGTTCAGTTCCGTAAAACCTTATAGTAAGTATATCTTAGTTTAACCAGACCACTGAGCTGATTAACAGCTCTCCTAGGGCTGGCCAGAAGGATTAGATATTTTTACGTGGCTTCGAACCAATTGGTTACCTAGCAACGGGACCTATAGGTTACTGTGGGGTCCGAACCACATTATATCGAGAAATGAATTTCTAATCACCAGAAATAGATTCCTCTGATTCAATGCTGACGGAGCGGGGATTCGAACTCGCGACTACCGAATCGGTAGGGGAGCACGTAAACCACTCGTCCAACGAGGAACTAAAACCTTATCGTAATTCCAGGAAAATGATAGACGGTGAAAGTTAATATCTATCGACTATATTATGCAACAAATACTTTAGAACAGCATATACATAAAACTTATCTTTCATAAAAAGCACATTAAGCAAGAAAACATTTTGACTTAAGATAGTTGATGACCAAAAGTTAATTGTTCGAATGATAATCGATAAGCAAGGGAACAAACGTAATTAAATTACTTGGAAGAGAGCAGAGTGAAGAATACCCTTGTAATGGCTGATTTTACTACTCTCACGTCCATGGCGGAAATACAACAATTAAAAAGATAAATGCTAATTGAAGACGCACGAGGTTTGATGGCTACTAAAAATGTTCTATGTATAAACTACCTTTCTGTCGGAAATACAGCTGAAATTCTCTTTCATTAGATAGTAATCATATGACACATTATCATTACCTGATCAGTATATTTTAGGAAATTATATGCTTATTGGATCTAATCATAGTTTTGGATCTAATGTTTCAAACGATTCGAACGAACATGTACGTATATTACTGAACTCTACCATTATCCTACGTGGACATACAAATGGTGAAATTGCAGTTGCAATAATAAATGGTTTATGCATAAACTCTGCCATTATCCCACGTGGACATAAAAATGGTCACATTGCAGTTGCAATGATAAATGATTTATGTATATATGATAGTAGTAGTTTCAGCCCTTATTTTCACCCTTACTAACTCATCTCGAAACTCATCTGAAGGTTCCAAAAACCTTATTATCCTCCTCGATGGAAGATGACAGCGTTCCATCATGGAGTTGACAACTGGCAAACAAAAATCTTCACGTATAGCAACAAGCTGAAGTCAGTGCCGGGATGAAACGAAATTTTAATTTAATTGTTACATTCGCTAGACAAATGTCATTACCATAGGCCAATTAACTGATGTCAAATAGCAACATTGTCGTTGCTATCTGGCTGTGAACGTTCATTAACCTCCATCAGCAGAAAGTTATGTATACCTTTGTTCAGTTACTTCTTTAAATCGTGTACTGGTATATCTGTGCATATACAATATATGATTCTGTGTTTCAGATCTTTCTTCATCGAATATATCCCAACCTTTGAATTGAACCGAATACAGAATAACCGGCCAAAGGGCAGCGCTGAAACGAAAATTGGCAGTAAAAGGTTTGAAAGGTGTAACAGGATAATCCAGTCAATGATCTCGAACTTTTAATAAGTAGCATTTTTCACATTTTTATAACATGATCTCTGATATATTACCGTCTCGAACGTTCCCGAAGGCTGAAATCACTATATAAGACATTTTCATGGATGTCCTGACACGTAGATAATACAAACAACTCCCAGTAGACAGATTATCCAATTTAAACAATCGTGGGTCACTGTTACTTGCTAGAAGTTTACGGATTTTCATGAATTTTTCATCCCAGGTTTATGATAATATCGGAAACTTTATATATATTCCACTAGATGGAGAAAACGTTATATATATTCCACTAGCTCGATTTGTAACATTTTTACTCCAGATATAGACTTTCTTTTAGACTTCAATAAAAACAATGACAATAGCTGTACAAAAAATGAAGTGGATTTTGATGGAGCTTTTTGTAATTTTTATAAATATTAACTCTAATTATAATTCGTCTATATTTAAGTAATACTTTAAACGTAGGTTTTAATAGACGTTTTAGTAAAATTTAATAGAAATAAAATCATTTACTCTGTAAAAATGTCCACATGAACGTAATATCTTTATATAGGAATTTTTATCGTCCGAAACACAAGTTTAATAATCTAGACGGGCAGGCATAATTTCGTTAAATTATTATTAAGAATACTTTTCTACATTCCAATAACACTTATCCAAAAATGAATTATTCTGTTCGAAATTTAGGTAATACAAGTTTTATAAGAAATAAGCGGACTCAACATCTCTTCATGGTAGCAGTGTTAAGCAGAACATTTCAAGCAAAAGGCTACCAATAAACAAAAAGATAGATTAGAAATGTACAGTTCTAGCCCATAACGTTAGACTATTTCTGGGATGCTTCAACCTTTTATGACAGCTCATAAAAAAAAATTCTAGGTTCCTGTTTCACATTTGTTTCATACTGATGGGTTTTTTCTTTTCTTCTCTTTTGAATGCTTAGCTAGAAATCAGAGATAACGGTGGACAACTTTCTTAAATTACCTTCGGAGAAATAGAACGGCGAAATCTCCCTTCTTTGTCGACAATGGGAACCGACTATGGCAGTAACTGGGGACAAATCACCGCTCGAATGTCCCCATCACTGTAAACTGACAAGTTTGATTAAGGGCGAGATTGCAAGAGATACCCGAATAGACTCTTTTATATGTTCTAGGTCTTTGTTAGTGTCTCTTATCTTTGCCAGTCTCGCGCGCTCTCTCTCTCTCCTCTGTTTTTTCATGTTTGTGTTTGTATGGTGTTTTTACGTTGCATGGAACCAGTGGTTATTCAGCAACGGACCAACGGCTTTACGAGACTTCCGAAACAACGTCGAAAGTGAACTTCTATCACCAGAATCATGTTTGTGCAATATATTCTTTATAGGATTTATTGTTCTATATTTCCGTTCTCTCTTGAGACTCGCTATATCTCAGATAATTTCCCTCTACCAGTTACCTCTAGCTCACCCATTATATCCACTTATCTACTCCAAGTCTGTTGACAGAGTAGGTTATGCCATCATAATATGTGGCTGGATATGTATTCAGATAGTACCAAGACAACTTTGCATTTTGATTTCCGTAGCTTAAAAAAACTTTATGTCTGCACTAGGGTTTCAAGGTTTAATAATTCCGGGATATTTTTGCACTCCCGGGAAATCCCTGGATAAAATTAAGTACAAAAAATAGGGGCAAATTTGACTGCAAGATGGTTGTGGGCTGTCGTTCTGTTTATATCTATTATATACAGGGTTTTTTTTAAATTAGAGCCCACACCATAAACTAAAATTGATATGGACAAAAGCAAAAGTAATGCAGAACAGGTATTTATTTAAGTTCTCTCTGAGTATTTAATATTTTGTGTAGCCTCCATCTGCCTGTACACAGCCTGCATTCTTGAGGGGTATGATTTCAGCAAATCGCGAAAAAGCCGAGACTCAAACTCCATTTCCCTGAGCACCTCGGTCACCTCTCTTCGCAGTTCGTCGAGGCTTGGTATAACATAATAGTTCACTGTGCGCGCTTCAAAACGATCCTTTAAGATACTACCAATGTTTTGGTCAACACACCATTAAAGGTTCAGGGAGCTCCTGGAAATTTACTTGATGAGAAGAAATCAGTACCACTGTTTCGAAGCAGCTCCTGTCTGAAGAGCCTTGAAACATGCTGCCTTATCATGCAAAAATATGCCTTCTTCAACAGCTATCACACTTTCAGGATCTCTGAGGAAATGAAATACTTCACCAGTAAGCACAGTTTCTCTGTAGTATTCGCTATTTCCACGACTGTCGTTTTTTCTTTGATGATCCACATTACCGTTTGGCTGTGAAACAGAGAAAATTTCCCAAAGACTCAGGAAATTTCACAACTTGGCGATAGCGCGCATCATCGCTGATATCATCCAACTTTGCAGCCCAAATGATGTCATTTTTATGATTTGGCTTCCTGACTGTGTAAATGAAGAATTCATCTGATGAGGTTCATCTGATGAGGCAACATGGAGAGAGTCAGCTTCATCCCGATCTTTAAGAAATGAACCACAAAACCATGAATTGTCTTCTCTCTCTGTTGCTGAGTTAATGTTGAGATTGCTGATAACATGAAATGGCATGATACCAGATTTTTTCAACTCACGATATACAGCACTATAACTTCTCTTCTTTCCCCTTTTTGTTTCTAGTTCAAGCACCAATTTACGTAAAGACTTTCTTGGTCTACTCACTGCCGCAGCTATAATGTCTTTTGTCTCCAGAGAAAGGACTTCAGGCCTTCCAGGTTCTCATTCTTTTCGAGATGACAGTCATATGGATTTTTGTTCCAGTTTCTTTAACAAAGGATTCATCTCTTTTCATGTATTTGAACTATTCATGAACGTTAAATGAAGGATGCGCCAGCATCCCTGGCCTCTTTGAAGGTTATAGCCAGATTCGGTCAATCCATCGGATTTCCTCTGAGTCGTTAGCCATGGCTGTATCTAACTTCGTCACCCAGTCTGAAAATACAAGAAATGAAAAATAGCATAATAGTACTTAAGATAATGTATTTGGAGACTGGCTATAGCAGAAAACTTAATAACTTTTCATTTGTTCTAATTTCGAAACACCCGGATATATACTGTACGTACAGACAGTGTTGTCATTATCTGTATGATAATAATGATAGATGTGTAGATTAGGTCACTGTTTTGATATTTATGAATATTTTATGTTTTCAGTTAATTGTATTTTCCCGTTGACAGCATCTAGCTAGTTGCAAAATTGCAAGTTGCAACACTTTTGCAAGATAGGGCCTGTCAAATAAACCCATGGAGGGAAGATAAAGCGTCTGTTCTAGTGTTACCAGTTTATTTATCGCAGTAGCTCAATCTATAAAGGTCAAGGATATAAAACCGTGACAAAATAACATGTACATGTTTTCAGATTTTTCAAGAGGAACATGTTCCTTCTTTTTCATGTGGAAACGTAGTATTACTATTTATCTATTACTTTTGAATATTGAGACGGTAATCACGAGAAAGCAGTCCCATATATTAAAAAAACTAAAGACCGCCTTCAGCCCTTCATGAGATCACCGTTATTTATAAAGTCACATGTCGTGGATATCCGGGCTCTTACGTTGGATCGACTCGGAGGTTGCTGAGGGTCAGATATTGCAGCATTTAGTTTTAGCTTCCGTACAGGTCAGAGGTTAAAACAGCCAGAATTTTCCAATATCAAAAACCACTCTATAACGTGCAAAACTGAAATTAAAAAAGAACACTACAATAATAGATTACGTTAAACATCCTGACCAACTAACAACCCTGGAGTCGTTATACATTAGAAGACTAGTGCCCATCATTAAACGGTAATTTGTCCTCATCACCTTTGTACCTGGCATAGTTGTGGTCGCTTCTCTCTGCCAACTTTAACTCATTCCATCTTCACTTCTGATCATGGATGGTTGGTTGGTGTTTTTAGTAGTCTCTCTTTTTATTTACCACTCTTTTTACTGCTTTTTAATCTTTTTTTTTAGACTTTATTTTTAATATTGTGAATTCCTTGTAATTTTAAATGATTGTGTATATGTTTGTATTTTCTTCACAGACTGATGATCACAGAGATGTAGTGCAAAATGTATCGTATGCAATAAACTTGGCCTTTTACATTTCGTATCATGGACCCCTTCTGGAAAACTTTATAATTGAATCCTGAATGCTGAAGCACCCCATATATATATATAATATATATATATATATATATATATATATATATCCCCATATATCTATATATATATATATATATATATATATATATATATATATATATATATATATATATATGTATACATATATACATATATATATATATATAATATCTATATATATATATATATATATATATATATATATATATACTATATCATATACTATACTATCTATATATATATATATATATATATATATATATCCATATAATATATATATATATATATATATATATATATATATATATATACTATATATATATATATATATATATATATAGTATAGATATATATATACTATATATATATATATATATATATATACATATATATAATATATATAGATACTATATATATATATATATATATATATACATATATATATATATATATATATATATATATATATATATATATATATAGATATATATAGATATATATATATATATATATATATATATATCATAATATATAATATATATATCTATATAGATATACTATATATATATATACTTCTATATAACTACCATATATCTACTATATTATTGATATCTATATATTGTACCTATATATATCTATATTCTCTATCTAGATTATTTCTATCGATATATATAAATATCTGATATAGATTTTCTCTATCTATATATATATAATATATATATATTATATCTTTTTATATATATATCATATATACTACTATCATATATACTATATATATATATATATATCTCTCTTATATCATATATATATATTATCTATATATACTATACTATCTATATATATATATATTATAACATATATATACTCTATATATCTATATATATATATTCTCAAGTCCTATCTTATATTCTATCTATATCTATTATATAATATTTAATATATATATATAATATATATATATATATAATATAACATATCATATATATATATACACACACACACACACACACACACATATATATATATATATATATATATATATATATATATATATATATATATATGTATATATATAAATATTTTCTCCGCGTGTGTGTGTGAGAGTCTATTACCAAATGCTGCAACCTCACAGTTATCACTCCTCACAAAAAAGAAAAGAAAAGAAACAAGGAACTAAATAAACCACTCTATCTCTGACAATCAACATCGGCTTCATCTCGTATGAAAATGAAGGGTGTTTGCACAGACGACATTTGCAAGGGATAAAAATGCATTATTTCGGATTGAACTGGTTTGGATTCATGGAGGAGTGGACATGTTCAGTGTAAGATAATCTTTTTTATGAAGGCATTTCGTCCAGATTTTTTTTCCATGTGACCTCTTGTCAGTTGCTTTAGATAGGATATGGCTTGGAAGATGACCTTTTTAACTGGGATTAGTTTAGTGATGGTTGTCTGGAAGTGTCTAGATATATCATCTGTCTGATAGCGAA
>NC_061107.1:25440183-25467683 GCF_015104395.2 Macrobrachium nipponense | reverse complement strand
TCATACACTTTCATAATATGTGATGTTAGACTCACAGGCCTATAATTACTTGCCTCTAGTCTTGATCCACTTTTGAAAGTAGGGGTGATATATGCTAATTTGTGCTCATCATAAATCTTGCCTGTATCTACACTTTGTCTTAATAATATTGCAAGTGGCTTTGCGATAGAATGAACTACTTTCTTTAACAAAATAGCAGGGACTCCATCCGGCCCTGCAGCAGCTCCATTTTTAATTTCATTAATTGCCTGCACAATATCAGCTTCATTAATTTCTATGTCAGCTAAATATTCACTATTTTCTTCCCTTACTTCTATATCATTATCTTCTTCATTATCTATTCTAGGGGTGAATTTTCTCTTATATCGTTCTGCCAGTATGTTGCAAATTTCCTTTTTTTCATTCGTTAATCTCCCTTCAATTCTCAGAGGGCCTATTTCTATTCTTTCTTTTATTCATCTTCTTCGCATATGAGTATAATAGTGGGTTTTTGCTTGATATTTAATAGGGTTTTTTTCTTCCAAGTCCCGTTTTTCATTTTCTTTTGATTGTATAATCTTTTGTTCTGCATTTTCTAACTCACTTTTTAGTTCTATAACTTTCCATGCCTTTTTTTCTTTTTGCAAGACCTTTTTCCACTTTCTGATTTTCTGGAACAAGATCCTTCTGTCTCTTGGTATGCATGAATGATATTTAACTTTTCTTCTTCGTATGATATTTTTCCACTATTTTCTCCAATATTTTATATAATATCTCCGTATTTACCCTTATGTCATCACTTACGAAATGTTATCCCAATCTTTGTTTAATTCTTCATTAATTTCTGAACCATTTTATATTTTTACTGTAGAAGTTGTATTTTCCATATCCTTCCCACTTTTTCATTTCTTGCTTATCTCTATTTTCACTTGCTTTGGAATGACTGTTATTCTATGACATTATGGTCTGAAATACTCGCATTATAAACTATTATTTCTTTAACATAATTCATCTCGTTCACAAATACTAGGTCTAAAGTATTTTCCTTTCTTGTTGGCAGGTGATTTATTTGTTGAATGTTGTATTCTAGTAGCATATCTAATAGCTTTTCAAATTGCCTCTTATCTTCTGCACTACTATATTCTCTCTTTTTTATATGTATAAGTACAACCACAATCTCCTATTCGTTCTTTCCATTCTACGAAAGGAAAGTTGAAGTCACCAGATAGGAGAATAGTCCAGCCCTTGTGATTTCTACATATATCATCCAATTTTTCAATTATTAAGTCAAACTCTTTAGTATTAGGAGGTCTATATATTACTATGTTCATCAATTTTTCAGATTCAAATTCTACCGCTATTAGTTCACATTCTGAGTTACTATATTTCTCATATATTTTTTTTTACCTTGTTTTTTGTCTTTCCCATATATTGCGGTTCCCCCTTGATTTCTATTTTTTCTATCTGATCTATAAGTTTGGAACCCTTTATTTGATCATCATTCCCAGTCTCTTGGGAATACCAGGTTTCACTTATATTCATTATATCTATTTTCTTTTCATTTTGGGTTAGTTCTTCTAAGTACTCTATTTTTCTTTTTGAGTTACTCGTAACTAAACCCTGCGATTCATCACTATGATGGTTTGCGTGTTTTCTCCTTCATTTAATAATGGTAGTAATAAGGATTTTTCCATGTCTCTTTCCTGTCTGGTATGTTGTTCTTTTTTCATTTCCAGAAATTCTGACATTAAAAAATCCAACTTTTCCATAATATTTGATCTTCCTTCATCATAATTATTCATTTTGTGTCTGAATCTGCAATTTTCTCCGTTTCTGCAATATCCTCTTGCATAATAAATCAGTTATTATCTCTTGAGTAGAATTTCGGAGCTGATGCTTGAAATTTTTTGCTGACATCTCTGACATCTCATTGGTGGTTTGCTTTTCTCTTTTACCTGATATTCTTGATTTCTCTCTTTATTTGTTTCTTTCTTATTTTGGATTTTATTACTTGGTTGGTTATTTATTTGATTATGATTCATGGCTACGGGTGGCATGGAGAGAGAGAGAGAGAGAGAGAGAGAGAGAGAGAGAGGTTAAAAGCTACATTAATAAAGAAAAGAAGTAATGGTGAATTATGAGGGAAAAAGGGAAAGATTTTTCCTTAATTAAACTTCAGTGGCACACAAAAAATGGACCTAAGCGGAGAACAGTTTTAGTCTCTTCAGCCTCTTAATGTTGGCCCGGTCCATCAGTCATGTTGTTAAGACAAAAGTGGAAGTTTTCAATCTCCTACTCTCTCTCTCACGAGTCCAAATTAAGAAAGTTAGGCCGGGATATAAAGAATCTCCTGGAATGTGAAACTGAAAAAAAAAAATGGAGATTTTTATCTACAATAGGAGAAAGAGTAATTGATGATATAGAAAATGGGAAGAATAAGAAAAATCAAATTAACCACCACAGTAGTTCATAAATATTTTAAGAAAATGATATTGTTATTCCTTTGTTCCTCCTTAAGCGAACTTATTTATGCTCTAAGGCACATTCTTCAATTCTTATAGCTTGATTTTCCATATAATCTATTATTATAATTTAGATGGATTTCTTCTATCTCTCATCTCAGACAACCCAACATGTGTTTACATTCTTTTTCTAATCTCTAAAGTTATCAAACCAGAATTTCAAAGAAACCGAAGGAAAACATAACTAAACCTTCATTATCATGTACGATAGGGTTCCATTGACACCAAGATTTCTCAGTAAAAGAATTGAGTTCCTTCCTTTTTGTCTCCTTAAAGTTTACTAAGAGAGACTCGGTTGTCAATATACTCCATAAAGTTAGCAGACATTTTATTAAAATTAAATGTGAAGTCTTGCCACATTCCAAAATTTCACAAGAAATAACCCATTTCAGTCAAGTCTATAATCACAGACGGTTCACTTAAGCCTTAGTTTTTAAAAACTAAGAAAACAGCTCTGTTGAAATCAGTTTTTAATTAAGCACAATTCCTGCTTACACCACAGATCATAAAATAACGACTGATCCAGAGAATAACAACTCTTAAACACTTCTAATTAAACTTGAGCCCTAAAACCCAAATAGGATTCTCTAATTAAATCGCGATTCTCGATGTAAAAAAAATAAAAGAAAAAAAACTTCTTCCAAATCCAGAGGTCATAATCCATAAAAGAAGGAGCCCCATTAAAGGATGGCTTTTAAACTTAGATTAGTGACACTCAAATCGCAGTTTTACTTTTTCTTTTCTCTTAATCATTAGTTCACTTTCGAAGAATCATATCTAACTCTGATTTCATAAATTATAAGAGTATCTCACTTATTTCCTAATCATGAACACTGAGGAAGTCTTTCATTTAGATAAAAATCCTGGAAACATATATTTGCACTGAGTACCTACTTTGGGAACGATTATTTTCATACAAAAAAGGAACTGGTCATTTCCATTAAAAATCTTGACAGCTGAACCTGGTGTTGCGTATTAAAAAAAAAAAAAAAAAAAAAAAAAAAGGAATCGATTGATGTGTCAAGTCTTTAATGAAAGACGTACTGATGAAGTGAGCTTTGTAACAAAACCCTGATAAGGTCATTTATACTATTTTCAATATAGAAAACTCACTCGTAATGCGTTGCTCATTAGCCTAGTCAAAATTCAGCTACCAGATAAAAAATGCAAATTTCCAATGCAACTACATAAGGAACGGGGAAAAAATCTGTCTCTGAGTATATATTACTATAATAAAGAAAATCCTTTTGACCATCTCCGTCTCCTTCGAAAGCTCCTCCAAAGAAATGTCGTGCATGATATTGAGGGGAATCCCATCCCTTTCGCTTTTATTTCACTGTAAAACAAACTCTCCTGTTGAACCAGGTTCTCTACCCGCCTTCGTGAAAGTGTCAGCACCAGGGCCCCGAGTGAAGTACCCAATTTTCACGCCACCCCAACATTTTATGCTCCCAGTAGACTGATACTGACATGCCATGAGCGTTAAGGTGTTAAAAGCTCACCAGTGTCACGGACGATGTCATCGCGCCCGGTATTGATCGTCCTTGTGCTGTGCCACCTTCAATACAGGCTGGAAATTTCTTTTGTCTGGTCTTTATATACATTTAAGATACACGAAGAGGCTCACATAATCAGAATGAAAATGAGGATTAAAATAAACTAAAAGAATGTGTGAATGATAAAGATGGTCGATTTATTGAACTTCATTTCTTGAAGTTCTAGAAGTTTTCGTTGAAGACATTATTCAATTCTCAAAAAAGATATTAAGCTTTTCCTTGAACAAGCCCTCAGGTATCTAAAAAGAAAAAAAGGTCCTTTACCATAAAGTCAGACATGAGAATGCGATTTTTAGCGATAAAATATTTCCAGTGATATTTCAGAATTTATGAAATAGTGCAACCTTGACGCCTCAAACCTCAGAATGTCTACTCATTCGATTCCATATAAGAATTAGTGAATTTCACTGCCAAAAAGAGAGGCTTATTCTTTTTCTATTTATGGGAATCTTTTATATTAGTAATTTCGTTAGGTATCAGCGAGCGAATGAAGAATTTTTTTAATAAACAAAATGAAAATTCCTCAAGTCTACAAGACGAGGGGTGTGACTAGTTATTGCAAAATCAAAATGAATGGTAAAAAAAATAAGGAAATAATGTAATGGCTCCCATGTATATCGGTAGATTCCTTAATTAGGTTAGATTAGGTTAGGTTAGCGTAATGTTATTGTATGATGCTTATGCACAAGCATTTTTGTATGTTGTGCATTCATAAGTACCAAAATGTACGCACACCTTAATATATTTAACAGTTTAACTACAATAATTAATCAATTTTAGACATGTAATTCAGATCCCTTGAACCAACACCTATTCTAGAACTATATCTTAGTTATATCTTAATAGCATTTGCATGAGACAATTTTAATATTTTTGTGGTCCTTTCTTACAGTCAAACTTTAAGCAAAAGGTGATTAAAGACTTGGTGTAGTCAGAAACTTCTTGTATTGGAATTATGACTAATAATTGAGGAAAGCATGTTAACCATAACTAGCTTTTTAAGACCGACGGTCAGGTGAGGAGAAACACATCAACTGGAAATGATCTCCCTCTCTTTGTATAGTCGTTTGGGTTCTTACATCACTGACAGTAAGCAAGACATTTAGCCTGAAAGGAATTTGTGCTTGAACATGTTCCTAGACTTCCAATCGTTGTACCGCCTTATTGAATTGCGTACAAACTGCTTATCGAATACATAAACTACTTCAACTATCTCAATAAGACCTTACATTTCAAACTTTTCAAATTACCTACCTTGTCCATGATGTATATATCTAGAATGTTATCAGTTTGGAAAGTTTGCTCAATTTTCTGTTTAGCTTTCTGCAAAAGAAAACTCTTCAGATGGCTTTTTCTGTCAGCCCTTAGATCTTAAAAACTGCCGAGACTATACTCTGTTTTTTCCATCTGTCCATCCGCCTGTGGTGTTTTTGTATGGTAACACTGCGTCCCGGGCTTTAGATAGTTACATTCAGCTTACATTCAACGATTATAATAATATCCTATTTTGAATATTAACGGTGTAATTCGCATACAGTAAATTATTAAAACACTTTTCAGTTGCAAATGTACACCCAGATATCGTTTTATTTACCTAAAACTTACACATAGCGTAACTATCTAAAGCCCGGGACGCAGTGTTACCAAACAAAAACACCACAGGCGGATGGACAGATGAAAAAAAAACAGTGTAGTGGGTTGCAAATTGATATGTTGAACATCCACCCTCCAATTATCAAACGTAGTAAATTGCAGCCGTCTAGCCTCAGTAGTGTTTACTTTATTTAAGGTTCAAGTTTGCCATGATTGTGTGTCTGGCACCGCAACAACACAAGCCACTACGGCCGGCTGAGAGTTTCATGCAGCATTAGACACTGTACCAAAAACTCCATTGCGCCGAAGAAACGTTGGCCCATTTTTTACTTGTTAGTCACTGTATCTAAGATCGTGTCATATTCTATGTAATTTATCCCTCTTGAAAAAGGAATTTTATGACCACATTAATGAAGTTTTCCATTATGATAATATAGATAACTTTTCTTTCACCAGGTGGCCTCCTCGTTCATACACTTTCAAATTGCACACACTTACTCCTCTCACCTTTGATCTTGAGAACACCTCGGAAAAAACGATCTGATAACAACTGGTCCAGTTCAGTGCATATACAGATTCCACTAATGTCTGTCTCCTTGTCCCTTCAGTTCCTGGATTGTATTTGATGGGAATTAACACTGCTCCTCATTTCAGGAAATATTTTTGCTTTTATTACTTCGCATTTGCTAAATGTAACTTGTGATCTAATTCCCTCCCCCCAAAGGTGTTTGGAATACTCATCATGTAAAACTCAAATATCTTGTCTAAAGGTCTTACTTATTTCGTTTAAAAAAAATATTATTATGGTTACTGTTCTCAAAAGTTCATATTCTGGGAAGTAAATCGAAAAATCCCTTTATCGAAAAATCCCCTTATCAACTGCAACCTGTTTTTCTTTCAACAATTTCATATTCTATCAATCCGCTACTCACGAATTTACACGACTGACAGCTGACGGCAAAAAAGATATTAAAAAAAAATGATTGAAAGAGAAGGACAAACACCTCTGAAAATGGAAATCGTTATTCAGTTTAGCAGCAGAAATACTAATATGGCAGAAGGTCAATTGTGAGCAAAGAATAAATTCAATGCTTATTACGAATCTTATATTTTCACTTAGATCTATTATGTCGAATATTTCAAAGATATTAGACAGCAAAAATCAGTTATAGACTCGAAAAACTACGTTATCCTAATTTCTACAGACATCTATGAATCGTCAAATTTCGGTTATAAACGATCATCATAGACATTTTATTTGCACTCCAATAATGCCTATGAAATTATAAATGTTTAATGTGTGCATAGGTTGAGATCTGAGATTCAGATTTCTGCAATAAAAGTTACGTTTATGTACTTGTTATTCAGTTATCCATTGAACAATATATACCAAGTGCTAATGTTGATGAATTGCGTGTGGAGAGTTATTTGCAAATTTTAATTTGGTCTTCCTCCGGTTTTATGTTAAGGTTATGAATGAAAGGGATACACGATTCGCTACTCAACGGCCATCTAATTCAACAACAAATTCAAAAATTGCATTCAAAACGGGGAAGCAATTCCTACACCTTAAATCCTGAATATATTGCCCTGGGAAATGGTTTGGTTAGCGTCTTCTGTACTGTACATTTCATGACTAAACCCAAGAACAGACAGCTTAGATTACACATAGCCCAACCAACTACTCTGTCTCTTGTTTGTGCACTCGCCCTATGACCATCAAACGGGATTACGGTGATCTCCTTTAGACTTGAGGGCTCCCAATAACAGGGACTAATAGAAGAGATGGTCTATGTACCCCTCACACTTAATGAGGCACTACAGCCATTCCTGGGAAATAGTTTGTAAGGAGCTTTAGCAGCTGATGAAAAATACATCTGTACGAGGAAGCCTTCAAAGATCATTTGGCTTCTCTGGGAAATTCACTTGAGTGAAGGCTTCTTCGAAAGTGATTCTTTCCAATCGAACGAGTATGAGGATGACGCACTGATGGTTTTCGTATATCAATTTACTCGAATATCACTTCAGAGAGAGAGAGAGAGAGCGTCATTTTCTCTCATTATCTATCTAGTGTTCACAAAATTGTTTGATAACTGGATCTCTTAGGATGTGATAAACAACTCCCAACCAGATACAGCCTTTCTTTTGTTTTGATAAAGGAGTTCTGTAAAGTGTGTTTCCACAATGTATTGCCGCAAATAATTCTATTGAATATCTATCAACCGCTGTTGCTGTTCTTTCCGTTTTTCTTGCAGCCAAAGCTCAATATGGTGTCTTCGTTGTTCTTAAGTATTCTAATGGTTCTTTAATGATGTTAATGTTTTCAGAAGATTTAACTTTTGTAATATTCAAATGAGAAACAAATCTGAAAACCAACCTTACATATAATAAAATAACAAATAGATAAAAATGTATTAAAATAATACATTTTTATCTATTTGTCATTTTATAAATTTTTTCTAATAAGTAGGGTCTCTTCTTTCCGTATTTCCTTTTACCTCGTCTTACTTTTTCCTATGAACACCATAATCTTTGGAAGCTTCAATTTCAAGTCAGTGGCCCCAGTGGACTTGTTCCATAGGGGCAGGTTTCAACTTCTGAATAATAATAATAATAATAATAATAATAATAATAATAATCAATAATATAATAATAATAATAATAATAATAATAATAATAATAATAATAATAATAATAATAATAATAATAATAATAATAATAATAATAATAATAATAATAATAATAATAATAATAATAATAATAATAATACTGTTAGGAAGACTGGCAGAATTAAGCGAGTTGATATTACATATTGTTTTCTTCTATTTTTCTTACAATTCGCTTCTCAGACTCAGCCAATTTCTATATGGGTACCGTCGAAGAGAAGGTCTTCCAGAATTCCAGCAAACCGAGGATGTATACGTGCGCTACATTGATGATACCTTCGTCTGCGCCGACTCGCAGGACGAGATAGAGCAGCTGCGGCGTGCATTCCACGACCACAGCTGCCTCACGTTCACGATAGAACATTGCCAAGACCGCCGCCTCCCCTTCCTTGACGTCCTTGTCGAACAGCAAGATTCCAAATTTAGCACAAAGGTGTACACGAATCCGACGAACCTGGGAATGTGCATGAACGGTGAGAGTGAGTGCCCTGAGAGGTATAAGCGCTCCACCATCAGCGCCTTCGTCAGGAGGGCCCTCTCACACTGCTCTCCTGGAACGACACTCACCTTGAGTTGGAGCGCGCCGCCCAGGTCCTCGTCGACAACGGACAACACCCAATCGTGTGTTGATGAATCGAACAAAGGAAAAAATTGGAAGCCTGGTACCACCAGGAACCCCACCCCGACGCAAACCCTCAAAAACATCATCGAGGAAAACGTCAGCCCCACCGACCCAGACAAAAATATTAAGCTAGTAATATACTATAAAACTAAGAAGACGAGCACCCTGGTGATGAGAAATAACCATTCGGCCCCTCTGCAGGATCCCTTGAAGAAGACGAGTGTGGTCTACCGTTACACATGCCCGGTCCGAGGATGCCTCGGCAAATACGTCGGTATGACCTCCATGCGCTTCTCCAAGCGAGTCTCCTGCCACACCCAGGAAGGGGCCATATTTAACCTCGTCAGGACTGCTCATAACAAAGAAATAGAGAAAAATTATATTATCCCTAATATCGAGATAATAGACCAGACAATTGATTCCCGAAGCTCTCCATATAGGAAAGGAGAAACCAAATTTAAACATTACTCAGGAAACGTTTCTCCTTCCCACCGCCGCCCGGAGAGCAGCGAACGACCCCCAGACAATTGCCAGTATAATCAGGAGCCCCCCATGGATGATATGGACTCCTGCTACAGACAGAATTCCTGACGTTCATCCCCAGGCACACTACGATAGCGCTCGCACGACAGAATCTCCGCGACCATCAATGCGAGATCGACGACTCCGCCCACGACCCGGCCCGACCAATGAGTATCCAACTCTAGGTCCGAGCCGCTATAAATACCGCCACGCGGACTCCCTTGCTACAGTCCTTCAACCGACTCGTCCGAAGATGACCTGAGAGAAGGTCGAAACGTCACGTGATACCAGCTATACCAGCATCAACACCAGCTCTAAACCAAAGACGACCCAGACCCGGAATTGAACTACGCTTACGGAATAATACCAGCACTGACTACGACCCCTGCTTGACTTGGACCCGAGATTCGGTTCTAATAAAACAAAAGATTACCTTCGGCAATTATTTTTTTTGAAAATACCCAATATCAATATTGGCCAGTTACTCAGAAACATCGCTGAACCTAAGAACCAAATTGTAAGAAAAATAGAAAAAAACCATATATGAAATTCTGCCATTCTTTTTAACAGCATTTGCCTACAAGAAGGTCTTCTACCAAGTAATAATAATAATAATAATAATAATAATAATGATAATAATTATTATTATTATTACTATTATTATTCAAATACATTCGCAATTAGTAAATAGCACATTGTTAATAAATATAATTTGATACCATCACATATACAAATACAAGGGCTTGCTCATGATTCACTTAATTTTAGTTAAAAACATTGCCTCTCAGTATATAAGTGACGGAAAAGCTATTTTTGATCATGCTTGTATATACTGCACGAAATCATCACCACAGCATACAATGAGGGAAAAGTTTCATTTAGAGTTCAGATGTATTTCTTCACATACACAAACGCATACAGTATATAAATATGAATATACGTGTATATGTATATTGATATATGTATATATATGATATATATATATATATGTATATAATATATATATACATATAATATATATTATATATATATATATATATATATACATAGATAGATAGATAGATATATGTAATATATATAAATACATACATACATACATATATATATATATATATATATATATATATATATATATATATATGTGTGTGTGTGTGTGTGTGTGTGTGTGTGTGTGTGTGTATGTGTTTGCGGGAAGAACAACGCCCAAATCGATGAAACAATAGTATTTACTTCATTAGAACAACTATGTTTTTCGTTAGCACAGGACATCTATTTTACAAGGAGTTTCCAAAAGACAGGCAATTATGGGACACCGAAGTTCGTTTCGACCAGAAGATAAGGAGCGCTCGTCTTGTTTAAGGCGGAAATCTTTATAAAATGATTAAAGTACGTTAATTTCAAACTTCTGCCTTATTATGGCCTCAAAAAACTCTCTCCCTCTCTCTCTCTTTCACATACACGCACATACACACACAAACTAACATTACACCACTAAGCCATGCTAATTCAAGTGCGAGGTCTTTTTATGCATACAATTTCGGATGTCTAAAGGTTTTCTCATACTCTTTAAAGTGCCTGCCCTTCTCTCACTTGAAACATTCTGAAGATCTTGCATACATTCAGTGATGCAAAAATTGTTAAGTGTAGTTATGTATTAGTCATGAACTACTTTATTAAATCCTTTTTTTATATAACATTCAAGCTATTCACACTGGATCGTATGCCGATTATATCCTGATTGGACTGGAAAAACCTTAACACTATGGTAGATTAACATCAACCATGTGTTTGATGTCTAGGCCAGCCCCTCACGACGCTCCTGATTGGCTGAGATAAGCCAATCACATGGCTTTCAAAAGTATCCTTCAGGAGAGGTGGAACATACATCCTGCCTATGTGAACTCTCTCGAGAGACTGAGAGTTTCCAGCCAAGTGATTGGCTTATCAACAGCCAATCAGGAGCGTCGTAAGGGACAGGCCTAGACATCACATGCATGTAGATGTGAATCTACTATAGCAATCTACATATGGATATTTTGAAACATTAATAGTAACTACCATTAAATATAAATTATTCGCAAATAGCTTTTTTTTTGCTATATAATATACAGGCGCACTAATTCCCTTCTCTGTGCCCCAGTGTTCCTTGTCTCTCTTCAACTCTCAGTCTCATGCCAGACGAGACCTGATACCATATCCAGCCACAGTGTGGTCATTCAAATTCCTTCCTCGTTACCTAAATAACTTTCGTCACACAAATTCGTTCATTACGGCACACTGAATTTCAAATTTCCTGCCATGATGTTAGTCGTATTTTAGAACAATACCTGAAGGATGCTGTTCCTGTTTTGTTCTTGTAAAGGACTTACAAGGATTAGGGTGTCTCAAAGACTTATTAGTCCATCCGAGTAGACCTCATGTGCTTACTTATCTCTAGGAGCAGGTTTTACAATTCATTCACAGTGTTCTAATGATTTTGTCTTTCTTTCTTTTGAACTCTTCCACATTGGTGCTGTTTACAACTTCTGGTGGCAGTTTATTCCATGTATCACATATCTTGAATGTGGTAGTTTATTTCATGTATCACATATCTCCCACAATGAGATGTGTTGTATCTCTTCAGTTCTATGTTCCATGTATCACATATCTTGAATGTAAAGAAGTTCCCACAATGAGATGTGGTGTATCTCTGCAGTTCAAGTTTCCATCCATTATTTCTTATCTGGTTTTCGTTTAATGTGAAGAGGTTACTGTCTACTTTTGTTATGCCTTTCAGTATTTTGAATGTCTCTATTAGTTGTCTTCGCAATCGTCGTGTTTCTAAGTCATCCACGTTTAGGCTTTCTAGTCGTCTTTGGTAACGTATTTGCCTGATGGATGGAAGTAACTTTGAGGCTGTTGCTTGTACCCTTTCTAGTCTATTCAAGATGTGATCTAACTGTTGATGTATAGAGCTGCAACACCTGATTTCTCACCATCTTCCTTCTCTGGTACTGATGAAAATAGGCAACCCACTTTTAATATCTTTTGCCTATGAATACCCGTTGCACCAAAGGCAAAACTAAGTTAACCCATAGGCAGAAAAGATGTTTTTGTCATCGGGAATTTACTCCCAATAAAACTGTAAAGCTGTATGGAGTGATGGCAGCTAGTGAAAAGATCTAGGCATTCTTCTACTTTTATTCAGTCGACTGAATTACGTTTTTCGGATTATAATATGACAAAAAAAAAAATTGGTCTAAGGTCTCCTGGGATTGTTAGTAAGAATGTTAAAACTACTATAGGAACCGTTTAGCTTTGAGATATATGGTGTGTGTGTGTGTGTGTGTGTGTGAGAGAGAGAGAGAGAGAGAGAGAGAGAGAGAGAGAGAGAGAGAGAGAGAGAGAGAGAGAGAGAGAGAAATAACAATTATCATTACCAACAAAATAAAAAGAGAATCAGGCACACAAATGGGAAATGTATCAGTATTCTATATCACATTTTCTCCGCATTACCATATTTGCCTTAGAATAATTTGTCTGTGTCCCAGCACTTGGAGCGGGAAAAGAAGTTGGATTTTGGTGGACTGAAAATGACCATTCGAGTATTATTGCTTCTGAATATGCATCGCTTTGAATTCATGAGGAATCATCAAAGACGAAGAGTTGAAAGATGGTGGTGAAAGCATGACTTGTAAGAAATGCAGATATTTTCAAAGTGATTTCGTTTTATATAAATAAATAAAAAACAAATAAATAAACTAAATAAATAAATAACAAATAAATATAAATAAATAAATAAATAAATAAATAAATAAATAAATAAATAAATAAATAAATAAATAAATAAATAAATAAATAAATAAATAAATAAATAAATAAATATATATATATATATATATATATATATATATATATATATAATATATATAGATATATATATATATGTTTCTTACGGATTTAAACCTGGAGCCCTCTTTAAAAGCTCCACGATCTTAAAGACAACTGAAATCTCATCATTTGTAAGGTAATAAAAAGCCGGTATATTTTGCTTCTTTTTTTTTGGCGAACTTTAGCAATGGGTGTAACTTTCAGCTTGATCTAACATCTCAATTACAGAGAAAAAGTATACAAAAATATTTTACAATATATTTTTGCATGCGACTGGTACTTTCCTCCTTCGTTACACAAGATGCCTCTGGGTACCGTCCCTTTGCTTCCTTTTCACCCGGGTATCTTTTGCAGGTAACATAATGATATTTCTAAGATAAAAAGATACCTCTCCTACTGTGATAATCAGGAACAGAGCCCAGGACATTAGACTGACTTCAGAAACTTCATTCCTTTTTAGTATGCTCGTCTTCTAGTCCTTTGAAACTATTCCTAACTTTTATCAGTTTCATACAATTGCCAAATACCTTCAAATCGTGTGTGACAACCTCATTATTTTGCTTTTCAGGCACACTTTCAGTCATTAGGATTATATTCTTTTCTACGAACTGGTAGATGCACGGAGGTCCTTTGTTTATTTATATTTTTTTTGTGGGGGGTGGGAGCAGATAATTGCTAATGGAAGAAGTAGTGAAGAGTATATAATTCTATAATGGTATAGAAGATTAACAATGTCCACTGCTATTTTTGCTGTTTCTGTATGGTGTCAAGTTTTACTTTTAAGTTTTAAAGAATTTTGTGAAGGATCTTTCATTCAATTCATAGTTGATGTACTTGAGACTGACTAGTATATAAGTTTTACTAAAGTGCAAATAAGTAATGAAATAGGCGACTTCTACATAAACTCTTCATGTTCTTAATTTTTCCAGTGTTCTTTTTCATTAAGCTATGAGTGAAAGTAATTAAATATGGTTTTAGAGTGACATGTTCTACCATTGATAAGGTAGTATTAAAATTATTCATATAAAATTATACAGTATATAATTTTTTTTTAATCTATTGTGCACCTGTGCATAAAGAAAAGGAAAATAATGAAAATGGCTCAGTAGAGGTAAAATATATTTATTCCTTTTCTTCACTATGCTTATACTCGTTTGATGGTGTCACTGAACATCGTAACATAGCAAGCCTCACATTTTGGGATAATGTACATTTTTATTTATATTTCCAGCACCGAACTTGAATACGTAAGATGGCGACTTTGAAAAATCAAAATCTGCCACCTACACGCGAGCAGACATACAAAGGAAAGATATTCGAATACTTTATGAATAAAAAAAAAGAACAAGAGAAATATCCACGTAACACGGGTCTGCTGTCTGGAGATCCAGTTCAATGCTTTTATGTCCGTTTCAGTTCTAATAACATTTTGGCGTTTTCCTTGAAAGGGAGTTTTGGTGCAATGAATTATAGACGTCGGTTTTGACGTAGTAGTATTACATATTTTTTTTTTTTTTTACTCCGTCTCCTTTTAACTCTTCTATCAAAAAGGAGGTGTTGAATGAATGTCAATCATTCTAGCTGAACTTGTACAGTTTCGTTCCTGTACTTCAGTTTTCACTTTATTTAGTATCTTATTTTGATTATCATCAATATAAACTTCAATCATCCTTAAACACCTAATTTTCCTCCTTGATCCCATTTAAATTATCGTTGAAAGCTTCAAACTACAGAGCTTTACCATTTTTTTTCGTATACATCTAACCTCTCAACTGCCCTTAAAATTCTGAGATATGAGCATTCCTTCTGTTTTTAAAGCATTGCTTCCGTTATTTTTTCTATCTTTGGTTCTGAATCGCGGAAGAGTAGACAAGATAAAAGCGACGGGCAAAATTCCTTACCCTTGTTACGTAAATATAGGGTGGAGGAAGTCCATAATGGACTTCTATTGTATTCAGCAGTATGCTATTTCAAAGTTTAATTATGGTATGAGTTAGGAAAACATGTCACTTTTAAAAGGTGCTCGTATGTGTATGGTTTCTTCTCATTCACAAATCACAGGCACATATACCCATAGACATGAGTGTATATACATTCATACATTCACACACACGCACACACACACATACATATATATATATATATATATATATATATATATATATATATATATATATATATTAATATATATGTGTGTTGAGAAGGGGTTGAAAATAAAATGTAAAAAATACAGGTATTAGTGTCTAATCCATAGTTTTTGAGGTTTCTGGGATGAATAGAGACACTCCTGATGCTCTTCAAATCCAAGTTCAGCTCCAATAGGAAATGGGCTAGTTGGGAGTGGTGAGAAGTGGTGAAATATAAAATGTCAAAAATGCTGGGGGATGTAGTTGAAGCAACTAACTTAACTGGAAAGGGAAAGAGAGAGAGAGAGAGGATGAAGAGAGAGAGAGAGAGAGAGAGGGAAGTTGAGAGAGAGAGTAGAGGTGTTTTTTGGGAGGAGAGAGAAAAGAAAGTTTATTGGCTGTCATTCAGAGTTCTACCAGACACCCTCGGGTGGGTCAGCTAGTATATTATTATATAAAAATGTATATATATATATATATAGATATATATAATATATGATATATATATAATATAATATATATATATATATATATATATATATATATATATAATATATCTATATATATATATATATATATATATATATATATATAATAGTATATTTAATATATATATATATATATATTATATATACATTTATATATAATTACTATATATTATAATATACATTTATATATATATACGATGCTGACCACCCGAGGGTGTCTGGTAGAACTCTGAATGACAGCCAATAAACTTTCTTTTTCTATAAATAATAATATTATATATATATATAGTATATATATATATATATATATATATAATATTATATATATATATATATATTAATATTATATATATAATATATATATATATATATATATATATATATATATATATATAATATATATATAAAACATACTATTACTGGACAAACCCGTGGGGGTGTCTGGTAGAACTCTGAATGACAGCCAATAAACTCTTTTTTCTCTCTCCTCTCAAAACACCTCTACTCTCTCTCTCACTTCCTCTCCCTCTTACTCTCTTCCTCTTTCTCTCTCTCTCTCACTCTTCTCTTTTCTAGTTAAAATAGTTGCTTCAACTACATACCCCAGCATTTTTGACATTTTATATTTCACCATTCTCATCGCTCCCGACAAGCCCTTTTTCCTATGAGCTGACCTTGGATTTGAAGAGCATCGGGAATGTCTCTATTCATCCCAGAGACCTCAAGACTATGGATTAGACACTAATACCTGAATTTTTTCAATTTTCTATTTTCAACCCTTCTCAACCCGTCCTTTCCTATCAGAGCTGAACTCAAGACTTATAGGGTATCTAGAGTGGCAATATTCACATCAGCGACCTTGTAAACTATAAATTAGACATTAATATCTGTTGTTTTCGGTCATTTTTACATGTCACTCCCTTCCTACCCCTTCTCACTGCCTTTTCTATCAGGGGTGAATTTGTACTTACACAGCGAAAACTATGGCTTAGACACCAATATCTGACATTTTTGGTGTTTTACCTGTCACCCCATTCCCACCCATTCTAACCCTCCATTCTTATCAGGGCTGCATTGGATATATATATATATATATATATATATATATATATATATATATATATATATATATATAGATATATATATATATAATTTATATACATATATGATGTAAATGTATCTATTGTAATATACATACATATATATTCTATTTCACTAATAATCTTAATGATACCAACATTTAATAGGTTTCTCGTTTCAACGCTAGCTGTTTTCATTTTTTGTTATTCTTCCACATTTCTCCTTCTTCGTTTTCACGTTTCTTTACTTTCTTCCTTGGTTTCATTTTGGAACGCACGAGTGGGTGAAAGAGTCCTGCTCTCACTAATTGGTTTATTTTTTTCTCTCCTACGAAAGCAAGAACAAATCCTGGAATGAGATTTCATTCAGTAAAACTTGTCACCAGAGGAATCTTGCCTTTTCTCTTTGTGTTTCACCCACCAGTATAGCAACATTTAAAGTAATTATAAGACCTCTGGTAATGTGCTACAGTGTCTGAGCAATCAACGCCATTATTAAAACTAAACATTTATGACAGAAATAAGCAAAGTACACGCACAGTCACTTGGCTTATCAGTAGTCAATGAATAAATGTTTTCAACTAGATTTTCCACTGTGAAAATACAAACAACTTCATTAGCTTAATGAAAATTATTTTTTGTTTTTACTCATGAACCACTGTTCGTAATGAAAGAGAAAGTCTGATAACATTTTTGTAACAAACACCACTTAATAGCGTGGCAAAACATTAATTAATATCAAAACAAAGGCATACTAATTCACAGTCAAAGAATTCACTTTGCAGTTTTTGTTGGCGTTCGTATTCCTGATACCAATATTATATCTTGAATTATCCATGCTCTTAATACCTTATACAGATGAGATGAATTAAGAGCTTTGGTTTCTGATATTCAGTCACTTAAGATGTTGTTTACGGGAAAGAATCAGACCTTTGAAAATTTAACAACTTAAAACTAAAACAATATTAAAACTGTTTCTTTAAGGAAAGATGTCGAACCATGAAAAAGGCTTTATCAAATAGGAGGTCGAAGCATCATTAAAGATGCGAGATAAAATGTCAGTTTTCTGACAATTAAAGAAAGATAATAATCCTGGAACCCAGACCCCAAGAGATACGCGATGCCATTCATCAAACACAGAAGAACTTGGTTGGTCGCTAATGACTATTCTTAATTCCGCCGAGTGTTTATGTAGGGAGTATTTACCCTAGTAGACCCTCCAATTAACCATTTCTCCCCAAGAGAGAGAGAGAGAGAGAGAGAGAGAGAGAGAAACTAGGGGAAGAACTCAAGAGAAGCGAAGAGATGTACAATGAGAAGGAAGATAAGAGAAGGACGAAACCGAGAGAGAATATGCAGAAAAGGACAATGCCCCCCCAAATTTCCTGGAGCAACTTCCGCCCCCTACAGTGAATATTCCAGGCAAAGGGAATAATTCAAGAAAGGTTAAAAGGAGACACGGGAGAAACAAGAATATCCAGAACGAGGAGGAGAGCATAAATACGAGATGAGGTCGTACCCATACTTCTCGAAGGAAAGACCAATTACAGCTTTACTTTTCTGGTTGGCGAACCATTTACTAATATTGAAAGATAAAAGGGCTGTGCTTACTTGGGAACCAAATTACAACCTAAGGATACGGCAAGTTAATCGCTCGATATTCACGATTGATGGGTAAAGGTGAAAAAGAAAGTGTGAAATACAAAGGTAATTGTTCATTTGATAAAGAGAAAACAATCGTCTTGGTAAAATTTATTTATACTACGTAAAAAGTCCCCAGTAAGGGACCCTTTTCTTAATATCAGTAAAATCATTATAAATATAATCATACTGATAGAAAAGACATCAATTGAACCACTGTCACTTGTAAAAGGTATCATCATCTTAAGCATATGGCTTTGCACTAGGGAAAATACTCAAAATCTAAGACAATCAAAGGTCTCAAGTATTTATAAAGTAGAATAATAATCTCGGAGGAGTCTATGTATGCGCCAGTTATGGAATCGGAACATCATTATGGAGGCAAGTTGAAATTCTCAGCATTCTGACACTCAAATAAAGCTTCTAATCTTCAAACCTGGAACCCAAGACCCATGCCACATCATTATGTAAACGAGTGACGAGTACTTGTTCTCTAATGGCCGTTCTTAATTCCCCCAGAGTGCCTAGGCAGAGACCTCGCCCGGGTCAACCATCCAATTAACCTTTCCCCAACGAAAAAGTAGAGATAAACTCGAGGCAGAATTAAAGAAAAGTAGGGAGAGGGAGAATGAGAAGATATAATCAAGATGATGAAGAAAAGAACCTGGAACAATATAAGACAATGTCAGATACAGTTTCCTTGGGACAATATCCATCAATACCTCAGTCATGGAGATTCCTGTTTATGCTGCTAAAGTTATGGGGGGAAATACCCCCCAAAAAAGTATTAAGCGAGAAGGAAATAATTTAAGAAAGGTTAAAATAGAGATAAGCGAGACAAGAGCATCCAGAATACCAGGTACCATACAGTATATAAGAAAAAGAGAGAGAGAGAGCGAAGGGAGAGAGAGAGCGTTGAAGAAAATGTCATATTTTCTCATTTTAAGTTGGTGAGAAAGATGTGAAATAGCAATATTAATAAAAAAAAAATAAGAAATCATTCAAACGTTGACTAATCGATGTACTTTTTCAAGAGATGATTAGTTCATATCAAAAGATTTTAGCCCGACTCAAAAAAACCCACAATTAGAAAGGAATGCATTTAGAATTAATTAAGATTTCATGAATTAATTAGATAAGAATATAACGCTAGGCATTTTATTAACAAAATTACATTCACAAAATTAAAGTGATAATTAAAATTATTAGAACAATAATTAGAAATGAACCGAGGAAATAGTTTTATGTTTACTTGCAGTTATATTTGAATTACATACAATGTCAAAAATACCACCCGTTTCGTAAACTGTATTTCATTTCGAAATTTTCCCGACCATTGAACATACTCTTGCGTCATTCTTTACAAAAAGGATAATCAGGATGAAGCTAAAGGATTAATGGTCACTTCTAAGTTATCCAGGAACAATAGATTCGAGAATCCTTGAAACAAACGATTCCAATTCGGAATCAGCCCTCGTATATCCAGTATTGGCAGGAAGCAATTCTCGGAGAAAGGTAAAATGTAATTTTTGGCGCAAGCAATTCCTCCGAACACATTTTCGCCAAACCTAATACGGTCTATCTTCATATTTCTCTCGGAATTGACTCATCACTGATCAATTTCGTTCGTAGTTGATGGCAACGTGAAATGGAACTGGAGTCACAATAGTGGCCTTTCTGAGGTCAGCTTCGTTAATCAAGTACAAAAATACAGTTGAATTAAACTTCGGAGGACCTGTGATTTCGATCTAAAACAAGTAAAAAAAATGAGCCGAAGACTGTACAGCGTAGCTTTATGAGCCGTAGCCCATGAAGGTTTCAGCCACGGTCCAGATGCACGATAATGGGTAAGTTTACGTTTATATAAAATAAAGACTAATAAGGCTAGAGGGCTGCGATTTGCGTTTGATGATTGGAGGGTGGATGATCACCATACCTATTTGAAGCCCTCTAGCCTCAGTAGTTTTAAAGATCTGACGGCGTACAGAAAAAGTGCAGACAGACAGACAAAGCCGTCACGATAGTTTTAAAAGCAGTTTTAAAGATTTAGAAGTGAAAAATAAGAAATTACCATATAACCGAGATTACAACAAAATGGGATTGACTTTTCAGATAAGAATATATATATATATATATATATATATATATATATATATATATATATATATATATATATATAGTATATATATATATATATATATATATCTATATATATATATATATATATATATATATACTATATATATATATATATATATATATATATCTATATATATATATATATATATATATATATATAGATATATATATATATATATATATATATATATATATATATATATATATATATATATATATAATTACTTAGGGTATGTATAATCTTCATATATTTTCAAGGGTATGTATAATCTTACTAAAGCAGAAATATATATATATATATATATATATATATATACATATATATATATAATATATATCTATATATATATATATATGACATTACTCTTCGGAGGATTTTTGTTTATAAACAGCTTCTTATTGGACAAAATAACAACAGTTATGGAGTGCACAAAATTACTCGAAAGGTTCTCTTAAACTCTCTATACTGTCTTTTTCAGTCTCTCTAATCTTTCTATCATATATACATTCATATGAGATATTTATTTGTTACCGATGAAAAGTACATACTCATTCCTGGACGCTGACTTCTGATTTCTTATGCAAATTCATTAAGTCATTTTTTTTCTAAAACAAATAAAGTTTTGATGCTTAGGGATCACTGAAATCATAACTTTTTATTAGTGAATATGAAGATGAGATATTTTTTTCCGTAAATAATTATCTAAAAGGGAAACAATATTTTCTATGAACAGCGTAGTCAATTTTGTTTCAGGGACAACAGGAATTAAACAAGAATCCTCACTCCCACGTCTAACTTGCCCATGTGCAAAAGTAAATAACAATCTATTGTAGTAAACCGGGCGATCGAATTCCCAAATTGTCACAGACACAACAGAGGGGTTAAGGTCACAGCATATTTTGGAATGAGGCCTGAATGGTTTACAAAGCTATAAAATGGAAATTCGAAAAATCTTCCATCATCAATCAAGCGAGCAACATGAATCTGTCAGCTGCATACTGGAAAGAGGCAGATGTTATGGAAGAGATTATTTTAAGAACTGTTGTTGAACTAATGACTTGGCCAGGCGCCTTCCAGACAACGCTAAGCCATCCAGGGCGCATGCAAACGACGACCAGGTCACTAAGCGACCCGACTTCCATTCATCACAGGTTTCATCACGCAAACTGGCGGTTTGTAATCGACTTCAAGCCATTAATCCCGTATATGAACACGGCTGTTTTATACGATATTCATTTCACGTTTCCTACTACATTTTTAGTAGTTCATACGCATACATAAATTCATAAAACATATATATAAATGTCTGACTCAGATCAGGATCGAACCCAGGTGATTTAAATTAATAGACGAGACCTGGGTTCGAACTTGCTGTGAGTCAGAAATATATTTCTGCTCCACACGTGATTGTGTGTTGCTTATTTTTTCTATCATATTCACTCACAAAGTATGGTGTATATATATATATATATATATATATATATATATATATATATATATACATATATATATATATATATATATATATACATATATATGATATATATATATATATATATATATATATATATATATGTATATGTATAATATATATATATATATATACTAATATATATATATATATAATTGTATGTATATATATATATATATATATATTATATATATATATATATATATATATATTGTGTGTGTGTGTGTGTATGATTGTCATTTCTGACAATACCAACTCGATTTCAGCTTAATTCGTAAAATCTTTTATGTGTAATTTTCTAAATCAGTAACTTCGAAGAAATATTTCTTGACTTAAAGGATGGAAGAAATACGTAGCTAGTTTTTTGAAAATTGTGATACAGTCCAGGTGCTACTAAGTATTATTAGCCTTAAATAACTTTACTGTAATAGAAATAATTCAATCACGTGATTTATGGACACAATTTTGAGATGGAAAGGGCAACGAAGAAAAAGATTGGGGATAGATAAGGGAGGCATAAATAAATATATCTAAGGCACACGACTTATGAGGAGAAAAAAAAGCGATAATAGCATTAGGCTGAGACAGTTAGTTCTACGCTGTTCAATTTATGCCTTTCATGAAGTCACAATCAGGAAATTTATGCCTTTCATGAAGTCACAATCAGGAAATTTATGCCTTTCATGGAAGTCACAATTTCAGCACAATCAAGAAATTTATGCCTTTCATGAAGTCACATCAAGAAATTGGATGCATTTCATGAAGTCACATAATCAAGAAATTTATGCCTTCCATGAAGTCACAATCAGAAATTTATGCCTTCATGAAGTACAATCAAGGAAATTTAATGCTTTATGAAGTCACCAATCAAAGGAAATTTATGCCTTTCCATGAAGTCACAATCAAGAAATTTATGCCTTCCATGAAGTCCACAATCATGAAAGTTTATGCCTCATGAATCCACAAATCAAGAAATAGCCTTCCATGAAGTCACATCAAGAACAAATTTATGCCTTCCATGAAGTCAATCAGGAAATTTATTTGCCTTCCATGAAGTCACAATCAAGGAAATTTATGCCTTCCATGAGTCACAATCAGGAAAAATTTATGCCTTTCATGACCGTCACAATCAGGGAAAATTTATGCCTTTCATAAAGTCACATCAGGGAAAGTCACAACAGGAAATATGCCTTTCATGAAGTCACAATCAGGAAATTTATGCCATTTCATGAAGTCACAATCAAGAAATTTATGCCTTCCATGAAGTCGCAATCAAGAAATTTATGCCTTCCATGAAGTCACAATCAGGAAATTTATGCCTTCCATGAAGTCACAATCAAGAAATTTATGCCTTCCATGAAGTCACAATCAGGAAATTTATGCCTTCCATGAAGTCACAATCAGGAAATTTATGCTTTTCATGAAGTCACAATCAGGAAATTTATGCCTTCCATGAAGTCACAATCAGGAAATTTATGCCTTCCATGAAGTCACAATCAGGAAATTTATGCCTTCCATGAAGTCACAATCAAGAAATTTATGTCTCATGAAGTCACAATCAGGAAATTTATGCCTTCCATGAAGTCACAATCAGGTAAATTATGCCTTTCATGAAGTCACAATCAGGGAAAGTCACAACTCAGGAAATTTATGCCTTTCATGAAGTCACAATCAGGGAAAAGTCACCAATCAGGAAAATTTATGCCTTTCATGAAGTCACAATCAAGAAATTTATGCCTTCCATGAAGTCACAATCAGGAAATTTATGCCTTTCATGAAGTCACAATCAGGAAATTTATGCCTTCCATGAAGTCACAATCAAGAAATTTATGCCTTCCACGAAGTCACAATCAAGAAATTTATGCCTTCCATGAAGTCACAATCAAGAAATTTATGCCTTCCATGAAGTCACAATCAGGAAATTTATGCCTTCCATGAAGTCACAATCAGGAAATTTATGCCTTTCATGAAGTCACAATCAGGGAAAGTCACAATCAGGAAATTTATGCCTTCAATGAAGTCACAATCAAGATTTTAAGGCCTTTCATGAAGTCACAATCAGGAAATTTTGAAATTTATGGCCTTTCATGAAGTCACAATCAACGAAATTTATGCCATTTCATGAAGTCACAATCAGGAAATTTATGCCTTTCATGAAGTCACAATCAGGAAATTTATGCCTTTCATGAAGTCACAATCAAGAAATTTATGCCTTTCATGAAGTCACAATCAGGAAATTTATGCCACTCATGAAGTCACTATCAGGAAATTTATGCCTCTCATGAAGTCACAATCAGGAAATTTATGCCTCTCATGAAGTCACAATCAGGAAATTTATGCCTTTCATGAAGTCAAAATCAGGAAATTTATGCCACTCATGAAGTCACAATCAGGAAATTTATGCCTCTCATGAAGTCACAATCAGGAAATTTATGCCTTTCATGAAGTCAAAATCAGGAAATTTATGCCTTCCATGAAGTCAAAATTAGGACATTTGTATCTTCCACTTCGTAATCGTCTATGATATAGCAGTGAAAAATGTATATAATAATAAAACAATAAAGTTCGAAATTACTGGCCATCAAAAAGTAAGAGAAAAAAGGAAAAGGAGCAAGAACCAGCCAAGAGCACTTAAGGTCATGAAGTAACGCGATGATCTGTGGGGTTAACTTCAAATGTGAAGGAATTAGAGGACGAATCGGAAAAGTTTCCGCCTCTGTGTGAAAGTTGGGCCTCGGCCTCTGATTGAGTTTGCTTGCTTTGCTTGCTTTTTGCGTCATGTACTCAGAGCGTAGAGGTTCGACGTTTCTGTATTCGGCCATGCTTTTCCTCGGGAAACTTAAAGTGGCTAACGATGCCTTTTATACGTCGCAAATTACGCACGTGCACGCACACACACACACACACTTCTATATATATATATATATATATATATATATATATATATAATATATATATATATATTTATATATATATATATATATATATATATATATATATATATATATATATGTCATATCACATTACCGTGGATTCATATACGATACATCGAGCTACAGATGCCCTTTAATATCTAATTCGCACAACCTCGGAATTAATATATTGTCATATATGATAATCGAAGGTAGAGTGAATTAGATATTAAAGGACATTTGTAGCTCGATGTATATATATATATATATATAATATATATATATATATATATATATATATAATATATATATATCTGTGTATTTGTATATTTGTAAGAAATTCAGCTTAGCAAGAAAACAAAACAATAATACAGAAGAAGATCGGAGAACGGCAATACTATATTAAATTTGCCCTAAGTATGCTGATGAAGTTAAGCTGAAAAGGGACAAAATTCTGAAATGTAATTGTTTGTTTAAGTGACTGTACGGGAACGGAGTTCAGTTTTGACAGACACACGTGTCATCAAAATTGTACCGTTGCGTCAGATATGCCGCTGTAGAGCGGCATTTCCGCAGGTTTTCACGCCTTCCTATTTTCCGTTTGGCTTTTCATGAACATACCAATATAGCGTAAGGGTGTTCTGGTTTAAAATGATACCATATCATAAAACACATACTAAATTCACAGGCAGTGGAATGAAGCATCATGAAACAAAATACTGTCAATGCAAAGCATAATCTACATTTTTTAACCAAAATATTTACGATGTTAATAATGTACCAGATTTGGAAGAAAACGCTTTGAGCGCCATATGTGGCTTTCAACGATAATCAGACTTTAAGCGTAGGTAATAAGACGTGAGGAAATGTTTATAAAAATGGGTAAAAGGAGAATAAAAAGATAAATAACTATATACATAAAAAAGATAAACGAAGTCATGGAAAGTACCGGACTTGGATAACCTTTCAAAATAATGGAAAAGTCTTGAATAAAAAAAAAAAATAGTCGAGTTTCTGAGACGCACATACTGCACATCGTTTTAAATTAACCTTATAATGGCAATCTTGACCTAACGAAATCAGTCGACCTTCTTTTCAAAACATGAAATCACCCAATGGAAAAATAACCTGGAAAATGATTGACCTTCTGACTGTTAGAGGAGATTGTCTGAGGAATGAAGTCAGACCCTCTTAGGATCTCGAATTTAAATTTCCTTTCTGGTCGGTGGGATAAAGTTTTTAATAAGAGAAAATAATTTCAGTTGTGGCTTTTCAGTTACCCAGGTACTAAGTACCAGGGAACTAAAGGCTGTTCTTATCCAATCGTGGCTCGTCTCTGGCAACTCACTGAAAATCCTACCCCAATGGAAACAAACTGATATTGTTAAAGGAGATAGAACGAAAGAAGAAAAGTAGGAGGAAGAAAGGAGGAAAAAGTACCTAAGTTGGATAAAATTCCCCTCAAGCGGATCTCCACCAACAGCTCACTTGATGATACTCTCCTGCAAGATTTAGAAAATGAGGAAATGCAAGAATCAGGAGAAGTGGGAAAAAGGGAGACAAAGAAAAGGTACTTGGGGACTTGAAACTCTTCTTCTTCCCTTTCTAAAAAGCTCCCCCGCAAAGAATTTAAGAAAGAATTTAAAGGACTCTTAAAAGAAGCAGAACCAGTGGAAGACTAAAAATGTACATAAGCGAAGCTCAACAATTTTCTTACAGGGATTTAAAAAAAAAACATACGAAGAAGAAGTGGAGGGAGTGTGGAAGGCTTTTAAATTATTCTTCAAACCTATAAAACAAAGTTTAACAAAGGAAAGAAATGGAGGAACTTGTGTTTGGGAAAAATAACAGAAGAAATTTCATATGAATTCTAATGCAGATGGATAACTATAATTCCTAGTAATGCCAATATAATGACAATGAAAGGCTCACCAGAGATATTTCGAATGAAGTAAATGAAGAAAGATGATAATACACGTTAAGAAGAGCAACACACTTTAGTTACAAATAGGAAATGTACTTTTTAATAAGAAACGTCCATATATGATATTTGTGAAGCCTGTACCAGTTAAACGGACCTAGAGAAATATTTGAATTTCATGACAACAACGTAATCGTTGGCTTTTACAGCTTTACATCGCAATGTGTGGAAGCAAAGTCGATGCCAACTTCGAAAATGTAAACAATGTCTGGAACGCAATGTTGAAAATTCTATGTGTGCAAAATTCTGGAATTCCATGCATGCGAAACTTTAACAATAGCGTGCGTGTTTCGTTGAAGAATGCAACGCAAAATGACGTAAACATAAACATT
>NC_061107.1:25425183-25435183 GCF_015104395.2 Macrobrachium nipponense | reverse complement strand
CTTCACTAGACGCACCAAGGAAACACACATTTTCCTTAGAGCAACTTAAAATAAAGTGGTTAATTAGATCTGCACAGAGAACGTCACCTAGCTGAGGGCGGGCTTGACAATGGTTTACATGTAAGGGGAAAGAAAGCTTGATTAATTTGTTTATATCAAACTGGTGAGATGAAACAAAGGTCTTGTGAGCCGGAAGGAAACTAGAAAGGAACTAGAAAGGAATAGAGCTGACACACCTAGTATTTATACGAGTAATAAAAGGCAATCTAAAATAGGAAAGGTAAGTTTTCCTTTACTATCAGTTTTTTGTTTTCTTTGGGGGTGATAAATTATTTCTAAACTGCTCTGGCAATTGGTGCAGTTTTAGCTCCTTTTATTACTCCTAGGGACGCATATTAATAAATGCTTTTATGAATTTACACATTCTTTTTCTTGTCATCAAAATATAGACTTTAGCAAGAAGATTATTATGGCATTTTTTTATACCACAGTCTTGCCTGGTATTAGTAAACAGTTTCTCTATCTCATTTTTATTGGTATAGTTATCAACTTTCCTCAGTTTTTAAATCTTTTCGTATCTCGCACTCGACAATAAAAGGTGCTAAGATTGAAAAATTTAATTTTTTTTCCGATAGTAGTAAGAATTTTAAATTTTTTTTACTCTTATTCACCTCATTAAATAGAAACACTCAATAGTTTTATGTCTTCATTGTTATATACTTTTAATCGTTCATTATTCTATATCAGTATTACATTGATAATATATAAATGTATAGCAGCCGTATTTTTTAAATCTTTGGCGTGTAATTTCTACTCCTCACTTCTATAAAATGACATTAGGTCCAGAAAATTATTTGCTTTATGAAACATTTGCCAAATTTACTCCGGCATTCCCACTGCTATACAAAACCCTCTAAGCTATTCCAGTCACTAATAAAAAACAAACATATTTAAATCCTTTCTGCAACATTTTTGTTATAGTGTAACTCCTCTCTACTGCATGCAATGCATGCAAAAGGAAAAGCACTTTCATTACTTTCAACCTCCAAGTAACAAGTAATCACATTACCCTGTGCAGTGCAGACGAGCTAAAGTGATATTGTTCTACGCAACAGTACCCAAAAATAATGGGTCTCAAGACGTTACCAGACGTATGGGTACCTTGAGATGCATGCATTTTTTTATTCTGATTTTAAATGAATTTGTAAATACCTCTATTACCCTTGTTATTAAAAAGTGCAACCGCATTCATTAATACAAAGCAGAAGTGAAAATGTACATATTGCTGAATTATATTTCGTTCATACGATTTTTTTTGGAATGCAGATCTGTTTTTGAAATACCAGTTTGAATACTATTTTCTGATATATGCCGCTTTGAATACAATGGGATTAGCAAATAAGAGGCATTCGACTGAATCAGGGCTCTCTCTCTCTCTCTCTCTCTCTCTCTCTCTCTCTCTCTCTCTCTCTCTCTCTCAGCTGGAAAACAATCATTACTACTAACATCTCCCACACTGTTTTCCAACATCACAGTCTTCGTCTAGCATATCATCTTTCTGCCGACACCTCTCCAACTCTACAAACAAGTCGCTAACTTCTCCTTTTGTATTTTTTGCAAAGTTAAATTATTTCATAGGTTAATAACTCGTCTATCTTTCGACTCAAAATAACATTTCTGTATTTATTTGTTTGTATGGTGTATTTACGTTGCATGGAACCAGTGGTTATTCAGCAACGGGACCAACGGCTTTACGTGAATTCCGAACCACGTCGAGAGTAAACTTCTATCACCAGAAATACACGTCTCCAACCCCTCAATGGAATGCCCGAGGATCGAACTCGCGGCCACCGAGGTGGCAGGTCAAGACCATACCAATCACGACACCGAGGCGCTAACTCTGCATTTAGGCCTAGCGGCTTCATTGTTACATGGTCTAAAACTTCATTCTATATCAGCATTACACAGGAAATATCTAATTAGAGACCCACCTCAATTTTATATCAGTGGCATTTAACTTCTACTCCTCACTTTCTAAAAAAAAAATAAATAGCAAACTTACTAATGCCAATTTTTCAAAATTTCAGTAAAGACTTTTACCCCTTTCTTCGTCTAAAATATTTTTCGATTAACCACTTACTACAACTTATTATCATTCATGATTTTCATTCTGAAATATTTGATCACTCAACATAAAGCATTCACGAAGAGATCAGCGGAAACTTACGACAAGATGCAAAGGTTTTTTTCCTTGACTCTTAAGGTGCGTCCACATGGTCGAACAATGTCCGACGGACAAACATTGTTACCGATTAACAATTGTCCGCTTGTCTTTGCCTTGTGAGCACATTAAAAGCAGTGGTATACAACCTCATCTGGTACTACTGTTTGTGGCCAGATCTACTTCCATCGTTTCAACGCTTATGACGTCATCCTGCTTCGCCTGTGATATGGTAACTATATTTGCCCGTCGGACATTGTTCGATCGTGTGGACGCACATTTACAGTTAGATAACTTTTTTTAGTGACAAGCGATAATCGCTTTACTAAAGTGACAGTTGTGGTTCTTGGGGTTAATTGGTAGTGTTGTCACTCCTCATTTTCCTAAGGGAAAGACTCAAAAGTTTTACCAAATCCTGCTCTCCCTGACGTTGACATTTAGAATGTTTCGTCATATTATTGACAATCTTCTCTTGAAAACGTAATTAGAAGATAATATAAGACAAATATGAAAAGAATGCAAGGCAGAACAGGATGCAGCAAGTAAAAACATGTGCCGAAGTTTCTTCGGGCTGATCGAATTTTCTATACATCGTATAATCAAGACCACCAAAAATAGATCTATCTTTCGGTGGTCTCGGTAAAATGCTGTAAGAGTAGTGGCCCATGAAACTTTGCCACGGCCCGGTAGTGGCCTGGCCTAAATCGCTGCCAGACGCACGATGATGGCTAACGTTAACCTTAAATAATATCAAAACTACTAAGGCTAGAGAGTTGCAATTAGGATGACTGATGATCGGAGGCTTTCACAACACATCTCTGTTGCATTTTCAAGGCTGAAAAAATGTGAACAACATATTGCTCGTAATAACTTACATTTTGACCAAAAATTAATATTTATTACATTAACGTCCCCGGTAAAAGCAAAATATAAAAAAAGCAGTGAAAATGCAAAATCCACAATAGAATACATAGATATAAGAAAAAAGCCAAAAACTTACTAAAACATCACTGGTTACATCAATAAAATTCAGGGTGGTGATTTTTTTATTTTATTTAAATATAAAATGAAAAAAATAAATTATTTATTTGATTTTTTATTTATCGCATTTTTTTATAATTTTTTTTTTATTTGCTAGGTGTTTTTTTAATCCTTTTTTTTTCCTCAAAATGTATTTTATGACAGAATTACTATTGATTTATCTTTTAGGTTTCCAGTTCTGGCCTAAAGTATGTACTTACAAATTTTCTTATATCAAAATAAATAGATGCAGCACAGTTATGCTTAAGTTTTTATTAACCTCCAAACTCTATTTTTGCAATTTGTTTGCTTTCAAATTTAAAAAAAATCAAAAAAAAATTAAAAAAATCATGATTTTTTAAATGAAAAAATCAATGATTTTAGCCACTTTATTAAATCATTATTGCCAACACCTGAATTTTAATAGCAATGGAAAGCAGCAGAAATAGAATATAGTAAAGATCACAATAACATTAATAATACTAAAAGGAGAAAGATGAAAATATAAAAAAAACACTAAAGAATAAAACACCACTCAGCGGGCTGCTTCAAAGAGTAACTAAAAACAGAAGACGTTTAGAGACCGAGAAACGAAAGACGAAGTGGGACGGGTCATTACGTAATATGTATGTACAGTCACTCATATAAATTCATGAATGTCCGGTGTTTGAGAGAGATTTCCATGAGTACGAAACTGGCCAAATGTTCAACTACCTAACTCTGCTGTAGAAGTTTATGGTGTGTGCCAGTCTTACGTCACTATACAGACCCGTTGTCCAGAAAGGGGTTGGATGGAATTCAGCTTTATACCCGGAGACATCCATGAACTTATATGAGTGACTATACAATTGGACGGAGGAATTCTGCGAGTTTAACGAAGGAACTAGCTGTTTTATCATTATGGACTCCAAGACGTGACGTTCGTTTTCATTTTGTACGTGTCCTAGAATTTCGAAGTCTTTGGCCTCTATACGCGTTTTACAGATCTTTGAATGATTTCGGATATTCGATTGTTCTGGATGGGACAGCCTACTACCTGTCCTGACCCTTCTCCTCTATGAAAGACCAAAAGAACTTTTAGAAGCCTTTTTATAAATCCCACATGGGTCCCTCGACTACATCTAGGGCAAATATACCTGTACACAACGTTGGATGCAAACAACGGACTCTGCTTGTCTCTGTATCTAAACAAGGAACCTCGACGTGGTCCCGTTGCTGAAAAATCGCCATACAAACAAACTAAACAAGGAACCAATGGTGTCCGGGTCCTCAGGAATGAGTTTTAAGTTTAGGGCTGGTAATTCTTTGTGTATTGTATCAATTAGCTTCTTCCTGAAATTATAGGAAACGCACAAAATGAAACGAACTTCACGTCTTAGAGTCCATAATGATAAAAGTTATATATATATATATATATATATATATATATATATATATATATATATATATATATATATATATAATATATAAAAAATAGTTCCGTCGTTAAACTCCCAGAGTCACACTTCCCCTTCTATTTCTAGGTCTTAAAGGTCTTCTGCTTTCAGTTACTCTTTGAAGCAGCCTCTGGGTGGTGTTTTATTCGGTAGTGTATTTTATGATTTCATGTTTCTCCTTTAGTATCATTGATATTATTATGATCTTTACTATACGTTATTTCTGCTGGTTTTCACCATTTTTTAAAAATATATTGACGTAACCGGTGATCTTCGAGTTACTTTTTTAATTTTTTAGCTTTTTTCTTATACCTCTCTGTATTCTATTGTGGTTTCTGCAATTTCACATATTTTTTTATATTTTTTTGGTTTTACCTAGAACGCTAATGTAATAAATTTATATTTTTTTTCAAAATGTTGTATGTTATTGCGAGTAACATGGTGTTAACATATTTTCAGCCTTGAAAATGCAGAATAAATTTAAAAATACTTTGTGCTTTCCATTGTTACCTGGTAAGCGTGGTTTGAGCAGTGGCTCCTGTTATCATTGTATAATTTAAATATATATAATATATATATATATATATATATATATATATATATATATATATATATATATGATATGTATGTATGTATGTATGTAGAGATATATATATATATATATATATATATATATATATATATATATATGTATATATATATATATATATATATATATATATTATATATATATATATATATATATATGCATTAAGCTACAAATGTCCTTTAACATCCGAAATTAATATATTTTCATATATGTCAACCGAAGGGGAATTTTTTTAGTTGATGATAATTTCGTCCTCTCGTGGGTTCGAACCAGCACCCCAGCCGGCAGAGGGGAAATTAAGACTTCAGTGATGTTATATATTGACTCGGCCAAACAAGTCGATAACTCACTGAAGTCCTGATTTCACCTCTGTCAGCTGGACGCTGGTTCGAATCCACGAGAGGACCCAATTAATTCCGAGGTAGAGCTAATTGGATAATAGAGGACATTTGTAGCTTAATGCATGTATATGAATCACGTCATGTGATAAAAAATTCATATATACACTCATATATATGGCCCACAATGATTCTGTAAGCGGAAACTGAATAACACGATAATCAAAATCTGTCTTACATCAGTGTTCCCAATATAAATTCTCGGTATCATCACCAGTCACCCTGATGAATCAGGTACTACTGATAAATAAACACAGTGGCTCTGTATCCCAGAACCGTAAACCTAATATTTTTGTCGTTTAAATCCCATGTAGTTACGACAAAGAAATCTGAGATTATGAGCAACTGTCGCTTCGCAGGTTTAGCAAAAAAATGTTTCCAGGGACATTTTAGAAGTCTTACATGAAATATAAATTTCATGTTAACTACACAGTCCTGTATAGTATTTTTACTAACAATAAATCGAAAACGCACACACACGGTTAAACAACTACTAATTTTTGCTATTATCCTAGTAAAAAAAAAATAAAATAAAGTTTTATGATTTTTGTTTGTACCTTTACAAAATCTGCTTATTCCACCATTTCCTCAGCTTACTTTACTAACGTCGCAAGATTTTAAACCTCATACTACTAAGTTTTACATGTGGTAATTCTTTTACGTAAATGTAGCAAAGTTTCTAGAACAACACTGTAGAAATAGTCACTTTTATGCATTGTAGTAATTAACGTTATTTTAATATCATCTAAAATTTATCATAAATCTAACTTTTAATGCTATGGTTTGTTGATCTCATTATTAGATAACGCAAATGTGCCTTATTTTCACTGCCTATGTTTCCTGACCAAAATTCCGATTTAATGCTATACTACAATTAAAAAAATTTCTTATCGTATTGCAAAATTTAAAAAAAATTTTATATACCTGTAACAACGTCTGTTAATTAAGTCAGTAAGAATATAACACTCTGTACAGCGAAAAAAGAGAAGATAACAGTTTTTTAAAGTACATTTAATGAAGTCACAGCAATCTCCTAATGCATTATATGCTAATCAATGTATATATAAAAGGATAGAATGTTCTAGTTTGTCGTCAGAAATGATATGAAATAACTGTTCCCCTGAAAACATTATTCCAAATCCCACAGATGACCCCATTCGACGAACAGTGTAATCGTAGGTCACTTTTGTTATGCTCACCATAAATTGTGTCACCCGAGTAAACAACACGACTTTACAACTATACATCAAAACAAAGGACAGTTCCAAAAACAAATTGACGTTTAATTACGGTAATTATTTTTCATTTGGTGAGAGGATGCAACTGCCTCCTGTCAAAATAGCTGCTATTTCTCATAGTTATATTGCAAGTCTGGAATTTAGAATGCAGTGAATTTCATATAACAAATTTAATTTGTTGGGTTACAAAATAAATATTAATCTTAAGGGTAATTTTGTATTATGTTTAACTTTCATTAAAACCGAAAATGCTTTGTAACATGATTTTATAAGGTCACATAATTCTTTAGTGTCCTTTTCCCACCTTCTTCTATATGACTACATAAATATTCTTAACTGGCTTAGTAATTCCTCTTGGTGAAATCACTTTAAAGAAATGTTGACTCTATAAACTGTATGTTGAATACCCAACAATAAACGTTACCATTTTATGCATTTATGCAGTTTAAATTTCTTCGTATGTTATAATAGCAATAGTTTAAATTTCTTCGTATGTTATAATAGCAATAGTTTAAATTTCTTCGTATGTTATAATAGCAATAGTTTAAATTTCTTCGTATGTTATAATAGCAATAGCTACAAACGATCTTTATCTATTTTTGTTTTCCTGAATCAAGCCACGGAAATAACCGAGAGACGACCATAAATTATTCAGTGCAAGCATCAATTCCTTTTAAAAAGGTAAATTAAAAGCGATGGCTGTATAATTTCAAAGACTACATAAGCCTTGTCCTGAAAAATATCCTCAAAAGTAATTAGCTGAAAGCTCTTACAAGGTCAGACTGATTAGGCCTTTCCTTGAAAAAGGAGAATTCTCGAAAAGTTCTTATTATGGTCATTTGATGAATAAGAATTCGTGAGAAGAGGAAACAAAAATAATTTTTGATGGAAGGTTACGATACGGAAGAATCGATAGACAAAATGAACAACAAAATCTCTAACCGTGAGGTTGGCTAAATACTATACTATACGATTGGAATGGGGATAACATATTGCAGGATAAGCCAAAGTTGATAGTTTTACAAGAAATAAATCATACATTTAAATATATAGTGAATTGATTCAGACTGTTCGACCATGCCATACATTTTAAGTACGAGTAGCAAAGATACGCTTTACATAGAAAAATAAGACATGTGTCAACAATTTCGCTTGGTAAATGTTGGCAACACATGGAAAAAGAAGATGGATACTAAATATGCACATAAACATCATAAACTGAAAAACTGATTTCCTGAAGTAGTTTCTCGTTGAAAATAGTAATTTTTTCTAAGAGGTAAATGGGGATTATGTAACTTAATAAGAGAGAGAGAGAGAGAGAGAGAGAGAGAGAGAGAGAGAGAGAGAGAGAGAGAGAGAGAGAGAGAGTCACAAACTGAACAACTGATTTCCTGAAGTAGTTTCTCGTTGAAAATATTTATTTTTTCTCAGAGGTTTAAGTTAATACACACACACATACAGAGAGAGAGAGAGAGAGAGAGAGAGAGAGAGAGAGAGAGAGAGAGAGAGAGAGAGAGAGTCACAAACTGAACAACTGATTTCCTGAAGTAGTTTCTCGTTGAAAATATTTATTTTTTCTCAGAGGTAAATTAGGATTATTATTTAAGTTAATACCACACACACACACACAGCGAGAGAGAGAGAGAGAGAGAGAGAGAGAGAGAGAGAGAGAGAGAGAGAAACTGAACAACTGGTTTCCTTAACTGTTTCTAGTTGAAAATTTTTTTTTTTCTCAGAGGTATATGAGGATTATTTAACTTAATACCACACACACACACAGCGAGAGAGAGAGAGAGAGAGAGAGAGAGAAGAGAGAGAGAGAGAGAGAATTACATATAAAACTATGACTAACATAAGAAAAGAAGAACCTAATAGTTAAATTGGGATAACGAGGCAAACGTTTCACCAGAAATCATTAAATTCATCTATAAACCTCTCAGCAGATGCGAAGCGAGGAGAGAGAGAGAGAGAGAGAGAGAGAGAGAGAGAGAGAGATTTATGCATTGATCTGCCTGTCTCTGGATTTCGCCATTCTCCCTCCCTTTTTCCTAACGTCATATAGCCTAAATACTTAATTCCAGGCTGTTAATCAAGTTAAAGGAGAAAGAAAAACCGAGAAGGATCTCATGCAAGAGGCAGCTTTCTAAGCTTCACTTAGTTCCTGTAATTATTATCTTAAAATCTTGCCGAAGAAAAGAAACCTTTCGGAAATAACAACGACTACAAAGACTTAACTTTTCTCCGCCATAACAGATTGATACACCCAAGGTATATATATACCTTGGATACACCTTTCTCCAGTACAGAATAACGATCTAGAGAGTCAATGAACAAAGGTTACAGGTACAACAAAAAGTCCAAATTTACAGGACAGAGCAATAACCAATCAATCTCAAATAAAAGACTCCTCACGACTTATCCGTCTCCACCTCCTCCCACGAATCCTATCAACAGTTAATTTTAGCTGTCGCTCTAGTCCTTCTCGGACGGCCTTTGTAATGAATAAAAGACTAAAATCAGAATAGAAAGGTCACAGAGTGGCCATAAGGATGAGGCAGTAGAAATGTGGGAGAGACGTCAGAACCAAGTATTGAATGTAAAATATGGTTCCACAAGAGATGTTCTAGATGGCAAGGTATAGTTAATAAACAACTTCATTCCAAATTACCCTTGTTCTCAAGGGCATATGGCCACAGCTGCTCTCCACTTGTCAGCCGACCTTTATTGGAGATAATCGTACCTCAAGTAGCTAGGCTACAGGATTATTAGGTTTTGGAAACTCTCCGAGTTATTAGTTTAATACCCATTAAGGTTTTGAAGTTTCAATTAGGTGTCTAATAGCCATGACGAAAAAAAAATAGATTGCAGAAAAGTTACCATTTATCGGTAGAACTAAGCACTGTACATAAGATGGAGAACAAACAGGAAATATTTATAAGTTAAAAGAATTGTAATTTTTAGTTAAAACATAAAAAAATCCTACGAGTGTTGCATCACAATGATTATACAGAAAATTTTTTATTAAAACCCTAATAACCTAAAGGAGAGGTCGACTTTATAAACCGACCAGTAATTGTGCTCACTGCCCTGAGAAATTG
>NC_061107.1:25410128-25422183 GCF_015104395.2 Macrobrachium nipponense | reverse complement strand
TGCCTGTAAGGATCTGAGTGGAGGGGATGTTTCCTTTAAATTTGAGGTGTTATGGAGAAATCTGTAGATATTACTCTTTAAGTTCCTATGGTTGGTCTTGATTTCAGTGCGGCCTTTGACCGTATTAATCACGAAACCTTAGCTTTCAAACTCAGATGAATGTTAGGGAATATGTTTTGTAAACATTATTTCTGTACATGCCGTTGAAAGTATAGTTGCTATTGGACACTAATGAATGTAATCTGATAATCCAGTGTGTAGTATTCTAGTACCTCAACTATATATATATATATATATATATATATATATATATATATATATATATATTATATATATATATATATCTGTGTGTGTGTGTGTGTGTGCTTAACTTAGAAAACAAAGCTGGTTCCTCATACCAGATTGTAAACATCCCAACTTCTTATTCAAGACCCTTTGATGAATTTCTTAAGAGATTTAGATCAATTTAGTTCTCGTGCGAGCAACATGGAATAATGTGTAACATTATCAAAACTCAGGTACGGTTACTAGTACGTCTAGAGCACCACATCAGGATTCTCTCATCAAGATTTGGTCATTAGTGTTTTTTTGTTTTTTTTTTTTTTTGCTACCTGCAGCTTATTTCAATATGTAACATCACTTTTGCCTGAAAGTAATTTTTGAGAGAGTATGTATGCCTTTTTCCAATGAAGGTTAAATTTGACTATATCGACTTCTCTTTTGTGAGGTTCATTACCACACATTTTATGAGTTGCTTTGCAGCTGTGAACTCACAGAATGATATTTAGTCTTTATAAATTCCGAGGCTCAAACTATACAAAGCCATCTCTGTTGAGCAGGTTCCTAAAGCGCATTTCATAGATTATTCTTTGAATGCTATCTGTTCTCATTCATCGTCTTATAATGCTTATTGCTTAAGCCGCTTTCGTCAGCGGACCCCTTGAGCTGCTTGAATTCTGTGTTTTGGCCGAGCTTGCATAATGTGCACACATGTACACACATATGCATCCAGACGTGTGTATATTATATATATATATATATCTTATATATATATAGATATATATATATATATATATATATATGGTGTGTGCTGTGTGTGTGTGGATATAATATATATATATATATATATATATATATCTATAATAGTATGGTATATGTATATATATATATGTATATATATATATATATATATATACTATATATATCTATATATATATATATATATCTATATATATATATATATTATACACACACATTTGTGCGTGTGTTCGAGTGAGTGTACTCAGGGGCGACCTTTGTGGGATCGATAAAGGAAATGGAGATTTCATTATCAAGGATAGGAAACAACGGTGAACATTATAAGTACCAAAACAGATCTTGAAAACGACGCTTCCTGTGAAAAGTGCTTACAATAGGGAAGAAATACATACGCAACAGTGGAAAAAAAATTAAACATGCTTGGTTTTAGATAAGCAGTCAGTCAGATGAAGCGTGGTAAGGCATATTACTGACCTGCCCGAAATACCCACTGACAAGCTTGGAAAAATTGGAAGTACATAAATTTTTTGTAGGTAATACTATTATTAAAAATTGCCCACAGTAAAGTAAGGTCAAAAATATAAAACTCTCAGAGTTCAGAAACTAATAATGAAGTGAAATTCCGGGAGAGAGAGTTCGTGATTGATAGTGATTTAGCCGTATGAACTGTGAAAACAATTTCTCAGGGCAGTGAGCACAATTGCTGGTCGCTTTATAAAGTCGACCTATCCTTTAGGTTATTAGGGTTTTAATAAAAAAAAAAAAATCTGTATAATCATATGATGCAACACTTGTAGAATTTTTTTATGTTTTCACTAAAAATTACAATTCTCTTAACTTATAAAATATTTCTGTTTGTTCTCCATCTTATGTACAGTGCTTAGTTCTACCGATAAATGGTAACTTTTCTGCAACCTATTTTTTTTTCGTCATGCCTATTAGACACCTAATTGAAACTTCAAAACCTTAATGGGTATTAAACTAATAACTCGGAGAGTTTCCAAAACCTAATAATCCTGTAGCCTAGCTACTTGAGGTACGATTATCTCCAATAAAGGTCGGCTGACAAGTGGAGAGCAGCTGTGGCCATATGCCCTTGAGAACAAGGGTAATTTGGAATGAAGTTGTTTATTAACTATACCTTGCCATCTAGAACATCTCTTGTGGAACCATATTTTACATTCAATACTTGGTTCTGACGTCTCTCCCACATTTCTACTGCCTCATCCTTATGGCCACTCTGTGACCTTTCTATTCTGATTTTAGTCTTTTATTCATTACAAAGGCCGTCCGAGAAGGACTAGAGCGACAGCTAAAATTAACTGTTGATAGGATTCGTGGGAGGAGGTGGAGACGGATAGGATAAGTCGTCTGGAGGAGTCTTTTATTTGATTTGATTGGTTATTTCTCTGTCCTGTAAATTTGGACTTTTTGTTGTACCTGTAACCTTTGTTCATTGACTGTCTAGATCGCTATTCTGTACTGGAAAAGGGTGCATCAATCTGCTACTGATGAAAAGTTGAGTCCTTGTAGTCTTTGTTATTTCAAAAAGCGCGCTTTTCTTCAGCAGCATTTTATTAAGGTATAATTACCTGTAACCTTTGTTCATTGACTCTCTAGATCGTTATTCTGTACTGGAGAAAGGTGTATCCAAGGTATATATATACCTTGGGTGTAAAATCAACTGCTATGGCGGAGAAAAGAATTTAAGTCTTTGTAATCGTTATTTTAGAAAAGTTTCTTTTTTCTTCGGCAAGATTTTAAGATAATAATTACAGGAACTAAGTGAAGCTTAGAAAGCTGCCTCTTGCATGAGATCCTTCTCGGTTTTTCTTTCTCCTTTAACTTGATTAACAGCCTGGAATTAAGTATTTAGGCTATATGACGTTAGGAAAAAGGGAGGGAGAATGGCGAAATCCAGAGACAGGCAGATCAATGCATAAATCTCTCTCTCTCTCTCTCTCTCGTCCTCTCTCTCTCTCTCTCTCTCTCTCTCTCTCTCTCTCTCTCGCTTCGCATCTGCTGAGAGGTTTATAGATGAATTTAATGATTTCTGGTGAAACGTTTACCGCGTTATCCCAATTTAACTATTAGGTTCTTCTTTTCTTTGTTTAGTCATAGTTTTATATATAAATAATCTCTCTCTCTCTCTCTCTCTCTCTCTCTCTCTCTCTCTCTCGCTGTGTGTGTGTGTGTGTGGTATTAAGTTGAATAATCCTCATATCCTCTGAGAAAAAAAAATATTTACAACGAGAAACTACTTAAGGAAACAATTGTTCAGTTCTCTCTCTCTCTCTCTCTCTTTATATATATATATATATATTTATTTATATATTTATCTATATATATATATATATATATATATATATGGTGTGTGTGTGTGTGTGTGTGTGTGTGTGTGTGTGTGTGTGTGTGTGTGTGTGTGTGTGTGAATATTAAGTTAAATAATCCTCATTTACCTCTGAGAAAAAAATAAATATTTTCAACGAGAAACTACTTCAGGAATCAGTTGTACAGTTTGTGACTCTCTCTCTCTCTCATCTCTCTCTCTCTCTCAATCCCCCATTTACCTCTTAGAAAAAAATGACTATTTTCAACGAGAAACTACTTAAGGAAATCAGTTTTTCAGTTTATGATGTTTATGTGCATATTTAGTATCCATCTTCTTTTTCCATATATGCCAACATTACCAACGAATTCTTGACACATATCATATTTTCTTTGTAAAACGTATTTTTTGCTACTCGTACTTGAAATGTATGGCATGGTCGAATACTCTGAATCAATTCACTATATATTTAAATGTATGATTTATTTCTTGTAAAACTATCAACTTTGGCTTATCCTGCAATATGTTATCCCCATTCCAATCGTATAGTATAGTATTTAGCCAACCTCACGGTTAGAGATTTTGTTGTTCATTTTGTCTATCGATTCTTCAGTGTCGTCCTTCCTTCCACCAAAAATTATTTTTGTTTCCTCTTCTCACGAATTCTTATTCATCAAATGACCATAATAAGAACTTTTCGAGAATTCTCCTTTTTCTAGGAAAGGCTTAATCAGTCTGACCTTGTAAGAGCTTTCAGCTAATTACTTTTGAGGATATTTTTCAGGACAAGGCTTATGTAGTCTTTGAAATTATACAGCCATCGCTTTTAATTTACTTTTTTAAAGGGAATTGATGCTTGCACTGAATAATTTATGGTCGTCTCTCGGTTATTTCCGTGGCTTGATTCAGGAAAACAAAAATAGATAAATGATCGTATAGAAACTATTGCTATTATAACATACGAAGAAATTTAAACTGCATAAATGCATAAAATGGTAACTTTTTTTGTTGGGTTTTCAACATACAGTTCTAGAGTCAATATTTCTTTAAGGTGATTTCACCAAGAGGAAATTACTAGTTAATTAAGAATATTTACGAATTCATTTTGGTCCTTATATTGAAGAAGGTGGGATAAGGACACTAAAGAATTATGACCTTATAAAAATCATGTTCCACAAAGCACTTTTCGGTTTTTAATGCAAGTTAAACATAATACAAAATTACCCTTAAGATTAATATTTATTTTGTAACCCAACAAATTAAATTTGTTATATGAAATTCACTGCATTCTAAATTCCAGACTTGCAATATAACTATGAGAAATAGCAGCTATTTTGACAGGAGGCAGTTGCATCCTCTCACCAAATGAAAAATAATTACCGTAATTAACTGTCAATTGTTTTGGATGTATAGTTGTAAAGTCGTGTTGTTTACTCGGGTGACACAATTTATGGTGAGCATAACAAAAGTGACCTACGATTATCACTGTTCGTCGAATGGGTCATCTGTGGGATTTGGAATAATGTTTTCACCCAGGCGAACAGTTTATTTCATATCATTTCTGACGACAAACTAGAACATTCTATCCTTTTATATATACATTGATTAGCATATAATGCATTAGGAGATTGCTGTGACTTCATTAAATGTACTTTAAAAAACTGTTATCTTCTCTTTTTCGTTGTACAGAGTGTTATAGTCTTACTGATTTAATTGACAGTCGTTGTTACAGGTATAATTTTTTAAGATTTTCAATACGATAAGAAATTTTTTTAATTGTAGTATAGCATTAAATCGGAATTTTGGTCAGGAAACATAGGCAGTGAAAATAAGGCACATTTGCGTTATCTAAGAATGAGATCAACAAATCATAACATTAAAAGTTAGATATTAAAATAACGTTAATTACTACAATGCATAAAAGTAACTATTTCTGCAGTTGTTCTAGGAAACTTTGCTACATTTTAGTAAAAGAATTACCACATGTAAATTCTAGTAGTATGAGGTTTTAAAATCTTGCGACCTAAGTAAAGTAAGCTGAGTAATCGTGGAATAAGCGGATTTTGTTAAGGTACGGTACAAAAAAATTTCATGAAACTTTTTTTTTTTTTTTTTTACTATATAATAGCAAAAATTTTAGTAGTTGTTTAACCGTGTAGGTGTGTGCGTTTTTTCGATTTATTGTTAGTAAAAATACTAAACAGCATGTGTAGTTAACATGAAATTTATATTTTCCTGTAATGACTTCTAAATGTCCCTGGAAACATTTTTTTGCTAAAAACCCTGCAAAACGACAGTTGCTCATAATCTCAGATTTTCTTTGTCGTAACTACATGGGATTTATATGACCAAAAAATATTAGGTTTACGGTTCTGCCGGATATAGAGCCACTGTATTTATTTTATCAATAGTACCTGATTCATCAGGGTGACTGGTAATACCGAGAATTTATGGGATTGGGAACTGATGTAAGCAGATTTTGATTGTCGTGTTATTCAGTTTTTCACTTACAGAATCATTGTTGGCCATATTATATGAGTGTATATATGAATTTTTATCACTGAACCGTGATTCATATACATGCATTAAGCTACAAAGGTTTCCTTTATTATCCAATTAGCTCTACCTCGGAATTAATATATTTTCATATAGTTAACTGAACGGAAATTTTTAGTTGATAACAATTGGGTCCTCTCGTGGATTCGAACCACCATCCAGCGGACAGAGGTGAAATCAGACATCAATGAGTTATCGACTTGTTGGCCGAGTCAGTATATAACATCACTGAAGTCTTAATTTCCCCTCTGCCGGCTGGGTGCTGGTTCGAACCCACGAGAGGACGAAATTATCATCAACTAAAAAATTCCCCTTTGGTTAACATATATGAAAATATATTAATTCGGAGGTAGAGGGAATGGGATGTTAAAGGACATTTGTAGCTTAATGCATACATACATACATACATATATATATTTTATATATATATATTTAAATTATACAATGATAACAGGAACCACTGCTCAAACCACGCTTACCAGGTAACAATGGAAAGCACAAAGTATTTTTATGATTTATTCTGCATTTTTAAGGCTGAAAATATGTTAACACCATGTTACTCGCAATAATTTACATCATTTTGACAAAAAAAATTATATTTATTACATGAGCGTCCTAGGTAAAACCAAAATATAAAAAAAATAGTGAAATTGCAGAAACCTCAATAGAATACAGAGAGGTATAAGAAAAAAGCTAAAAAATTAAAAAAGTAACTCGAAGATCACCGGTTACGTCAATATATTTTTAAAAAAAAATGGTGAAACCAGCAGAATAACGTATAGTAAGATCATAATAATATCAATGATACTAAAGGGAAAAACATGAAATCATAAAATACACTACCGAATAAACACGACCAGAGGCTGCTTCAAAGAGTAACTGAAAGCAGAAGACCTTTAAGACCTAGAAATAGAAGGGGAAGTGTGACTCTGGGAGTTTAACGACGGAACTATTTTTTTCTTTTTTATAACTTTTATCATTATGGACTCCACAAGACGTGAAGTTCGTTTTCATTTTGTGCGTTTCCTATAATTTAAGGAAGAAGCTAATTGATATAATACACAAAGAATTACCAGCCCTAAACTTAAAACTCATTCCTGAGGACCCGGACACCATTGGTTCCTTGTTTAGTTTGTTTGTATGGCGATTTTTTTTTTCAGCAACGAACACGTCGAGGTTCCTTGTTTAGATACAGAGACAAGCAGAGTCCGTTGTTTGCATCCACGTTGTGTACAGGTAATATTTTGCCCTAGATGTAGTCGAGGACCCATGTGGGATTTATAAAAAGGCTTCTAAAAGTTCTTTTGGTCTTTCATAGAGGAGAAGGGTCAGGACAGGTAGTAGGCTGTCCCATCCAGAACAATCGAATATCCGAAATCATTCAAAGATCTGTAAAACGCGTATAGAGGCCAAAGACTTCGAAATTCTAGGACACGTACAAAATGAAAACGAACGTCACGTCTTGGAGTCCATAATGATAAAACAGCTAGTTCCTTCGTTAAACTCGCAGAATTCCTCCGTCCAATTGTATAGTCACTCATAGAAGTTCATGGATGTCTCCGGGCATAAAGCTGAATTCCATCCAACCCCTTTCTGGACAACGGGTCTGTATAGTGACGTAAGACTGGCACACACCATAAACTTTCTACAGCAGAGTTAGGTAGTTGAACATTCGGCCAGTTTCGTACTCCCATACACCTGTCATCCAGAAAGGGGTGAAATGGAAATCTCTCTCAAACACCCGGACATTCATGAATTTATATGAGTTACTGTACATACATATTACGTAATGACCCGTCCCACTTCGTCTTTCGTTTCTCGGTCTCTAAACGTCTTCTGTTTTTAGTTACTCTTTGAAGCAGCCCGCTGGGTGGTGCTTTATTCTTTAGTGTTTTTTTTTTTTTATTTTCATCTTTCTCCTTTTAGTATTATTAATGTTATTGTGATCTTTACTATATTCTATTTCTGCTGCTTTCCACCATCGTTATTAAAATTCAGGGTTGGCAATGATTAAATTAAACTGATTTAATCAAGTGGTTAAAATCATTGATTTTTTCATATTAAAAAATCATGATTTTTTTCATTTTTTGGATTTTTAAAAAATTTTAAAGCAAACAAATTGCAAAATAAGGTTTGGAGGTTAATAAAAACTTAAGCATAACTGTGCTGCATCTATTTATTTTGATATGAGAAAATTTGTAAGTACATACTTTAGGCTAGAACTGGAAACCTTAAAGATAAATCAATAGTAATTCTGTCATAAAATACATTTTGAGGAAAAAAAGGATTGAAAAAACATCTAACAATTAAAAAAACAAATAAGTAAAAAAAATCAAATAAATAAAAAATCTAATAAATAATCGATCTTTTTAAATTAAAAAATAAATTTAAAAAATCACCAACCCTGAATTTTATTGATGTAACCAGTGATGTTTAGTAAGTTTTGGCTTTTTTCTTATATCTCTATGTATTCTATTGTGGTTTTTGCATGTTCACTGCTGTTTTATATTTTGCTTTTACCGGGGACGTTAATGTAATAAATATTAATTTTTGGTCAAAATGTAAGTTATTACGAGCAATATGTTGTTCACATTTTTTCAGCCTTGAAAATGCAACAGAGATGTGTTGTGAAAGCCTCCGATCATCAGTCATCCTAATTGCAACTCTCTAGCCTTAGTAGTTTTGATTTTATTTAAGGTTAACGTTAGCTATCATCGTGCGTCTGGCAGCGATTTAGGCCAGGCCACTACCGGGCCGGGCCCCTGGCTAAAGTTTCATTGGCCACTGCTCTTACAGCATTATACCGAGACCACCGAAAGATAGATCTGGTTTTTGGTGGGCTTGATTATACGGTGTACAGCAAAACTCGAATCAAGCGAAGAAACTTCGGCACATGTTTTTACTTGCTGCATCCTGTTTTCTGCCTTGCATTCTTTTCATATTTGTCTTATATTATCTTCTAATTACGTTTTCAAGAGAAGATTGTCAATAATATGACGAAACATTCTAAATGTCAACGTCAGGGAGAGCAGGATTTGGTAAAACTTTTAAGTCTTTCCTTAAGGAAAATGTGGAGTGGACAACACTAGCAATTAACCCCAAAGAAACCACAACTGTCACTTTAGTACAGCGATTATCGCTTGTCACTAAAAAAAGTTATCTATCTGTAAATGTGCGTCCACACGATCGAACAATGTCCGACGGGCAAACATAGTTACCATATCATAGGCGAAGCAGGATGACGTCATTAGCGTTGAAACGATGGAAGTAGATCTGGCCACAAACAGTAGTACCAGATGAGGTTGTATACCACTGCTTTTAATGTGCTCACAAGGCAAAGACAAGCGGACAATTGTTAATCGGTAACAATGTTTGTCCGTCGGACATTGTTCGACCATGTGGACGCACCTTAAGAGTCAAGGAAAAAAACCTTTGCATCTTGTCGTAAGTTTCCGCTGATCTCTTCGTGAATGCTTTATGTTGAGTGATCAAATATTTCAGAATGAAAATCATGAATGATAATAAGTTGTAGTAAGTGGTTAATAATCGAAAAATATTTTAGAAACGAAGAAAGTGGTAAAAGTCTTTACTGAATTTTGAAAAAATTGGCGGTTAGGTAAGTTTGCTATTTATTTTTTTTTAGAAGTGAGGAGTAGAATTAAATGCCACTGATATAAATTGAGGTGGGTTTCTAATTAGATATTTTTCCTGTGTAATGCTGATATAGAATGAAGTTTTAAGACCATGTAACAATGAAGCCGCTAGGCCTAAATGCAGAGTTAGCGCCTCGGTGTCGTGATTGGTATGGTCTTGACCTGCCACCTCGGTGGCCGCGAGTTCGATCCTCGGGCATTCCATTGAGGGGTTGGAGACGTGTATTTCTGGTGATAGAAGTTTACTCTCGACGTGGTTCGGAATTCACGTAAAGCCGTTGGTCCCGTTGCTGAATAACCACTGGTTCCATGCAACGTAAATACATATGACAAATAAATACAGAAATGTTATTTTGAGTCGAAAGATAGACGAGTTATTAACCTATGAAATAATTTAACTTTGCAAAAAATACAAAAGGAGAAGTTAGCGACTTGTTTGTAGAGTTGGAGAGGTGTCGGCAGAAAGATGATATGCTAGACGAAGACTGTGATGTTGGAAAACAGTGTGGGAGATGTTAGTAGTAATGATTATTTTCCAGCTGAGAGAGAGAGAGAGAGCGAGAGAGAGAGAGAGAGAGAGGAGCAGAGCCCTGATTCAGTCCGAATGCCTCTTATTTGCTAATCCCATTGTATTGGAAAGCGGTATATATCAGAAAATAGTATTCAAACTGGTATTTCAAAAACAGATCTGCATTCCAAAAAAAATCGTATGAACGAAATATAATTCAGCAATATGTACATTTTCACTTCTGCTTTGTATTAATGAATGCGGTTGCACTTTTGATAACAACTGGTAATAAAGGTATTACAAATTCATTTAAAATCAGAATAAAACATGCATCTTTTCTCAAGGTACCCATACGTCAGGTAACGTCTTGAGACCCATTATTTTTGGGTACTGTTGCGTAGAACAATATCACTTTAGCTCCTCTGCACTGCACAGGGTAATGTGATTACTTGGAGGCTGAAAGTAATGAAAGTGCTTTTTCCCTCTTGCATGCATTGCATGTAGTAGTGAGGGGGGAGTTAGACTATAACAAAATGTTGCAGAAAGGATTTAATATGTTTATTTATTAGTGACTGGAAGTCGCTAAGAGTGTTTTGATAGCAGTGGGAATGTCGGGAGTAAATTTGGCAAATGTTTCATGAAAGCAAATAATTTTCTGGACCTAAATGTCACTTTATAGAAGTTGAGGAGTAGAAGTTACACGCCAAAGATTTAAAAAAATACGGAAGCTTTACATTTATATAGTTATCAATGTAATACTGATATAGAATAATGAGATTAAAAGTATTATAACAATGAAGACATAAAAAGTATTGAGTGTTTTCTATTTAATGATGGTGAATAAGAGTAAAAAAAATTTTTTAATTCTTACTACGATCGAAAAAAAAAAATTAAATTTTTCAGTTTAGCACCTTTTATTGTTGAGTGCGAGATACGAAAAGAAGATTAAAAAGAAACTGAGGAAAGTTGATAACTATACCAATAAAAATTGAGATAGAGAAACTGTTTACTAATAAAAGGCAAGACTGTGGTATAAAAAAAAATGCAATAATAATCTTCTTGCTATAAAGTCCTATTATTTTGATGACAAGAAAAAGAAAGAATTTGTAAATTTGTAAATTCTTTAAGAAACGTGAAAAACAAAAATGATTCAGCAGAAAGGTATGAGTCTATTCCCGTTCATAAAAGCATTTTATTAATATGCGTCCCTAGGATAATGAAAGGAGCTAAAACTGCACCAGTTGCCACAGCAGTTTAGAAATAATTTATCACCCCAAAGAAAACTGATTAGTAAAAGGAAAACTTACCTTTCCTATTTTAGATTGCCTTTTATTATCTCGTATAAATACTAGGTGATCAACTCTATTCCTTTCTATACTCTGTTTTTTCCTCTGTCCCATCCGCCTGTGGTGTTTTCACATGGCAACACTGCGTCCCGGGCTTTAATAGTTTACGCTATGTGTAAGTTTTAGGTAAATAAAAGGATATCTGGGTATACATTTGCAACTAAAAAGTCTTTTAATAATTTATTGTATGCGAATTACACCGTTAATATTCGAAATAGGATATTATTTAAAGCCCGGGACGCAGTGTTACCATGTGCAAACACCACAGACGATGGACAGATGGAAAAAACAAAGTATATTTCCTTTCTAGTTTCCTTCCGGCTCACAAGATCTTTGTTTCATCTCACCAATTTGATATAAACAAATTAATCGAGCTTTCCTTCCCCTTACATGTAAACCATTGTCTGGGCCGCCCTCAGCTAGGTGACGTTCTCTGTGCAGATCTAATTAACCACTTTATTTTATGTTGCTCTAAGGAATGTGTTTCCTTGGTGCGTCTTGTGAAGGTTGTGTTTTCTAAGAAAACTTCTCTCCATTTTAGATCATCTATACACTTCCAATGTGTTAATTTTTTAGCTAGACATATTTTGAAATATTTTGGAAGTGTTAGAAGGTTTTTTTTAAA
>NC_061107.1:25357628-25405128 GCF_015104395.2 Macrobrachium nipponense | reverse complement strand
CATTCTTTCCTTTTTTTTGTTAAACTTTGTTTTATAGGTTTGAAGAATAATTTAGAAGCCTTCCACACTCCTCCACTTTCTTCTTCATATGGTTTTTTTAAAATCCCTGTCAGAAAATTGTTGAGCTCCTTAGTACATTTTTAGTCTCACTGTTCTGCTTCTTTTAAGAGTTCCTTTAAATATTCTTAAATTCTTTGCGAGTGGAGCTTTTTTAGAAAGGAGAAGAAGAGTTTCAAAGTACCCAAGTACATTTTCTTTGTCTCCCCTTTTCCCACTTATCCTGATTCTGCATTTCTCATTTCTAAATCTTGCAGGAGAGTATCATCAAAGTGAGCAGTGGTGGAGATCCGCTTGAGGGGAATTGTATCCAACTTAGGTACTTTTTCCTCCTTTCTTCCTCCTACTTTAGTCTTTCGTTCTATCTCTTTAACAATATCAGTTTGTTTCCATTGGGTAGGGATTTTCAGTGGAGTTACCAGAGACGAGCCCCGATTGGATGCGAACAGCCTTTAGTTTCCCTGGTACATAGTACCTGGGTAACTGAAAGCTACAACTGAACTTATTTTCTAATTATTAAAAACTTTATCACCACTGACAGAAAGGAAATTAAATTCGAGATCCTAAAGGCGTCTGACTTCATTCCTGAAACAATCTCCTCAACATTCCAGAAGGTCAATCCTTTTCCAGGCTATTTTTCCATGAGTGATTTCATGTTTTGAGAAGAAGGCGATGATTTCGTTAGGTCAGATTGCCATGTATAAAGTTAATTTAAAACGATGTGCAGTCATGGGGGTCTCAGAAACTCGACTATTTTTTTTTTATTCAGACTTTTCCATTATTGGGAAAAAGTTATCCCAAATACGGTACTTGGACTTCGTTTATCTCTCTTTTATGCGTCATAGTTATTCTATCGTTATAATTCATTTTACCTTTTTATAAACATTTCCTCAGGTCTTATTACCACGCTTAAGTCTGATTATCGTTGGAAAAGGCCACATATGGCGTTTAACAAGCGTTTTCTTCCAAATCTGGTACATATTAAACATCGTAAAATATTTGGTTCAAACATGTGTAGATTATACTTTGCAGCTTACAGTATTTTGTTTCATGATGTTCATTTCACTTGCCTGTGAATTAAGGATTGTGTTTTATGATATTGGTATCATTTTAAACACGAACACCCTACGCTATATTGGTATGTTCATGAAAAGCCAAACGGAAAATAGGAAGGTTGTGGAAATTCGACAAAAACGGCGAGTTGAAAGCGGAAAATGCGCCCTCTACAGCGGCATATTCTGACGCAACGGTACAAATTTTTTTTTTGGATTTTTTTTTTTGGGGGGGGGGGGGTGGGGGGGGGGGGGGGGGGGGGGGGGGGGGTGGGGGGGGGGGGGGGGGGGACACGTGTGTCCTGTCAAAAACGGAGATCCGGTCCGTAACAGTACTTAAAACAAATCACATTTCAGAATTGTGGCCTTTTAGCGTTAATTTATTAGCATAATTGAGGCAAATTAATATAGTATTGCGTTCTTCGATATGTTTCGGTCATTATTGTTTTGTTTTCTTGCTAAAGCTGAATTTCTTACAAATATACCAAATACACAGACAATATATATGTGTTTGCATGCAGTTATAGATATATATATTATATATATATATAATTATATAATATACACATCGAGTCTAAAATGTTCTTTACCTATCTAATTCACTTACTTCGATATCATATATGACAATATATTAATTCCGAGGTAGTGCGAATCTAGATATTAAAGGGCATTTGTAGCTCGTGTATGTATATGAATCCGTAATGTGATATGATCATATAATATATATATATATATATATATATATATATATATATGTTATATATATATATTTAATTTCTTATATTATATATATAGTATATATATAGAAGTGTGTTGGTGTGTGCGTGCACGTGCGTAATTTGCGACGTTAAAAGGCTTCGCTTAGCCACTTTAAGTTTCCCTGAGGAAAAAGCATTTGGTCGCGAGTAGAGAAACGTCGGAAAACCTCTACGCTCTGAGTAATGACGCAAAAAGCAAGCAAAGCAAGCAAAACTCAATCAGAGGCGAGCCCAACTTTTCAAAACAGATCAGAGGGCGGAACTTTGCCGATTTAGTCCCTCTAATCCTTCACATTTGAAGTGTAAACCAACAGATCATCGCGTTACTCTGACTTAAGTGCTCTGGCTGGTTCTTGCCCTCTACTTTTTCTCTTACTTTTGATAGCCAGAATTTCGAACTTTAGTGTTTTATTATTTATACATTTTTTCACTGCTATATACAGACGATTATGAAGTGGAAGATTACAAAATGTCCTTAATTTTGACTTCATGGAAGCATAAATTTTCATGATTGTTACTTCATGAAAAGCATAAATTTCTGATTGTGGACTTCATGAAAGCAAAATTCATGATTGTGACTTCATGAAAAGCATAAATTTCCTGAATGTGACTTGATGAAAGGCATAAATTTCCTTCATTGTGACTGCATGAAAGCATAAATTTCATGATTGTGACTTCATGAAAGGCATAAATTCCCTGATTGTGAGTTCAGAAAAGCATAAATTTCCTGTGATTGTGACTTCATGAAAGCATAAATTTCCGATTCGTGACTTCATGAAAGGCATTAAATTTTCCTGATTGTTGACTTATATTGAAAAGCTTACATTGAACAGCGTAGACTAACCTGTCTCGGCCTAATGCTATTATCGCTTTTTTTTCTCCTCTAAGTCGTGTGCCTTAGATATATTTATTTATGCCTCCCTTATCTATCCCCAATCTTTTTCCTTCGTTGCCCATGCCATCTCAATATTGTGTCCATAAATCACGTGATGGAATTTTTCTATTTTACAGCTAAAGTTATTTAAGGCTAATAATACTTAGTAGCACCTGGACTGTATCACAATTTTCAAAAAACTAGTTACGTATTTCTTCCATCATTTAAGTCAAGAAATATTTTCTTCGAAGTTACTGATGGAAAAATTACATAAAAAGATTTTACGAATTAAGATGAAATCGATTTGTTATTGTCAGAAATTGGACAAGCATAACACACACAATTTATATATTTATATTTACATATCTATCTATATATATATATATATATTATATATATATATATTGATATATAATATATATATATATATATATACGAGTATATACCTATATATGTAATGAATAGATATATATATATAAAATAATAATATTATATATGTCTATGTTATGATATCTACGAGTATATACATATCTTATGTATGAATATATATATATAATACTATATATATATAATATACCATCCTTTGTCGTGAGTGAATATGATAGAAATAACCAACACACAATCACGTTTGGAGCAGAAATAAAATTTCTGCACAAACAGCAAAATCGAACCCAGGTCCGTCTATAATTGAAAGATCGAGGTTTCGATCCTGATCTATAGTCAGAACATTTACTTTATGTTTATGAATGTATGTTGAGTATGAACTACTAAAAAGTAGTAGGAAAAGTGAAATGAATATCGTAAAAACAGCCGTCCCCTGTTCATATACGGGATAAGGCTTGGAGTCGGGATTGCAAACCGCCAGTTTGCGTGATGAAACCTCGTGAGAAGGAAAAGTCGGTCGCTTAGTGACTCTGGGTCGTCGTTTGCATGTGCCCTGGATGGCTGAGCGTTGTCTGGAGGCGCCATGGCAGTCATTCGTTCAACAATAGTTATTCAAATAATCTCTTCCATAACATCTGCCTCATTTCCCAGTATCCAGCGACAGATTCATGTTTGCTCGCGTTGATTTGATGGTGGAAGATTTTCGAATTTCCATTTATAGCTTTGTAAAGAATTCAGGCCTCATTCCAAATATGCTGTGACCTTACACTCCTCTGTTGTGTCTGTGGCAATTTGGATTTCGATCGCCCGGTTTTACTACAATAGATGTTATTTACTTTTGCACATGGCCAAGTTAGACGGTTGGGAGTGTAGGATTCTTGTTTTAATTCCTGTTGTCCCTGAAACAAAATTGGACTACGCTGTTCATAGGAAATATTGTTTCCCCTTTTAAGATAATTATATACGGAAACAAAATATATCATCTTCATATTCAATAATAAAAAATTAAGATGCAGTGATCCCTAAGCATCAAAACTTTACTTGTTTAGAAAAAATGACCTTATGGCTCTCGAAGATATATCGGAAAAAAATATCAACTTTCTCTTATAGAAATTTGCATAAGAAATCAGAAGTCAGCGTCCAGGAATGAGTGTATTTCATCGGTAACAAATAATACCTCATTGAATGTTATATATGGTAGAAAGATTAGAGAGATGAAAAAGGAAAGTATAGAGAGTTTAACAGAACCTTTCGAGTAATTTTATGCACTCCATAACTATTGTATTTTGTCCAATAGGAAGCATGTTATAAAGCCAAAATCCTCCGAAGAGTAATATTATATATATATATATACTATATATAATATATATCTATATAATAGATATGTATATATATACGTATATATATAGATAAAAGATATGTTACATATATATATATTATATATATATTATATAGATATATATATATATAATATAATATCATAATATATAATATATATATATTTCTGCTTAGTAGATTATACATACCCTAGAAAATATATTAAGATTTATTACATTACCTAAGTAATATATATATATATATAATATATATATATATAATATATATATATATATTCTTATCTGAAAAGTCAATCACTTTTTGATATATCTCGGTTATATGGTAATTTCTTAGTTTTCACTCATAAATCTTTTTAAAAACTGTTTTAAAACAATATCGTGACGGCTTTGTCTGTCTGCACTTTTTTGACGCCGTCAGATCTTTAAAACACTAGGCTAGAGGGCAACCAATTGGTTGTGGTGATCATACATCCCTCCATTCATCAAAAATACCAAATCGCAAGCCCTATAGCCTTATTAGTCTTTAATTTATATAAGCGTAAACTTAACCCTTATCGTGCATTGACCGTGGCTGAAAGCTTATGGGCTACGCTCATTAAAGCTACGCTGTACAGTCTCGGTGCATTTTTTCACTTGTTTTAGGATCGAAAGTCACTAGGTTCTCCCAAGTTTAATTCACTGTATTTTGTGCTTGTAATTAACGAGGCTGACCTCCAGAAAGGCCAATATTGTGACTCAATTCACATTTCACGTTGCCATTCAATACGAACGAAATTGATCAGTGATGAGTCATCCGAGAGAAATATGAAAGATAGACCTTTATTAGGTTTGGCGACGAAACAATGTGTTCGGAGGAATTGCTGTGCGCCAAAAATTACATTTTACTTTCTCCGAGAATTGCTTCTGCCAAATTGGATATACGAGGGGCTGATTCCGAATTTGGATCGTTTGTTTCAGATTCTCGAATCTATTGTTCTGGATTAACTAAAAGTGTACCATTAATTCCTTTAGCTTTAATCCGGATTATCCTTTTTGTAAAGGAATGACGCAAGAGTATGTTCAAGTGTCGGGAAAATTTCGAAATAAATGTAGTTTACGGAAACGTGTGGTATTTTTGACGTTGTTTATGTAATTCAAATATAACTGCAAGTAAACCATAAACTATTTCTCGGTTCGTTGCTAATTATGTTACTAATAATTTTAATTATCACTATAATTTTGTGAATAAATTTTGTTAATAAAATGCCTAGCGTTATATTCTTATCTAATTGAAGTCATGAAATATTAAGTAATTCTAAATGCATTCCTTTCTAATTTGTGGGTGGTTTGAGTTGGGCTAAAATCTTTGATATGAACTAATCATCTCTTGAAAATGTATTATATCGAGTAGTCACATACTTTCATTACCAACTTAAAATGAGAAAATAATGACTTTCTTCAACGCTCTCTTCTCTCTCTCTCTCTCTCTCTCTCTCTCTCTCTCTCTCTCTCTCTTTTCTTATATACTGTAGGTACCTTGTATTATGGATGCTCTTGTCTCACTTATCTCTTTTTAACCTTTCTCCAAATTATTTCGTCTCGCTGAATACTTTTTGGCGGGGTATTTCCCCATAACTTAGCGCATTGAAACAGTAATCTCCAGACTGAGGTATTGAGAGAGATTGTCACAAGGGAAACTGTATCTGACATTGTTCTTATTTTGTCTCCAGGTTCTTTTATTCATCATCTGATTATATCTCTCATTCTGCCCTCTCCCTACTTTTATTTTAATTCTCTCTTTTCGTTGGGGAAAGGTTATTGGATGGTTGACCCGGGCGAGGTCTCTGCCTAGGCAATCTGGGAGAGAATTAAGAACGGGCCCAATAGAGAACAAGTACTCGTCACTCGTTTTACATAATGATGTGGCAAAGGTCTTGGGTTCCAGGTTTGAAGATTAGAAGATTTATTTGGTGTCAGAATGCTGAGATTAACTGACTCCATAATGATGTTCCGTTCCCATAACTGGCGCATACATCGACTCCTTCCAAGATATTATTTACTTTTGTAAAATACTTGAGATCTTTATTGTCTTAGATTTTGGGTATTTTCCTTGTGCAAAGTCATATGCTTAAGATGATGATACCTTTTACAAGTGACAGTGGTTCAATTGATGTCTTTTATATCAGGGATGATTAGATTTATAATGATTTACTGATATAAAGCAAAAAAAAAAGGGGGGGGATTCTACTGGGGACTTTTATGTAGTAAAATTAAATTTCACCCAAGACGGTTGTTTTTTCTTTATCAAAATGAACAATCACCTTTATATTTCCACACTTTTTTTCACCTTTACACATCAATCGTGAATGATCGGAGCGATTAACTTGCCGTTAATCCTTAGGTTGTAATTTGGTTCCCGATGTAAGCAAAGACCTTTTATCTTTAAATATTAGTAAATGGTCGCAACCAGAAAAGTAAAGCTGAATTGCGTCTTCCTTCGAGAAGTATGGGTACGACCCTCATCTCGTGTGTATGGCTCCCTCTCGTTCTGGATATTCTTGTTTCTCCGGTGGTATCCTTTAACTTTCTTGAATTATTCCCTTTGCCTTGGAATATTCACTGTAGGGGGCGGAAGTTGCTCAGGAAATTGGGGGGGCATTGTCCTTTTTGCATATTCTCTCCCCCCCTCGGTTTCGTCCTTCTCTTATCCTTCCTTTCATTGTTATCATCTCGCTCCTCTTGAGTTCGTTACCCTAGTTCTCCTCTCTCTCTCTCTCTCTCTCTCTCTCTAATCTCTCTCTCTCTCTTGGGGAGAAAAATGGTTAATTGGAGGGTTACTAGGGTAAATACTCCCTACATAAACACTCGGCGGAATTAACAGAATAGCATTAGCCGGACCAACCAAGTTCGTCTGTGTTTGATGAATGGCATCGCGTATCCTGGGGTCGGGTTCCAGGATTATTTATCTTTCTTAATTGTCAGGAAAATGACATTTTATCTCGCATTTTAATGATAGCTTCGACTTCCTATTTGATAAAGCCTTTATCATGGTTGGAACATCTTCTTTAAAGAAACAGTTTTAATATTTTTGTAGTTTTTACGTTGTTAAATTTTCAAAGGGTCTGGTCCTTTCTCGTAAACAACATCTTACGTGACTGAAATATCAGAAACCAAAGCTCTAAAATTCATCCATCTGTATAAAGTATTAAGAGCATGGATAATTCAAGATGTAATATTGGGTCAGAATACGAAGCGCCACAAAAAACTGCGAGTGTGTGTCTTTGACTCTGAATTCGCAGCCTTTTGTTTTGATACTAATTAAGTTTTTCCACGCTTATTAAGTGGGTTTTGTACAAAAATGTTATCAGACTTTCTTTCATACGCACAGTGGTCATGAGTAAAGACAAAAACTAATTTTCATTTAAGCTAATGAAGTGGTTGTATTTTCACAGTGGAAAATCTAGTTGAAAACATTTATTCATTGAATACTGATAAAGCAGTGACTGGCGTGTACTTGCTTATTCTGTCATAAAATGTTTAGTTTTAATAATGGCGTTTGATTGCCAGACACTGTAAACACCTTACCAGAGGTCTATAAATTAGTTTAAATGTGCTATACGGTGGGTGAAACACAAGAGAAAAGGCAAGATCTTGGTGAACAAGGTTTACTGAATGAAATCTATTACAGGATTGTCTTGCTTGTAGGAGAGAAAAAATAAACCAATAGTGAGAGCAGGACTCTTTCACCCACTCGTGCGTTCCAAAATGAAACCAAGGAAGAAAGTGGAAGTCCCTTGAAAACGAAGAAGGAGAATGTGGAAGTAACAAAAAGGAAAACAGTAGCGGTGGAAACGAGAAACTATTAAAACGTTTGTATCATTAAGATTATTAGTGAAAGAGATATATATGTATGTATATACAAATACATACATTTACATATATATGTATAGTAAATTATATAGCTATATATAGTATATATATATATATAATATATATATATATATATATATATAATCTATATATATATCAAAGCAGCCCGATAGGGATGGAGGGTGAGAAGGGTTTGGAAGGTGGTGACAGGTGAAAACCACCAAAAATGTCAGATAATGGTGTCTAGGCCATAGTTTTCCAGTGCTCCGATGCTGTGTAAGTCCAATTAAGCCCTGATAGAAGGGGCAGTGAGAAAGGGTAGGAAAGGGAGAAGTGAAATGTAAAAATCACCCCCCCCCTCGAAAACAATAGATATTAATGTCTAATTTATAGTTTTCAGGTCGCTGATGTGAATATTGCCACTCTACGATACCCTTAAAAGTATTGAGGTATAGTCCCGATAGGGAAATGGGGGTTGAGAAAGGGTGAAAAATAATATTTAAAAAAATACAGCGTATTAGTGTCTAAATCCATAGTTTTGAGCTCTCTAAGGATGAATAGAGACACTCGATGCTCTTCAATCAGGGCCAGCTCCAATGGAAAATGGGCATAGTCGGGAGCGGTGAGAAATGATGAAATATAAATGAAAAAATGCTGGGATGTAATTGAAGCAACTATCTTAACTTAGAAAGGGAAAGGGTGAGAGAGAGAGAGAGAGAGAGAGAGAGAGAGAGTAAGAGGAGAGAGTGAGAAAGGAGAGTAGGGTGTTTTGGGAGGAGAGAGAAAAAGAGTTATTGGGCTTGTCATCAGAGTTCTCCCAGGACACCACTGGGTGGTCAGCTACTATATTATTATATATATATCCTATATATATATATATATGCATATAATTATATATATATAATTATATATATATAATAATATATATATATATATATATAATATTATTATATATATATATGTGAATATAGTAATATTTTTAACTTTTAAATAAATAATAAAATTAAAAAAATTTATATATATATATATATAAATATTATAACTAGCTGACCAACCGAAGGTGTATGGGAGAAACTCTGAATGACAGGCCAATAAACTCTCTTTTCTCTCTCTCCTTTCCCAAAAAACCTTCTACTCTCTCTCTCTCTCTCTCTCTTCTCTCTTCTCTCTCTCTCCTCTCTCTCTTTCAAGTCTAAAGATAGTTGCTTCAACTACATACCCCAGCATTTTTGAAATTTATTTTGCACCAATTCTCACCGCTCCGACTAGCCCCATTTCCTATTGGAAGGACTGAACATGGATTGAAGAGGGCATCGGGAGTGTCTCATTCATCCCAGAAACCTCAAAAACTAGGATTTAGACAATAATACTGTATTTTTTAATTTATTTTTCACCTCTCACACAAATACCATATTATATATATGTGTTGTGTGTGAGTTGTGTGTGTATGTATGAATGTATATACAATCATTTATATGGGTATATGTGCCTGTGGATTTGTGAAATGAAGAAGAAAACCATAAACATACGAGCGCCTTTTAAAGTGACATGTTTTCCTAAAATACCAGAAATTAAACTTTGAAATAGAATACTGCTGAATACAATAGAATCCATTATGGGAATTCCACCACCCTCTATTTACGTAACAAGGGTAAGGGAATTTTGGCCCTCGCTTCTTTTGTCTACTTGCTTCCCCGATTCACAACCAAGATAGAAAAATAACGCGGAGCAATGTAAAAAGTAGAAGGGAATGCTCTTTCTACGAACTTTAGAGCAATGAGAGGTTAGATGATACGAAAAAAAAAAAAAGGTTAAATCTCTGAAGTTGAAGCTTCAAAGCGAATTTAAATGGATCAATAAGGTGTTCAAGGTATGATTTGAAGTTATATGAGGAGAATCAAATAAGGATCCTTAAATAAAGTGAAAAACCGAAGTATAGGAAACGAAACTAACATGTGCAGCTAGAATGATTGACATTCATTCAAGCACTTCCTTTTTGATAGAAGAGTTAAAAGGAGACGTACTACTACGTCAAAACCGACGTTAATTAATTCATTGCACCAAAACTCCCTTTCAAGGAAAACGTCAAAAATTGTTATAGAACTGAAACGGACATAAAAGCATGAACTGGAGGATCTTCAGGACACCAGACCGTGTTTCGTCGATATTCTCTTTTTTCTTCTTTTTATTCATAAGTATTCGAATATCTTTCCTTTGTAGTCTAGCTCGCGTGTAGGTGGCAGATTTTGATTTTTAAAGGCGCATCAATGTATCAAGTTTCGGTGCTGGAAATATAAATTAAAAATGTACATGATCCCCAAAATGTTGAGGCTGCTTTGTTACGATGTTCAGTGACACCTCAAACGAATTTAAGTATAGCGAAGAAAATCAATAAATATATTTTACCTCTCTGGTCATTTTAATTATTTTCTTTTTCTTTCATGCAGATTCACAATAAATAAAAAAATATATTTCTGTCTAAATTTTATATGAATAATTTTAAATATTTAGTACCTTATCAATGGGAGAATATGTCACTCTAAAACCAGATTTAATTACTGCATCTCAAAAACTTAATGAAAACGAAACTGTGGAAAAAAATTAGAACATGAAGAGTTTATGTAAAAGTCGCCATTTCATGACTTATTTGCACTTTAGTAAAAGATATATACTCGTCAGTCTCAAGTACATCAACTATGAAATTGAATGAAAAGAGCGTTCATGAAATCTTTTTAAAACTATAAATGGGGGTAAAAAAACTTGGTACACTATACAAAACAGCAAAAATAGCAGTGGACATTGTTAATCCTTTCTATACCATTATGAAAATTATATTCTATTCACTAATCTTCCATAGCAATATCTGCCCCCCCCCCCCCTCCCCCCAACCAAAAAATTAATAAAACAAAGGACCTCCGATGCATCTACCAGTAGTAGAAAAGAATATTAATACTAATGGAATGACGTGTGCCTGACAAAGCAAAATAAGAGGTTGTCACACGATTTGAAGGTATTTGCCAATTGTATGAAACTGATAAAAGTTAGGAAAAGTTTCAAAGGCTAGAAGACGAGTATCCTAAAAGGAATGAGGGTTCTGAAGTCAGTTGATGTCCTGGGCTCTGTTATGATTATCACAGTAGGAGAGGTATCTTTTATTTGAGAAATATCATTAGTTACCTGCCAAAAGATACCCGGGCTGAAAAGGAAGCAAAGGGACGGTACCCAGAGGGTTCTTGTGGTAACGAAGGAGGAAAGTACCAGTCGCAGCAAAAAATATATTGTAAATATTTTTTTATACTTTCACTCTGTAATTGAGATGTTGGATCAAGCTGAAAGTTACACCCCTTGCTAAAGTTCGCCAAAAAAAAAGAAGCAAAATATTACCCGCTTTTTATTACCTTACAAATTATGAGATATTGCAGTTTGCCTTTTCAGATCGTGGAGCTGTTAAAGAGGGCTCCAGGTTTAAATCCATAAGAAAAAATATATTAATATAAGATAATATATATATATATATCTATATATCATATATATATAGATAATATATCTATATAGTATATATATATCATATAATATATGTATGTAGTATATTAGCTTTATGATATATAGATATATATATAATTATATATATATATATATATATATTATCTTAATATATATATATATAAGTAGAATATATGATATATATATTTTTATATCTTATAGATTACATATAATAATAATATATATATAGAACTTATATAATATATATATATATATATATATATATATATATATTTATAATATATATAACATATAATTGATTATGTATTTATTATTTATATAATATATATATATATATATAGTATTATATATAACGAAACACTTTGAAAAAAATCTGCCTTTTCTACAAGTCAGCTTTCACCCACCTCTTTGAACTCTTTGTTCTTTGAGATTCCTCTTGAATTCAAAGCGATGCTTATTCAAAAGCAATAATGCTCGAATGGTCATTTTCAGTCCACAAAATCCAAATCATTTCCCGCCTCCAAGTGCTGGGACAAAGAAAATTATTTCTAAGACAAATATGGTAAGCAGAGAAAATGTGATATAGAATACTGAACATTCCCATTTGTGTGCGATTCTCTTTCTTTTGTTGGTACATGAAATTGTTATTTCTCTCTCTCTCTTATCTCTCTCTTCTCTCTCTCGCTCTCTCTCTCACCACACCACACACCACACACCACACCACACACAACACACACACACCACACACACACACACACCATAATCTCAAAGACTCTAAACGGTCCTATAGTAGTTTTAACATTCTTACTAACAATCCCAAGGAGAACTTAGACCAATTTTTTGTCAGATGATAATCCGACAAACTCATTCAGGTCGAACTGAATAAAAGTCAGAAGAATGCTAGATCTTTTCACTAGCTGCCATCACTCCATACAGCTTAGCAGTTTTATCGGCGAGTCAATTTCCGATGACCCAAAAACATCTTTTTATCTATGGGTTAAACTTAGTTTCTGCCTTTGGTTGCAACGGGTATTCATAGGCAAAAAGATATTAAAAAGTGGTTTAGCCTATTTACATCAGTACCAGAGAAGGAGAAGGTGAGAAAGCAGGTGCTGCAGCTCTATACATCAAAACAGTTAGACCTCATTGAAATAGACTAGAAGGGTACAAGCAAGAGCCTCAAAGTACTTGCCATCCATCAGGCAAATACGTTACCAAGACGACCTAGAAAGCCTAAACGTGGATGACTTAGAAACACGACGATTGCGAGACAACTAATAGCGACATTCAAAATACTGAAAGGCATAACAAAAGTAGACATAACCTCTCACAATAAACGAAAACCAGATAAGAAATAAGGGATGGAAACTGAACTGCAGAGATTACACCACATCTCAATTCATTGGAGGAAAACTTCTTTACTTAAGATTAGTGATTACATGGAACATAGAATGAAGAGATACAACACATATCATGGGGAGAATATGTGATACATGAAATAAACTACTACTTCAAGATATGTGGATACATGGAATAAACTGCCACCCGAAGTTGTAAACAGCACCAGTGGGAAGAGTTCCCAAAAGAAGTAGACAAATCATAGAACCTGGAAGAATTGTAAGAACCTGCTCCTAGAGATAAGTAAGCACATGAGGTCTACTCTGATGGACTACTAAGTCTTTGAGACACCCTACTCAATCCTGTAAATCCTTTTACAAGAACAAAAACAAGGAACAGCATATTCAGGTTTGTTCTTAAAATACGACTAAATATGGCCAGGAAAGATTGAAATTCAGTGTGCCGAATGAACGGAATTTGTGCGACGAAAGTTATTTGGGTAACGAGGGAGGAATTTGAATGGACCACACTAGCTGGATATGGTATCAGGTCTCGTCTGATGAGGAAACAAGAAAACCCGGGGGGGGAACAGAGAGGAAGATTAGTGGAAATCCATAATAATATAGCAGTGCGGGAGCTATTTGCGAAGAATTTATATTTAATGGCAATTACCATTTAATGTTTCGAAATATCAATGTGTAGGACTACTATAAAGATTCACATCAACCTGCATTGATGTCTAGGACTGTCCCTTACGCCGCTCCTGATGGCTGATGATAAGGCCAATCACTGGGCTGAAACTCTCAGTCTCTCGAGAAGAGCTCACATAGGGAGGGATGGATTTCAAAATTCCTGAGGGATACTTTTGAAAGGCCCTGAATTTGGCTTATCTCAGCCAATCAGGTGCGCGGGGTTAGGGAGGGAGGTGACGAAGCTGTTTGATGAGGAGCGTGCGAGAGGTGCTGGCCTAGACATCATATGCACGGATGATGTAATCTACCATTGTGTTAGGTTTTTTTTCCAGTCCAATCAGGAAATATCGGCAATGAGCCAGTGTGATAGCCTGAAGTTATTAAAAAAAAGGATTTAACAAAATTAGTCAGACTAATACATAACTACAATTAACAATCTTTGATCACTAAATGTATGCAAGATCTCAGAATATTCAAGTGAGAGAGGACAGCACTTTAAAGAGTATGAGAAAAACCTTTAGACATCGAAATTGTATGCATAAAAAGACCTCGCACTTGAATTGACATGGCTTAGTGGTATAATGTTAGTTTGTGTGTGTATGTGCGTGTGTGTTGAAAGAGAGAGAGAGAAGAGAGAGTTTTTTTGAGGCCATAATAAGGCAGAAGTTTGACATTAACGTACTTTAATAATTTTATAAAGATTTCCACCTTAAACAAGACGAACGCTCCTTATCTTCTGCTCGAAACGAACTTCGGTGTCCCAGCCCTAATTGCCTGTCCTTTGGAAACTCCTTGTAAAATAGATGTCCTGTGCTAACGAAAAACATTGTTGTTTCTAATGGGATAAATACTATTGTTCATCGATTTGGGCGTTGTTCTTCCCCCACACACACATACACATATATATGTATGTATTTTATATATATTACATATATCTATCTATCTAGTCTATCTATGTGTATATATATAAATATTATATATATATATATATATATATATATATATATATATATATACACATATACACGTATATTCATATTTATATACTATATGCATATGTGTATGTGAAGAAATACATCTGAACTCTAAATGAAACTTTTCCCTCATTATATGATGTGGTGATGATTTCATGCAGTATATACAAGAATGATCAAAAATAGCTTTCCGTCATTTATATACTGAGAGACAATGTTTTTAACTAGGATTAAGTGAATCATGAGCAAGCCCTTGTATTTGTATATGTGATGGTATCAAATTATATTTATTAACAATGTGCTATCTACTAATAGCGAATGTATTTGAATAATAATAGTAATAATAATAATTCTTATCATTATTATTATTATTATTATTATACTTGGTAGTAAGGCCTTCTTGTAGGCAAATGCTGGTAAAAAGAATGGCAGAATTTTATATATTGTTTTTTTCTATTTTTCTTACAATTTGGTTCTTAGGTTCAGCGATGTTTCTGAGTAACTGGCCAATATTGATATTGGGTATTTTCAAAAAAAATAATTGCCGAAGGTAATCTTTTGTTTTATTAGAACCGAATCTCGGGTCCAAGTCAAGCAGGGGTCGTAGTCAGTGCTGGTATTATTCCGTAAGCGTAGTTCAATTCCGGGCCTGGGTCGTCTTTGGTTTAGAGCTGGTGTTGATGCTGGTTAGCTGGTATCACGTGACGTTTCGACCTTCTCTCAGGTCATCATCAGACGAGTCGGTTTGAAGGACTGTAGCAAGAGAGTCCGCGTGGCGGTATTTATAGCGGCTCGGACCTAGAGTTGGATACTCATTGGTCGGGCCGGGTCGTGGGCGGAGTCGTCGATCTCGCATTGATGGTCGCGGAGATTCTGTCGTGCGAGCGCTATCGTAGTGTGCCTGGGGATGAACGTCAGGAATTCTGTCTGTAGCAGGAGTCCTATCATCCAGTGGGGGCTCCTGATTATCTGGCATTGTCTGGGGGTCGTTCGCTGCTCTCCGGGCGGCGGTGGGAAGGAGAAACGTTTCCTGAGTAATGTTTAAATTTGGTTTCTCCTTTCCTATATGGAGAGCTTCGGGAATCAATTGTCTGGTCTATTATCTCGATATTAGGGATAATATAATTTTTCTCTATTTCTTTGTTATGAGCAGTCCTGACGAGGTTAAATATGGCCCCTTCCTGGGTGTGGCAGGACATCGCTTGGAGAAACGCATGGAGGTCATACCGACGTATTTGCCGAGGCATCCTCGGACCGGGCATGGTGTAAACGGTAGACCACACTCGTCTTCTTCAAGGGATCCTGCAGAGGGGCCGAATGGTTATTTCTCATCACAAGGGTGCTCGTCTTCTTAGTTTTATAGTATATTACTAGCTTAATATTTTTGTCTGGGTCGGTGGGGCTGACGTTTTCCTCGATGATGTTTTTGAGGGTTTGCGTCGGGGTGGGGTTCCTGGTGGTACCAGGCTTCCAATTTTTCCTTGTCGATTCATCAACAGCACGATTGGTGTGTCCGTTGTCGACGAGGACCTGGGCGGCGCGCTCCAACTCAAGGTGAGTGTCGTTCCAGGAGAGCAGTGTGAGAGGGCCCTCCTGACGAAGGCTCTGAGAGCGCTTATACCTCTCAGGGCACTCACTCTCACCGTTCATGCACATTCCCAGGTTCGTCGGATTCGTGTACACCTTTGTGCTAAATTTGGAATCTTGCTGTTCGACAAGGACGTCAAGGAAGGGGGAGGCGGCGGTCTTTGGCAATGTTCTATCGTGAACGTGAGGCAGCTGTGGTCGTGGAATGCACGCCGCAGCTGCTCTATCTCGTCCTGCGAGTCGGCCGCAGACGAAGGTATCATCAATGTAGCGCACGTATACATCCTCGGTTTGCTGGAATTCTGGAAGACCTTCTCTTCGACTGTACCCATATAGAAATTGGCTGAGCCTGAGAAGCGAATTGTAAGAAAAATAGAAGAAAACAATATGTAATATCAACTCGCTTAATTCTGCCAGTCTTCCTAACAAGTATTATTATTATTATTATTATTATTATTATTATTATTATTATTATTATTATTATTATTATTATTATTATTCAGAAGTTGAAACCTGCCCCTATGGAACAAGTCCACAGGGGCCACTGACTTGAAATTGAAGCTTCCAAAGATTATGGTGTTCATAGGAAAAAGTAAGACGAGGTAAAAGGTAAATACGGAAAGAAGAGACCCTACTTATTAGAAAAAATTTATAAAATGACAAATAGATAAAAATATTATTTTAATACATTTTTATCTATTTGTTATTTTATTATATGTAAGGTTGGTTTTCTGATTTGTTTCTCATTTGAATATTACAAAAGTTAAATCTTCTGAAAACATTAACATCATTAAAGAACCATTAGAATACTTAAGAACAACGAAGACACCATATTGAGCTTTGGCTGCAAGAAAAACGGAAAGAACAGCAACAGCGGTTGATAGATATTCAATAGAATTATTTGCGGCAATACATGGTGGTGAAACACACTTTACAGAACTCCTTTATCAAAACAAAAGAAAGGCTGTATCTGGTTGGGAGTTGTTTATCACATCCTAAGAGATCCAGTTATCAAAATATTTTGTGAACACTAGATAGATAATGAGAGAAAATGACTGCTCTCTCTCTCTCTCTCTCTCTCTCTCTTCTCTCTCTCTCTCTCTCTCTCTCTCTCTGAAGTGATATTCGAGTAAATTGATATACGAAAACCATCAGTGCGTCATCCTCATACTCGTTCGATTGGAAAGAATCACTTTCGAAGAAGCCTTCGCTCAAGTGAATTTCCCAGAGAAGCCAAACGATCTTTGAAGGCTTCCTCGTACAGATGTATTTTTCATCAGCTGCTAAAGCTCCTTACAAACTATTTCCCAGGAATGGCTGTAGTGCCTCATTAAGTGTGAGGGGTACATATATTAGGGCTTGTGCCTTGTATGATAAGGCGCCCTATGAGGTAATGTTAGACTAGCGATAATCTATACGCTAAGTCGGTTGGTATTGCACTTCCATCTTCAATGGAGTGTCTGGGGTTTTGTAGATCACTTACGAAGTCGGTATTATCTTTACGACGATGTGTTAAAACTCATGGTTCGGTGAGGTTCTTGTAGAAAACACAAGGTATAAAAATAGTATATTCTTCTGAAGTTTTTACATGATGAAGATCAGGATGATCGTACAAGTCTTCTATGACGATAGCTTGATCGCTTCTGCCAATGATGATGGCTAATCCTATTCCTCTACATGATAAAGCTTAGGTAAGAGGTACAGGTCTTCTAATGACGATAGCTAACTCTGTTCTGCCTGTCTACCATCTCTGTTACAAGTTATGAAGGAACAGACAGTAGTTCGAACATATGAACATACTATCAGATGACATCGTTTCATACGAACACACAATCAAATGAGACACGCTACAGATCACGTAGGCCATTTGAATAATCAGGTCGGGGTAGTTGTCTCAAGCAGGGAGCTTGGACTAATGTTTAACAATTGAATGACTACAGGTGACGGCATGTTATCTTAGCTTACATACTTATTGTATACGTCATCTTTAGCGTCTAGTCTGATCACATTCCTGCAAGCAATCTGGTTGACCTCTTTAGTTTTAGACTTTTAATATATGGACTAACATTCCATATTTTATTATGTAAACACTTACATCAGCTCGGTCAGCTACCAAAACCAACTACTGAATATTACTCAAACTGGACTGGCATTTGACTTATAGGAGTGTGATACAGACACTATGTGAATACATATATATAAGTAATAAAAATTAAAAATTCATTGTGTACAGAATTGATTCAAGTAATAAAATATAAAACAATGATATTGGTAAATAATAGTGATCACGGATATATAATGATACAGTTTTTCACTTCATCTCATTAAGATACATATGCTACAGAAAATACTAATGTACTCTGATAATTGCATAGAATGAAGATTAACATGATAAAAATCATATTTTAAAAAATTTCATATATGAATTGATAAAATTATTAATGGTTATGCTGATTGATTCGTTGATTTTAATGCTAAATGTTATATATCTGATTAGTAAATTCATATACTAACTCATAAATAACTGCAGATAATGGGAAGATAAAAGGTAACAGATTGATTATCAGGCTACCTGAATTTTTTTATACATGGTATATGGATTCATATAATTATGATTAATATATGTGCACTTTAATAGATTCCTACTGGTCGTACACGCAAAGATATATTAGATTCTGTTATTTATGATCATTTATATAAGAGATTCCTATTGCGTACACGCAAAGATATATTTCGACTCTGTTATTTATGATCAATTTATATATAGGATACATGATACTTTATATATATATGGATACATGACCGAGGTTATACTACTTCACTTTTAACTAGCTTTCGAAACAACTTTTCGTCCATTACACAGTTCCAGGACAACCACCTTTAGCCAATTGAAACGGCCTTTTTCAATGGTTAAAAGAAAACAAGGGGAAAATTTGCCTGGGCGGGTCCAACGTTCTATTTTGCGCTCATACTTATTCTCTGCATCCTAAGCTACACGATTACGTTCGCGATGAATAGATCATCCCAGCACGAGTCCTTCGCCAGCAAAGTAGAGTTGAATATCCTTCGGGTCGTAATTGTCGGAAGTATGTCCCTTTTTGTAGTCGAATACCGACAGCCGCTGGAGCGTTCCGCATTAAAACGAGATTAACGACGAGATACGGTGTCGGTCGAAGAAGTCCATGAAATTCCTTTCAGTATAGGCGGTTGTTACTTGACTGTAGTCGTCCGCTGCGACGAACGATTTTTTGAAGTTGCTAGTGAACTCCTCGTACTGCAGGATACTGTAACCAGGTTCCATTAATCAGCCTGCAAGTGAAATTATCTTGTCACAAGGGCAAAGTAAATTCAGACAACATCCAAATACAGGGAGGGAAAGAGAGCCATTTAGACCAGACTTAACCCACATGAATTCGCTGATATTTCGGAATTCAAAGAGTCCGCTGTACAAAACTTTTTTATCCATGGCATTAACATGAGTGAACCTATCCAGGTCTATGATGACTTGTAAAAATATCCATAATTATAAAAAATAAATAGATATCATTAAGAATCTCAAAGAAAATTCGATATTACTGGTAGTAAGTTACTAGACAAAGAAGTGGAAAACGGAGCTATTTGTAAGATTGCCAGGCAACATAAGAGTCAAAGAGAAGATTAATCATGATTCTATGTGCCCTAACAAAAGTTTCATATTCAATTTTCTCGTGCGCATCCTCTGAGGTTAACTTTTAAAACATTATTAATAGGTAGGAGATGCAACGAAAAAAAACCCACTATGTAACTAATTTCTATGTAAACTTTGGGTTTTCCAAGAAAAGTGACATTTTCCCATGAATGTGATTTACTTGAATTGTATAGGCTAAGTTGCAAGTAAATATTTTTATCCACAACTTGATAATTCTAAATGTCCGTTTACCATGTCATAAGCTGAATTATTGACTCTAATTGTTCTATGAGGTTCATTTCCAAAAAAAAAAACAATTAATTGCATTTTGTGTTATAGAAATTCTATTTGCTTATATGTTCATTAATTTTAAAATGATTACAAGTCCTTAACTAATTGCATTACACACACGGATAAGAATATGTTATGTGGCCTGTCATGTGACCTATGAACCACATGTGAAGTTCATGAACTAAGCATTCCTTTCTCCAGTCAATCTGCTTTTGCAAGCAGAGACGACACACAGATGAAGCCTGTGTAAGCAGATTATTGAGGTTAAAAGGAACAAATGCTGATACGGCAATGATGACGTCGTCACTTGGCAGGAGATTGCTCTCAGCCAGCTAAGAGTTACGTTACTTGCTGTAAGAGATACGACTTTAGGATAATTTTTTTGTTTTTTTTTAATACTCGACCCACATGAGAAGAATGTCTGAAAAAAAAAAAAAAAACAACAGTACCACAAAATTGAACAATATATTAGTTTCATGTTGGCATTATGTTAAATAAATATTCCTTATTCAAACTATATGAAAAAACAAAAGGTTTCCATACAAATTCTATATATATTATTAGCCCTGTATAAGATTCATATAGGATTATTCCATAGATAACATTCTCACTTCTAGACTTCCTGACTTTAAAATCTCTTTTTAATTTATTTTATTTATTTTATTTATTATTATTTTATTTATTTATTTATTTATTTATTAATTTTTTTTTTTTACATTGACTACGAATATATAAATCACCGGGACAGACAATATGTCAGTAGATTTTGGATATGTGTTTGGAACTTTTAGCTTATTTGTGCTTATTACTAACGCGTTATAGTTAGAGTTCAAATCTTTACGCATATATATTTAGATATTTAATTAACCTATGGTTACGTTTTGCTTATTGATTTTATCGTGATTCCTTTTTATTATAATTTGTAACCCTTCCGACTTCTTACGGAGTGTATTATATTGACTCCACTGTATCCATATTTATCTTATTTTTTTATATTTATTTATTTATATTTTTTTTATACATATTTGATAAATTATGGTTGGCTTGAATATGTGGAAAAGTGTTCTAGCGGCGTACCGTATAAGGCTACTTGCGGCATTAATTCTAATAGATACAGATATAACTGATAAAAGGTATTTAAAACCGCGAGAAACCGCTATAATCCGGTCGGATCCAATATCACGAGTTGTAACTCGTAAGACATTGACACTTCCTATTTATTATCGTTATCTACCAAACCGATTGGACTCTGGGCGATAAAATATATATTGGTTTTCTTAATGGAAAGGAATTCACACAACGTGTTAAGGAGATTATTATTGATTTACACCACCCGAGTTCACAGATTATTATGTGTTGAATTCCATATTTACTGATTTAGCACTCATAAATATTCCTAACGCACTCAATTGCGGTGTGTTTTTGTAGTGCTATTGAATTCTATATAACGTGTCAAGGAACTATTAACACTAAGAAGTGTATATTCCTCTGTCAGACTCGTAATTCTGTTAATAATTCTACGTATATTCTTTCAAGGATTGATTTGGCACAGGATAGGCTCCTAAAACTGACAGGTGTCTTAGTGTATCCCTTGTTTTCATGACACGTGTTTACAATTAGTTATGTGCTTTTTATATATGTAAGCATTGTAGGCCAGTAAAATAGTGATTTGGCTTTCTGGTGACATAGGAGGGAACCCTGGATGACGGAATGCAACCAGTTATGACGATTGGTATAAAAGAGATTATACTACTACCTGGTCGTTAGTCATCTGCTGTGTTCTTCGGGTTTTCCTCGTCACAGACCTACATATAATATTACATTTGATTACATTATTCTGATACACATACTTTAAATATACTTTTGCTGTAGGGTTTGCTGCTCGAAGTGTTTATTGTTTTTTGCCTAGCCACTGACCCTGTTCCGTTTCGAAGTGTTTATTGTTTGGGTTATGTCTGTTGACTCTTGCTTTGTTCAGTTGTAACAGTCTGCGCTGCCGACCCGCCCAGATATTCAATGCTCGCGATCTCTTGGGTTAAGGAATTTTCTTGTTTAGATACGGTTTTAACAATAGGCACGGATGTTTCTATATCTTTTAGTCCAATTAATGGTTCTTTGCTGTATGGTGCGGGATTGCGGGATAATGCGTCAGCTATGATAATTGCTTTCCCAGGTAGATATCTTATCTTGGCTCCAAAGACCTGAATGATCATTTGTCACCGAGTTCCTTTTGGACTGTGATTAAAGCCTTTGAAAAACTCGGTAAAGGACTCATGTTCAGTAAGGACTTTATCAGGATAGCCATAGATTATGAATTCTTAAGATGTATTAGTGAGTTAATGTACCTAGCCCTTCCTTGCCTATTACTGCATATTTACTTTCAGAGGGCTTTAGTTTACGTGAATAAAAAGCTATAGGGAAGAACTGTTTATCATATTACTGAAGTAGTATCCCTCTTACCCCTGGTCTGAGGCGTCTGTTGCAATAAAAAAAAATTCCTTATTTAAATCAGGGATTTTTAAGTTAGGTAAGCTGCATTATTCCGCTTTTAAGATATCGAACGCCTGTTGATGCTTTTTAGACCATAATCAATCTACGCTCTTCTTCGTAAGATCTGTTAAAGGAGCTGTCATGATTGAAGAGTTACATATTTGCATACGATTGTAATACCCACTACAGCGCAAAAGTGCTGTATCCCCCTTTTACGTTAATAGGTACCGGAAGTTATGAATAGCCGACACCTTACCACGGACTACTTTAAGACCTTGACTAGACACATAAAACCTAGATAAACATGTTCGGTTTTAAAAAACTCACATTTAGATATTTTACTCTGAGATTATTTGTCTTTGTCTCTGTAGCACTAGCTCTACTTTATTTTGTGAATGTACTTCTAAGGTATTAGAAAAGATTACAAAGATCCATCCATATTAGGCATGTAGGTTATCCCTAATAGTCTCCAAACACTATATTGTAATTGGGGTGCAACGTAAGCCGGAGGCATACGTAAAAAATTGATAATGTCCCTGAGTGTGCTGAAAACGGAGTATGAGGTACAATCACTTAGGTAATGGTATCTGGTAAAAGCTTTAAGTAAGTCCAAGTTGGTGAAAAAAAATTTATTCTAACCTAACAGAGATAAGATGTCGTCGGTACATCGCACTGGAAACTATCGGAAGTCGTTTCCTTGTTTAAGCGACAGAATCTACGCAGATACGCCAAGTCCGATCTTTTATGGCATGACGTTTGAGGGAAAAATTATATGGGCTTATTTGATTTCCTAATGACTCCTATTACTAACATATTTCAACTTCGTCATTTATCTCTATTTTGAAATTTCATTGGGGTTCTACACGAAGGTACGTATATAGCTTTATGTTTGTCCTTAGACCGTATTTTGTTTTCAATGACATCCGTTTTTCTCCCAGAGATCACTCGCTATGGTGGAAAACTTTCCTGGTATTCAGGTAGAAGATAAAAAAAATTCTGCTGAATCACCTCTGCTTGAATGACTTTACGGATATTACTTTAGCTAGATTGTCAAAGAAAGCGATTTCATCCACGACTGGTTGGGCGGTTGATTAAAAACTTAGGCAACAATAAAAAAGAAAATGGCGATATTTTTATAACTTCCGTAATCCACTATATGTATAGCTTTTAGAGCTTTGTTCGCGGAAATCGTTATATTTCAGAGTGTCGGGAAGGATTAAAATTTCATTTCCCAGGCAAAGTCTTTTTACACGCACTAAGACATTCGAGGGTGCATGCTTCTCGAGATTTTGCGTGCAAAGTACGACTGCGGTTGTGGGAGAATTCTGTTGGGTCATTTGAACAATGTTACGATTTATGAGACAAATGTATAGTTCCTTTTATATAAGTTTTATTTGTTTTATTAACTGTCTCATTTTTGTTCAAACGGATTTTACTATGTTTTGAAGTTTATAGGATTTTCCTTTGATAAACACGCCTTATTTTGCAGGATGTAAGATAATATTTTGTATACCCCTAGATGGATCTTACAATTACTACATACAGATCAACGTTTTTATAACTATAGAGGTATCTGTAAGCGCTCGCTTATCCGGACTTCTCATTAGAGAAGTTCGAACAACAGACGGTGAGTCGTAAATACAGGATATTACGTGTAGTAAAGGAATAAACAAGATATTCTAATTTTTACGGCGCGTACAGTCGGGCTTAATCCACCAGTATTTATTATAACTTAATGTATTAAAATTAAACGAAAACCTGCTCTGATTACTTATACGGTCGTGTGTTTCATAGGAAAAATCCTTTTTAATTCAAAAAGATATTGGTATGAACCAACATCGCTTTTCCCCACTCTGCTAGAGTCGCTTATTGTGTGGAATTTGCTATGCTTTGAACACTTCGGCAGTTTTTTGACTAACCTTGACCGCTTGACTAGGTGACACAGTCACCGAGTTGCTTGTTTGATTCTGAACGGGCTACTGTTTTCTATTTCTTTTTGTAATAATTAGGATCCTTCTCTTTATTACATCGGCAACATATTGTGTGTTTTAGCATTACGTTGCTGGTTACGTATAAAGCAATGAATGACTAACTATTAGGACTGAGCGATTACTAATAAGACAAGTTATCTCTACTGTATTCAATATTAACTGTTTGTACCTCATTCTTTGCATAAAATTTGAAATAGTGAGGGATCCTGGTCAGCGCATTTAGCCTGATGAAAGTTTTTTACAGACTGTTATTCCTTGCAATCCAGCCATATTTTTAAAGTTAAGTTGAGTCATTGAGGTTCGATATTTTATATCACTCAAAAAACTCAAGGCTAGGAAAACTGCGATCGGGACTTTGCAAAGGAGCATTTATTGTCATGACCCGAAATAGTGTTACCTCTAATTTATATAGATTTGTACGGGTGTTCCACTTGTTTTTTGTGTGTTTTCTAATCACTACGGTGCTTAACGACCCTATCCATGCATCTGTATAAATCAGACGTCCACTGCGTAAACGCATATTCACTGTTTTAAATATGATTTGTTACGTAAGGGATTAATAATCACCCAAAATGATAAAATTAACATAGTATATGATTATGATATTTCAGTAGAACTTCTGGAAACAGACACTCAAAGATAAAAAAACTCGCAGTAGCGAAATCTCAATGATGTAGATAATTTCTGTAAAAAAGTAAGATTTAAGAATGTCTCGTAACTTCAGCCACAGGAATAACGAAATTCGACCTGCAAAGGAAACCACTCAAAGTTACTCCAAATGAATAAAAAATTGTACTTAGCTTGCTTTTTGTGGGAAGTCACGGTGTTCCGATAACGACACACGGCTGGCGTCCTTCTCTATTTAGCGGACGACCTGGTTTGGCTTCAGTTTCCCCGTGCGCGTTGTTTCGATGATTCGAGCCTTGAAAGATCCGATGCTGCAGACGCGTTCGTTTGTTTTTTTTTTTTTTTTTTTTTTCTTGGAGTGCCGGAAACGCTCACTAACGCAATGTTTTCTTGAATGATTCTAATGAGAGGACGAAGCTTGCGTTGTCGTAGGAAAAAGGACACGTCGGTTTTGTTTCTTGAAGTTATTCACTAACGATGATACTAAGTTGCTTGACGAATCTTGTTGTTTTCTGAAGTCGCTCACTAATGATGATACTAGGTTGCTTGAAGAATCTGCTGCTTCCGTCGTCGTTGACTTCTTATGATACATGATTTATTATTCTGGTTTTTTCTTCGTAGGACGTTGTAGAGTCTTCTGGTCCGCTGGCCACCAAATATTAGGGCTTGGTGCCTTGTATGATAAGGCGCCCTATGAGGTAATGTTAGACTAGCGATAATCTATACGCTAAGTCGGTTGGTATTGCACTTCCATCTTCAATGGAGTGTCTGGGGTTTTGTAGATCACTTACGAAGTCGGTATTATCTTTACGACGATGTGTTAAACTCATGGTTCGGTGAGGTTCTTGTAGAAAACACAAGGTATAAAAATAGTATATTCTTCTGAAGTTTTACATGATGAAGATCAGGTATGATCGTACAAGTCTTCTATGACGATAGCTTGATCGCTTCTGCCAATGATGATGGCTAATCCTATTCCTCTACATGATAAAGCTTAGGTAAAGAGGTACAGGTCTTCTAATGACGATAGCTAACTCTGTTCTGCCTGTCTACATCTCTGTTACAAGTTATGAAGGAACAGACCAGGTAGTTTTCGGAACCATATGAACATACTATCAATATGAACATCGTTTTGCATACGAACACAATCAAATGAGACACGCTACAGATCACGTAGGCCATTTGAATAATAGGTCGGGGTAGTTGTCTCAAGCAGGGGAGCTTGGAATAATGTATAACAATTGAATGACTACAGGTGACGGCATGTTATCTTAGCTTACATACTTATTGTATACGTCATCTTTAGCGTACTCTAGTCTGATCACTTCCTGCAAGCAATCTGGTTGACCTCTTTAGTTTTTAGACTTTTATATATATGGACTAACATTCCATATTTTTATTATGTAAACACTTACACATAGACCATCTCTTCTATTAGTCCCGGTATTTATTGGGAGCCCTCAAGTCTAAAGGAGATCACCGTAATCCCGTTTGATGGTCATAGGGCGAGTGCACAAACAAGAGAGACAGAGAGTGGTTGGCGGGAGGGCTATGTGTAATCTAAGCTGTCTGTTCTTGGGTTTAGTCATGAAATGTACAGTACAGAACGACGTAACCAAACCATTTCCCAGGGCACACTATATTCAGGATTTAAGGTGTAGGAATTGCTTCCCCGTTTTGAATGCAATTTTTGAATCTGTTGTTGAATTAGATGGCCGTTGAGTAGCGAATCGTGTACTCCTTTAATTCATAACCTTAACATAAAATCGGAGGAAGACCAAATTAAGATTTGCAAATAACTCTCCACACGCAATTCATCAACATTAGCACTTGGTATATATTGTTCAATGGATAACTGAATAACAAGTACATAAACGTAACTTTTATTGCAGAAATCTGAATCTCAGATCTCAACCTATGCACACATTAAACATTTATAATTTCATAGGCATTATTGGAGTGCAAATAAAATGTCTGTATGATGATCGTTTATAGCCGAAATTTGACGATTCATAGATGTCTGTAGAAATTAGGATAACGTAGTTTTTCGAGTCTATAACTAATTTTTGCTATCTAATATCTTTGAAATATTCGACATAATAGATCTAAGTGAAATATAAGATTCATAATAAGCATTGAATTTATTCTTTGCTCACAATTGACCTTCTGGCCTATATTAGTATTTCTGCTGCTAAACCGAATAACGATTTCCATTTTCAGAGTGTTTGTCCTTCTGTGTCAATCATTTTTCTGAATAACTTGCCGTCAGCTGTCAGTCGTGTAAATTCGTGAGTAGCGGATTGACAGAATATGATATTGTTGAAAGAAAAACAGGTTGCAGTTGATAAGGGGATTTTTTCGCGATAAAGGGCATTTTTTTCGATTTACTTCCCAGAATATGAACTTTTGAGAACAGTAACCATAATATTTTTTTAAACGAAATAAGTAAGACCTTTAGACAAGATATAAGAGTTTTGCATGATGAGTATCCAGACACCTTTGGATACCCATTACGTGCAAAATATGTAAAACAACATGCCTTATTCCCTTGGGGGGAGGGAATTTGATCACAAGTTACATTTAGCACGAATAGCAGTAAAGAGAATGTAACCTTAACAGAGATCGTAAGTTGTTAATGTTAAAATATATGTACAACGCCGCCCCTTGTAGACAAATGCGAAGTAATAAAAGCAAAAATATTTCCTGAAATGAGAAGCAGTGTTAAATTCCCATCAAATACAATCCAGGAACTGAAGGGACAAGGAGACAGACATTAGTGGAATCTGTATATGCACTGAACTGGACCAGTTGTTATCAGATCGTTTTTTTCCGAGGTGTTCTCAAGATCAAAGGGTGAGAGGAGTAAGTGTGAGCAATTTGAAAGTGTATAAACGAGGAGGGCGCCTGGTGAAAGAAAAGTTATCTATTTTATCATAATCGAAAAACTTCATTAATGTGGTCATAAAATTCCTTTTTCAAGAGGGATAAATTACATAGAATATGACACGATCTTAGATACAGTAACTAACAAGTAAAAAATGTGCCAACGTTTCTTCGGCGCAATGGAGTTTTTGGTACAGTGTCTAATGCTGCATGAAACTCTCAGCCGGCCGTAGTGGCTTGTGTTGTTGCGGTGCCAGACACACAATCATGGCAAACTTGAACCTTAAATAAAGTAAACACTACTGAGGCTAGAGGGCTGCAATTTACTACGTTTGATAATTGGAGGGTGGATGTTCAACATATCAATTTGCAACCCTCTAGTCTCGGCAGTTTTTAAGATCTAAGGGCTGACAGAAAAAGCCATCTGAAGAGTTTTTCTTTTGCAGGAGCTAAAAAACCAAAGAAAATTGAGCAAACTTTCCAAACTGATAACATTCTAGATATATACCCATCAAGGACAAGTAGGGTAATTTGAAAAAGTTTGAAATGTTAGGTCTTATTGAAGATAGTTGAAGTAGTTTATGTATTCGATAAGCAGTTTGTACGCAATTCAATAAGGCGGTACAACGATTGGAAGTCTAGGAACCTGTTCAAGCACAAATTCCTTTCAGGCTAAATGTCTTGCTTACACTCAGTGATGTAAAAACCCAAAAGACTATACAAAGAGAGGGAGAGAGATCATTTCCAGTTGATGTGTTTCTCCTCACCTGACCGTCGGTCTTAAAAAGCTAGTTATGGTTAACATGCTTTCCTCAATTATAGTCATAATTCCAATACAAGAAGTTTCTGACTACACCAAGTCTTTAATCACCTTTTGCTTAAAGTTTGACTCTAAGAAAGGACCACAAAAATATTAAAATTGTCTCATGCAAATGCTATTAAGATATAACTAAGATATAGTTCTAGAATAGGTGTTGGTTCAAGGGATCTGAATTACATGTCTAAAATTGATTAATTATTGTAGTTAAACTGTTAAATATATTAAGGTGTGCGTACATTTTGGTACTTATGAATGCACAACATACAAAAATGCTTGTGCATAAGCATCATACAAGAACATTACGCTAACCTAACCTAACCTAACCTAATTAAGAAATCTACCGATGTATATGGGAGCCATTCATTATTAGTTTCCTTATTTTTTTATCATCCATTTTGATTTTGCAATAGCTAGTCACACCCCTCGTCTTGTAGACTTGAGGAATTTTCATTTTGTTTATTAAAAAAATTCTTCATTCGCTCGCTGATACCTAACGAAATTACTAATATAAAAGATTCCCATAAATAGAAAAAGAATAAGGCTCTCTTTTTGGCAGTAAAATTCACTAACTCTTATATGGAATCAAATGAGTAGACATTCTGAGGTTTGAAATATCACTGGAAATATTTTATCGCGAAAAATCGCATTCTCACGTACGTCTGACTTTATGGTAGGGGTACTTTTTTTTTTTTTTTTTTTTTTAGATATATGAGGGCTTGCTCAAGTTGTCCATTCAAGGAAAAGCTTCATATCCATTTTTTGAAAAAAAAAAAAAATTGAATAATTTCTTCAACGAAAACTTCTATAACTTCTCCACGAAATGAAGTTCAATGAATCGACCATCTTTATCATTCACACATTCTTTTAGTTTATTTTAATCCTCATTTTCATTCTGATTATGTGAGCCTCTTCGTGTATCTTAAATGTATATAAAGACCAGACAAAAGAAATTTCCAGCCTGTATTGAAGGTGGCACAGCACAAGGACGATCAATACCGGGCGCGATGACATCGTCCGTGACACTGGTGAGCTTTTAACACCTTAACGCTCATGGCATGTCAGTATCAGTCTACTGGGAGCATAAAATGTTGGGGTGGCGTGAAAATTGGGTACTTCACTCGGGGCCCTGGTGCTGACACTTTCACGAAGGCGGGTAGAGAACCTGGTTCAACAGGAGAGTTTGTTTTACAGTGAAATAAAAGCGAAAGGGATGGGATTCCCCTCAATATCATGCACGACATTTCTTTGGAGGAGCTTTCGAAGGAGACGGAGATGGTCAAAAGGATTTTCTTTATTATAGTAATATATACTCAGAGACAGATTTTTTCCCCGTTCCTTATGTAGTTGCACATCTTTGGAAATTTGCATTTTTTATCTGGTAGCTGAATTTTGACTAGGCTAATGAGCAACGCATTACGAGTGAGTTTTCTATATTGAAAATAGTATAAATGACCTTATCAGGGTTTTGTTACAAAGCTCACTTCATCAGTACGTCTTTCATTAAAGACTTAACACATCAATTGATTCCTTTTTTTCTTTTTTTCTTCTTTTTTTTTAAATACGCAACACCAGGTTCAGCTGTCAAGATTTTAAATGGAAATGACAAGTTGCTTTTTTGTATGAAAATAATCGTTCCCAAAGTAGGTACGCAGTGCAAATATATGTTTCCAGGATCATTATCTAAATGAAAGACTTCCTCAGTGTTCATGATTAGGAAATAAGTGAGATAATCATGTAATTTATGAAATCAGAGTTAGATATGATTCTTCGAAAGTGAAGTAATGATTAAGAGAAAAGTAAAACTGCGATTCGAGTGTCACTAATCTAAGTTTAAAAGCCATCCTTTAATGGGGCTCCCTCTTTTATGGATTATGACCTTTGGATTTGGAAGAAGAATTTTTTTTTTTTTTACATCGAGAATCGCGATTTAATTACAGAATCCTATTTGGTTTTTAGGGCTCAAGTTTAATTAGAAGTGCTTAAGAGTTGTTATTCTCTGGATCAGTCGTTATTTTATGATCTGTGGTGTAAGCAGGAATTGTGCTTAAAATCTGATTCAACAGAGCTGTTTCTTAGTTTTAAAAACTAAGGCTTAAGCGAGCCTTCTGTGATTATAGATTTGACTGAAATGGGTCATTTCTTGTGAAATTTGGAATGTGGCAAGACTTCACATTTAATTTTAATAAAATGTCTGCTAAATTTATGGAGTATATTGACAGCCGAGTCTCTCTTAGTAAACTTTAAGGAGACAAAAAGGAAGGAACTCAATCCTTTTACTGAGAAATCTTGGTGTAAATGGAACCCTATCGTACATGATAATGAAGGTTTAGTTATGTTTTGCCTCAGTTTCTTTGAAATCCTGGTTTGATAACTTTATAGATTAGAAAAAGAATGTAAACACATGTTGGGTTGTCTGAGATAAGGGATAGAATAAATCCATCCAAATTATAATGATAGATTATATGGAAAATCGAGCTATAATAATTGAAGAATGTGTCTTAGAGCATAAATAAGTTCGCTTAAGGAGGAACAAAGGAATAACAATATCATTTTCTTACAATATTTTATGAACTACTGTGGGTGGTTAATTTGATTTTTATTCTTCCCATTTTCTATATAATCAATTACTCTTTTCTCCTATTGTAGATGAAAATCTCCATATTTTTTTTTTTCAGTTCACATTCCAGGAGATTCTTTATATCCCGGCCTAACTTTCTTAATTTGGACTCGTGAGAGAGAGTAGGAGATTGAAAACTTCCACTTTTGTCTTAAACAACATGACTGATGGACCGGGCCAACATCAAGGGGCTGAAGAGACTACAACTGTCTCCGCTTAGCTCCATTTTTGTGTGCCACTGAAGTTTAATTAAGGAAAATTCTTTCCCTTTTTCCCTCATATTTCACCATTACTTCTTTTCTTTATTAATGTAGCTTTTAATCTCTCTCTCTCTCTCTCTCTCTCTCTCTCTCTCTCTCTCTCTCTCTTCTCCTCTCTCCTCTCGCTCTCTCAAACGCTCTCCTCTCTTCTCTCTCTCTCTCTCTCTCACGTATCGGTACATGTTTCGGGAAATATATGTAACAAGTAACGTCACTCTTGGCAACAAAATGTCACGTGACGAAAAGTTTATTCAGCATGCATATGTTTATATTATATATATATATATATATATATATATATATATATATATATATATATATATATATATATATATTATATATATATATATAATATAAACATATGCATGCTGAATAAACTTTTGTCACGTGACATTTTGTTGCCAAGAGTGGACGTTACTTGTTACATATATTTCCCGAAACAATTTCCGATACGTGAAAGTATCAGTTTTTTTATTTAATAAAAAAATTGTCTCTGAATTAGAATTTGGCAGCGTTTCATCAACCCCGGTTTAAATGGCTCACCTATTTGTATCATTATTATTATTTTTATAATTATTATTATTAGTGAAGGATTTTGAGTGACTATATATATATATATATAATATATATATATATATATATATATATATATATTATATATATATAAATACATACATATAGTACATGTTTGTGTGAAAAAAAACTCTTTCAAAGAAAATTATTGATTACGGTTGCCCATTAAAGTATATAATTGTAGTGATAACATTATATAGAAGTTCAGAGATGCCATCTTCCCTTAATGGGCAGTATATTCATTACGGAATATGTGTATATATATGTATATATATATATCTATATATATATATATATATATATATATATATATATATATATATCATATATATATATTAAATATAAAAACATAGACAAAGTTGAAGAATTCTCCAGAATCACCCAACCAAATTTTTCTATCGCACACAACAAGTTGAGCCTCTAGGAACAGGTTAATTCTAAAATCAAAATCCCGTCCCTGGACAGCATTAAAAGTTAAGCCACTGCCTGGGATTTGCCAATCCTTTTGTTTTGAACTGTCCTAATGCCATGGATAAAGCGGTGGTTAATAGTTGACCAAAACCAAATCCCATAGATAAGGGTGTATGAAATCCCGTCGTTTCATATGTGATGTATCTTTGTTTTGATTTTACTGGTAAGTTTCTTTTTAGGAGATTCTGTCTGCATATATTTTCAGCAAGATGAGGACACTGACAGTTTGCTATTTTTAATATTACCAAGGTCAAATGACAATATCAGCTTCAACCAAACGAACAAACACGATGAATATTTCCCAGAAGTCATCGGATTCCGATACCATCGATAATATATTTCTACAACAAACGTAAAAGAAGATTGGATGGGATAAATTTAGGTCAGTCGTCACCTAATCTCTATTTTATGGCCTACTTTCTGGAAGATTCTATAGCTTTTATATATATATACTGTATATATATATATATATATATATATATATATATATATATATATATATATATATATTTATATTCATATATACACATGTATATCAGGGTTGGCAATGATTAAATCAAACTGATTTAATCAAGTCATTAATCATTAATTTTTTCTTTTAAAAAATCATGATTTTTTATTATTTTAATTTTTTTCTTTATCTTTTTAATTTGAAAGCAAACAAATTGAAAAATGTCGTTTGGAGGTAAATAAAAACTTTAGCATAACTGTGCTGCATCTATTTTGATATGAAAAAAATTGCAAGTATATACTTAGGCCAGAACTGGAAACCTAAAAGATAAATCAATAGTAATTATGTCATAAAATACATTTTGAGGAAAAAGGGATTAAAAAACATCTAACAAATAAAATAAGAAATACATAAAAAATCAAATAAATCACTGATTTTTTTAAAATAAAAAAATCACCAACTCTGATGTATATATATGTGTGTGTGTGTTTGTATGTGTGTTATATGTATGTTTGTATGTTTTTATATATGAAAGTATAATATACAAAGACATGTATATACTATAATATAGTGCAATATGTTCATTTTTTGACTTCCTGTGCTTCACCTAAGAGTGGCTATACAATTTTCTTAATTTTAATCTTGTTTCATATGATAATTCTATGGTAGGCATTGTGTAATATGCCTACGAATATCTCCACTTCAGGAACTCTCATTTGCCGGTGTATGAACTTAATACATGCAAACCTCGGAAATTTTTGTATGGGTCATTCTAGTACGTCCGCTATGGCAGGATTATTTTTTGATAGTGTGTATTCACGGCGTACCGATAGTATGATAAGAACTTCCAACAAATTTCACCATGCTCTCTTTATTTTAGACCTGCCTTAAAACCTGGTAGATAGATTTATGATAATAATTTGTAGTATTTTAATAATAATATTATTTCTGCGTCAGCTGCCTTTTAATTTGTAGCAAGCTTCAAAATCGGTATTCTGTCGCAGGTACTGTCTAATGTTCATTTCATTTTAGAAGAAAGATACAAGTGTATTAAGATTCCTTTAATGATAAACTAATGAGAGGTACTGAAAATTAAAGGTCTATTTTTGCATGGAAAATCAGAAGGCAGTAGTTCTGGTAGGGCGCTTAGACAACGTTTCTCTCAAACTGCTACGTCTAGTCTCGTCACCTGAGCCTTCCTGGGAAGACTGATACAGGGAGTGGGGTCTTTTTTTCATTTATACCGGCGATTTGCATAAGGGGTATACTCTGATTGGTAAAAAATTTACGGGGTTTCCAAGCCGTTACCGGAGTTGAGGCGGGGCTTCCGCCTGGTATTATGTGACTCATATCCTAACCACAGTTCTGATCGACCAGTGAGAGCGCTACACTGCGCGAGAACCCGGGTATAAACAGCACGAAACCGTTAATTTCAGCTTTATTCCTTTTTTATTTTTGTGCTTCGCTACTGGGAGATACACAGATAAAATACAACATTATATTCTGGCAGTCTATAGTCCGCGTTTGAGGAGTCATCATAAATAAGACAGTGAGACATCACTTTGCTAACAGTCTATATATCTCTTCGAGCAAAATACGTCTTCCCCTCAAACAGCGCAAACCCTCACTTTTTCTCCGGCTTTATATTTTCCGAAGTATATCTTAGTTTGGGCAAAAAAAAAAAAAAAAATCGCACTTATAGGAGGAGAATTGGAAGTCAGAATGAAAATTGATACCAAAAAAGAGTATTACCACAAAAGAACCAATGTACTTCTATTTGATGTATTAAAAAAATTATGAAGAAGTCATAAGGCAGAGAAACATCATGAACTTTCAAAAGTTTACAGGAAGGCAGATATTGTGCACAAAACTCTCCTGATTTCGCTTATCAGACAGATGATATATCTAGACACTTCCAGACAACCATCACTAAACTAATCCCAGTTAAAAAGGTCATCTTCTGAGCCATATCCTATCTAAAGCAACTGACAAGAGGTCACATGGAAAAACAAAATCTGGACGAAATGCCTTCATAAAGAAGATTATCTTACAAAGAACATGTCACTCCATGAATCCAAACCAGTTCAATCCAAATGCATTTTTATCCCTTGAAAATGTCGTCTGTGCAACACCCTTCATTTTCATACGAGATGAGAGCCGATGTTGATTGGCAGAGATAGAGCGGTTTATTCAATTCGCTGTTTTTTTTTTTTTTTTTTTTTAGGAGTGATAATTGTGAGGTTGCAACATGTGGTAATAGACTCTCACACACGGAATATATATATATATATATATATATATATATATTATATATATATATATATATATATATATATATATATATATATATATATATATATATATATATATATATATATATATTATATATATATAGATATAGATATAGATATATATACATATATATATATATATATATATATATATATATATATATATATATATATATATATATATATATATATATATATATATATATATATATATATATATATATATATATATATATATATATATATATATATATATAGATATAGATATAGATATATATACATATATATATATATATATATATATATATATATACTATATCTATATATATATATATATATATATATATATATATATATATATATATATATATATATATATATACAGGGTGCTTCAGCATTCAGGATTCAATTATAAAGTTTCCAGAAGGAGTCCATGATACGAAATTTAAAAGGCCAAGTATATTGCATACGATATGTTTCGCACATACATCTTTGTCCATCATCGGTCTGTGAAGAAAATACAAAGACATATTATACACAATCATTTAAAATTACAAGGAATTTACAATTTTAACAATAAAGTCTAAAAAAAAGATTAAAAAACAGTAAAAATAGCAGTACATAAAAAGATAGATTACTAAAAACACCAACCGTTCATGATGAGAAGTGAAGATGGAATGAGTTAAAGTTGGCAGAGAGAAGCGACGACAACTATGCCAGGTACAAAGGTGATGAGGACAAATTACCGTTTAATGAGGGCACCAGTCTTTTAATGTATAACGTCTCCAGGGTTGTTAGTTGGCCAGGATGTTTAACATAATCAATTATAGTAAAGTGTTCTTTTTGAATTTTAGCTTTGCATTTATAGAGTGGTTTCTGATATTGGAAAATTCTGGCTGTTTTAACCTCTGACCTGTACGGAAGCTAAAGCCTAAATGACTGTAATATCTGACCCTCAGCAACCTCCCGAGTCGATCCAACGTAAGAGCCCGGACATCCAGGCATGTGAATTTATAAATAACGTTGATCTCATGAAGGGCTGGAAGCGGTCTTTAGTTTTTTTAATACATGGGACTGCTTCGCGTGATTATTAAACAATAATTCTACATTTCCACATGATAAAGAAGGAACATGTTCCTCTTGAAGAGTCTGCAAACTTGTACATGATTATTTTCTCACGGATTTATATCCCAGACCTCTATAGATTGAGCTACTGCGATAAACTGGTAACACTGGAACAGACGCTTCATCTTCCCTCCATAGGTTTATTTGACAGGCCCTATCTTGCAAAAGTGTTACATCTTGCAATTTTGCAACTAGCTAGATGCTGTCAATGGGAAAATACAGTTAACTGAAAATATGAAATATTTTACAAATATATCATTATTATCATACAGATAATTACAAAAATTGTCTGTACGTATATACCGGGTGTTTCGAAATTAAAGGCGCGCCCACCCCTCCAGAGAACAAATGGAAAGTTATGAATTTTTCTGTTATAGCCTATCTCCAAGTACATTATTTCAAGTTTCTATTAAGCTATTTTTCATTTTACATTTCCTGTATTTTCAGACTGAGTGACGGAGTTAGATACAGCCATGGCTAACGAATCTGAGGAAATCAGATGGATTGACCGAATCTGGGCTATAATCTTCAGAGAGGCCAGGGATACCGGCGCATCCTTCATTTCACGTTCGTGAATAGTTAAATACATTAAAAGAGATGAATCCTTTGTTAAAAGAAACTGGAACAAAAATCCATAGGACTGTCATCGCGAAAAAAGTGAGAATCTTGGAAGGCCTGAAGTCCTTTCTCAGGAGTCAAAAGACATCATAGCTGAGGCAGTGAGTAGACCAAGAAAGTCTTTACGTAAATTGGCGCTTCAACTAGAAATAAAAAGGGGAAAGAAGAGAAGTTTTAGTGCTGTATGTTGTGAGTTGAAAAAATCTCGTATCAAGCCATATCATATTATCAGCAAGCTCAACATCACTCAGCAACAGAGAGAGAAGACTGTGTATGGTTTTGTGGTTTATATCTTAAAGATTGGGATGAAGCTGACTTTCTCCATGTTGCCGCATCAGACGAGTTCTTCATTTACACAGTCAGGAAGCCAAATCATAAAAATGACATCATTTGGGCTGCAAAGTTGGATGATATCAGCGATGATGTGCACTATCGCCTAGTTGTGAAATTTCCTGAATGTTTGGGAATTTTTTTCTGTTTCACAGCCCAACGGTTAATGTGGATCATCAAAGAAAAACGAGTCATGGAATGGCGAATACTTCAGAGAAATTGTGCTTACTGGTGGAGTATTTCCTTTCCTCAGAGATTCTTAAAATGTGATATCTGTTGAAGAAGTCACATTTTTGCATGATAAGGCACCATGTTTCAAGGCTCTTCAGACAGGAGCTGCTTCGAAACAGTGGTATCGATTTCTTCTTGTCAAGTGAATTTCCAGGAGCTCCCCTGACCTTAATGTGTGTGAAAACATTGGTAGTATCTTAAAGGATCGTGTTGAAGCGCGCACAGTGAACTATTATGGTATACCATAATAGGGCTCAGGGAAATATTGTTTGAGTATCAGCTTTTTTGCAATTTGCTGAAATCATACCCCTCAAGAATGCAGGCTGTGGTACAGGCAGATGGAGGCCACACAAAATATTAAATACTCAGAGAGAAACTTAAATAAATACCTGTTTTGCATTACTTTTGTTTTTGTCTATATCAATTTTAGTTTATGCTGTAGAGGGGGGCCCTCTAATTTCGAAAAACCCTGCATATAATAGATATAAACAGAACGACAGCCCACAACCATCCTGCAGTCAAATTTGTCCCTTTTTTTGTACTTAATTTTATCCCAGGATTTCCCGGGATGTGCAAAAATATCCCGGGATTATTAAACCTTGAAACCCTAGTGCAGACAAAGATTTTTCAGCTACGGAAATCAAAATGCAAAGTTGTCTTGGTACTATCTGAATACATATCCAGCCACATATTATGATGGCATAACCTACTCTGTCAACAGACTTGGAGTAGATAAGTGGATATAATGGGTGAGCTAGAGGTAACTGGTAGAGGGAAATTATCTGAGATATAGCGAGTCTCAGAGGGAGAACGGAAATGTAGAACAATAAATCCTATAATGAATATATTGCACAAACATGATTCTGGTGATAGAAGTTCACTTTCGACGTTGTTCGGAAGTCTCGTAAAGCCGTTGGTCCCGTTGCTGAATAACCACTGGTTCCATGCAACGTAAAAACATCATACCAACACAAACATGAAAAACAGAGGAGAGAGAGAGAGCGCGCGAGACTGGCAAAGATAAGAGACACTAACAAAGACCTAGAACATATAAAAGAGTCTATTCGGGTATCTCTTGCAATCTCGCCCTTAATCAAACTTGTCAGTTTACAGTGATGGGGACATTCGAGCGGTGATTTGTCCCCAGTTACTGCCATAGTCGGTCCCATCGTCGACAAAGAAGGGAGATTTCGCCGTCTCCTTTCTCCGAAGGTAATTTAAGAAAGTTGTCCACCGTTATCTCTGATTTCTAGCTAAGCATTCAAAGAGAAGAAAAGAAAAAAAACCATCAGTATGAACATAAATGTGAAACAAGAAACTAGACTTTTTTTTTTTATGAGCTGTCATAAAAGGTTGAAGCATCCCAGAAATAGTCTAACGTTATGGGCTAGAACTGTACATTTCTAATCTATCTTTTTGTTTATTGGTAGCCTTTTGCTTGAAATGTTCTGCTTAACACTGCTACCATGAAGAGATGTTGAGTCCGCTTATTTCTTATAAAACTTGTATTACCTAAATTTCGAACAGAATAATTCATTTTTGGATAAGTGTTATTGGAATGTAGAAAAGTATTCTTAATAATAATTTAACGAAATTATGCCCGTCTAGATTATTAAACTTGTCGACGATAAAAATTCCTATATAAAGATATTACGTTCATGTGGACATTTTTACAGAGTAAATGATTTTATTTCTATTAAATTTTACTAAAACGTTTATTAAAACCTACGTTTAAAGTATTACTTTAAATATAGACAAATTATACCTAGAGTTAATATTTATAAACTTACAAAAAGCTCCATCAAAATCCACTTCATTTTATGTACAGCTATTTGTCATTATTTTATTGAAGTCTAAACGAAAGTCTATATCTGGAGTAAAAATGTTACAAATCCATCTAGTGGAATATATATAAAGTTTCCGATATTATCATAAACCTGGGATGAAAAATTCATGAAAATCCGTAAACTTCTAGCAAGTAACAGTGACCCACGATTGTTTAAATTGGATAATCTGTCTACTGGGAGTTGTTTGTATTATCTACGTGTCAGGACATCCATGAAAATGTCTTATATAGTGATTTCAGCCTTCGGGAACGTTCGAGACGGTAATATATCAGAGATCATGTTATAAAAATGTGAAAAATGCTACTTATTAAAAGTTCGAGATCATTGACTGGATTATCCTGTTACACCTTTCAAACCTTTTACTGCCAATTTTCGTTTCAGCGCCTGGCCTTTGGCCTTAATTCTGTATTCGGTTCAATTCAAAGGTTGGGATATATTCGATGAAGAAAGATCTGAAACACAGAATCATATATTGTATATGCACAGATATACCAGTACACGATTTAAAGAAGTAACTGAACAAAGGTATACATAACTTTCTGCTGATGGAGGTTAATGAACGTTCACAGCCAGATAGCAACGACAATGTTGCTATTTGACATCAGTTAATTGGCCTATGGTAATGACATTTGTACATTGAATGTAACAATTGAATTAAAATTTCGTTTCATCCCGGCACTGACTTCAGCTTGTTGCTATACGTGAAGATTTTTGTTTGCATCGTTTATTCGTACAGTCTATGCCAGCGTCAACCCCTTGATGAAAAGCTGTCATCTTCCATGGAGGAGGATAATAAGGTTTTTGGGGAACCTTCAGAGGGTTTCGAAATGAGTTAGGTAAGGGTGAAAATAAGGGCTGAAACTACTACTATCATATATACATAAATCATTTATCATTGCAACTGCAATGTGACCATTTTTATGTCCACGTGGGATAATGGCAGAGTTTATGCATAAACCATTTATTATTGCAACTGCAATTTCACCATTTGTATGTCCACGTAGGATAATGGTAGAGTTCAGTAATATACGTACATGTTCGTTCGAATCGTTTGAAACATTAGATCCAAAACTATGATTAGATCCAATAAGCATATAATTTCCTAAATACACTGATCAGGTATTTCAGCTGTATTTCCGACAGAAAGGTAGTTTATACATAGAACATTTTTAGTAGCCATCAAACCTCGTGCGTCTTCAATTAGCATTTATCTTTTTAATTGTTGTATTTCCGCCATGGACGTGAGAGTAGTAAAATCAGCCATTACAAGGGTATTCTTCACTCTGCTCTCTTCCAAGTAATTTAATTACGTTTGTTCCCTTGCTTATCGATTATCATTCGAATAATTAACTTTTGGTCATCACTATCTTAACTCAAAATGTTTTCTTGCTTAATGTATTTTTTATGAAAGATAAGTTTTATGTATATGCTGTTCTAAAGTATTTGTTGCATAATATAGTCGATAGATATTAACTTTCACCGTCTATCATTTTCCTGGAATTACGATAAGGTTTTAGTTCCTCGTTGGACGAGTGGTTTACGTGCTCCCCTACCGATTCGGTAGTCGCGAGTTCGAATCCCCGCTCCGTCAGCATTGAATCAGAGGAATCTATTTCTGGTGATTAGAAATTCATTTCTCGATATAATGTGGTTCGGACCCCACAGTAACCTATAGGTCCCGTTGCTAGGTAACCAATTGGTTCGAAGCCACGTAAAAATATCTAACCCTTCTGGCCAGCCCTAGGAGAGCTGTTAATCAGCTCAGTGGTCTGGTTAAACTAAGATATACTTACTATAAGGTTTTACGGAACTGAACGGTCTCTTGGGGAATCTTTTTTTACAGTGTTGATTAAATAAATCTTTCAAATCCGCACATTCCTTTGACCTCTGCAAGTGCGTAAAAGGATACATCTGTTCAAGGACGCATCAGTTGAAACACGCTCACAACCAATGATATCTCTGTATTACATATCGTAGTTACAGTACCCTTCCCAGATCCGTTTATCTAATAGACCTGCGAATTTGTTAACCCTTCTAACACCGTTTTATTCGAACAGAGTGAAATACCCCTGTCCTATTTAGAATCCATTTTGAATTAATTGTTGCCCTATATACCTTTATTGAGAATGATTTCTTAGTACTTTGATACTATTGGAAACTTTATTAGTGATTAAGAAAGCCTCTTTTCCACTATATTTCGAGTCAGTTAAAAATTATAAATGGCATAACCAAAGGTTCTATTGATAGGAGCCATTTAGTATAACAGTAGAGAGAGAGAGAGAGAGAGAGAGAGAGAGAGAGAGAGAGAGAGAGAGAGAGAGAGAGAGAGAGAGAGGTTCTGCATGTTTTGAACGAAATCTAGACATCAGTAAAATATGATATCTCTAAAGGTTAGTTATACCACATTAATGTTTTTTTTTTATTGCTTATGATGTCAAACCAAATTGAAGTGTGTTATCATCACAGTTATATAGTTTTTGGTCTTGTCCATCCGTTTGATACCTTAATTAGGATTTCCGAAGTCTTCCATTCAGTTATCATCTGTATGGAGGTCAGGAAAACATAGACTGAAACATCTGTTTTGTTTACATAAGTTAACATTTTTAATAAGAAATAGTTCTAGTTAATTGTATCAAGAATAATAGGAAGATTAGTTACATATATCAAAATTTAAAAGGAATAGTTTTAGGGTTAAATTTTCTTACACAAAAAATAAAAATATAAGATTTTCTTCACCTTTACATTTCCTTTTGCAAACATGCTTATTATCCTCGAGTCACCAAGTCAATGTATAAAGTGATACGGTATTTATGAAAGAAAATTACTATTTCAAAAAGTAATCACATAGGCTTTTGTTACGCCATGATCAAGATTTGAAGCTGTTTGTCCAATGTAAACAAAAGATGTTTTTTTTTTTTTTAATTGAGCTATTATAACTCTTCTTCCTTCCATTTTTCCTTTTCGCGTTTCAGTGTCAGGGTCTGAGTAAAAATGAATCGATGGATGACGAATTTAATCATAGCAAAACCGACGAAAATGTTGGTAAAACATTGGTTTCCTATAGATGACATTCCTCCCTTTTGGGGTCTTCCGGTTTAAAAGAGAAATGACTAATCAGGAAAATTTCATCAGAGAGGATAGTCTCAGGAGTAAAGTAATTTATTATTTACACTTAATTAGGTTTTTTTTTTATTTTAATTTAACCATTATTTTGTGTTTTGCCACTTCCACAAACGAAAATGTTTCCGATCAGCAAATATATTTTCTTTGGAGTTAATCTTTTGGTATTCATGCTTTTAGTTACGTTAATTACTTAAATGGAAAAAACTTCAAAATCAACAGGTTTTACCTTCCTCTACCAACTGGTTTTCCCCCTAATATAGTTGTGACTTCTAAAGCCATTAATGCAATTAAGAGACAATTCTATAGAAATTCCGTATCTCCCAGCAGTAAACAGTGAAACTCAGAATTCAACGACTGATACATTTTTGACAATAGTATTCATCGTGCTTTTTCCTTCCGCCTTTATTTCTTTCGGGAAAAATATTTATACGTTTCTAGACGTGTTTATTGCAGCATTAATTAGCAATTTCCATCATCCTTAAATTTATCCCGAATGTTTTATTTGTGTCCCTTTCCACAGCTCCCCCATCTAGCAATCTACCATTATTAATTTCCCACAGTCTCTGTTTGCCATATTCTAATTATTTTTCCCCCACGTATACACTATTATTTGAGGAAGGTTTACGCATTATATACAACAATGACAAAATATGAAGGAAAATCGCCAGCGATACGCTCTTGCATGACTTAATTTTTGTATGTCAGAGAATTGGAAATTAATGATGTATATATGTATTGTATATATATATATATATATATATATATATATATAATATATATATATATATATATATATATATTCTCTGTGCAAAACAACTTAGGATCCCAAAATAAAATATAAATGCTATCAGATTATCAACGACGATTGCATGACGCACACAGGTCAAAGAGAAATGGTGTGTTTGTGTGTGAGTGTATTTGTGTGTGTGTGCGAGTTGTGTATTTGTGAGTGTGTTTGTGTATGTGTTTACAATGGATGATATAAAAATGGCCGAGCAAGCCCTATACCACACACATACAGATCAAATGAAACGTAAATAGAAAACCCTTTTCAATTGTCTTTTTATACTTGCCTGTTGTTTTTGGACCTCTGAATCATATTTGCAATGTTGCACTGGGTATCATAGTTTTCACTTGCAATTGCACATGACTTTACGGGCGAAGAAATCCATTTCCAAGGAGAAAGACCCACAGAGCAATCGAGCTGGAAATTTCTTCTGATCTTATTGCAAAGCCGTATTGGAGGATTTTATTTCAGTTTCTGATGCCAATCTCAGTGTTTTTATGAAAGCATGATACTTTTTCTCTATATTCTATAGCTTATAAATTCCATGCAATCTTCGTTGATTATCTGATAGCATTTATATTGTCTTTTGGTACCATAAGATCGTGTGCACAAAAGGATCTGTAATTCGTATCATGTATTCTTTGAATTAGAATTTAATTATATCTCCCATATTTAGTTGACAAAGCAAGGTAGTTACAATAAAGAACAATTCACTCGACTTACTTCAATAGAAAGAATGTTTTTACGGCTTTTTGATACCAGTAAATAACCTTTAAATCAAATACGGTTATTTTGAAGACATCACGACAGAACAAAAATATTTAGAAAGTTATCGTGACAGAACCATAAATGTTAGAAAGTTCAAACCACAATATGTGATATTTATATACAGGACTATTCTTGGAGTCTCTCAGAAAGGTGTACGGGTTCCCCTGAAATTGGTATAAGAATTACATCATAAACACATATAACAAAAAGAAATCAACAAAAGTTCATGTGTATCATATATTGTCACTACCCAAACCCAAGAGTCGTTCCTCATAACCAAACCCAAGAGTCGTACCTCATGCCCTTTTGACATGACATTCTAATGTGGTTCTTCTTTAGGTGAGGAAGAACTCTTTGACATGTAAATATTTACTAATTTAGCTACAATTCAGCAATTTGCAACAGTCATCTCTGTTGTAGTGTCTAGAACACTTTCAGGAAAATATACCAAATAAATGCATTAATTACAGATATCCTGTATATCTTGAAATACGCCTGGAAATCATTGTCCAGGACGATGCGAAAATATGGGAACATGTGTAACTCCTGATACAGTAGTCGATGTTTATCATCTTGGACACCTCCTTGTACTTTGATACCGAATACACTCAGAGCCTGTGGTCCACGTAGTTATTATAGAAAATTAAACAATAACCTCAATCCAATTCCAATATTTAATGATATACAAATGTTAGTAATGCTAACTTCGTCAGACAGATCGATCTTTCAAAAGGTCACTATCAAATTAGTTTATCTAGAAATGTAAAAGACTTTCGCCCGTCATGAATACAACAACCCAGCCCTGTTTCCATGAATATACATTAATTTATTAGAAGGTGGATAATGCTTCTATGTGCTCGAAAGACTTCCTAGTACAAATAATTCTTTGATGAGCACTTTGAGACCATCGATTGGCTATTTTTGTATTTCTAAAGTTCAAGTAACTCATTTAATGTGTTAATGGGAAGAGTTTGGTTTCACCAGACGAATTCTCTTCAAAGCCAACTGCATCATATTTTATTGGGAAAAGTTCGGTTTTACCAGACGAATCTTCTTCAAAGCCAACAACATCATATTTTACTGGGAAGAGTTCGGTTTTACCAGACGAATCTTCTTAAGCCAACTACATAATTTTATAAGAGTTCGGTTTTACCAGACGAATCTTCTTCAAAGCCAACTACATCATATTTTACTGGGAAGAGTTCGGTTTTACCAGACGAATCTTATTCAAAGCCAACTACTTATTTTACTGGGAAGAGTTCGGTTTTACTAAACGAATCATCCTATAAAAAGCCAACTACATCTTATTTCACTGGGAAGGGTTCGGTTTTACCACACGAATCCTATTCAAATCTAACTACTTATTTTACTGGGAAGAGTTCGGTTTTACCAGACGAATCCTATTCAAAACCAAATACATCATATTTTACTGGGAAAAGTTCGGTTTTACCAGACAAATCTTATTCAAAACCAACTACATCTTATCTTACTGGGAAGAGTTCGGTTTTACCAGACGAATCCAATTCAAATCCAACTACTTATTTTACTGGGAAGAGTTCGGTTTTACCAGACGAATCCTATTCAAAGCCAACTACTTCTTACTTTACTGGGAAGAGTTCGGTTTTACCAGACGAATCTTCTTCAAAGCCAACTACTTCTTACTTTACTGGGAAGAGTTCGGTTTTCCAGACGAATCCTATTCAAAGCCAACTACTTCTCACTTTACTGGGAAGAGTTCGGTTTTACCAGGCGAATCCTATTCAAAACCAGCTACATTGTATTTTACTTGGAAGAGATCGGTTTTACCAGACTAATCTTATTCAAAATCAACTACATCATATTTTACTTGGAAGAGTTCGGTTTTACAAAACGGATCCTGTACAGTGCCAACTACATATTATGCAGCTTCCACAGAGCGGAAGGAATTCAGACCATTCCTTGGCATAGTAGCTTGCTTATATACATTCATGTCCAATCTTGACCTCTATGACACCTCAGTTGCTCTGTCTAACACTGAGTAAACTTCAAGTCAATTAGTAAAAACATCGTGATGAGCGTGTCAGCAGACGCATTGCCTTTTTCATAAACCCTGCACAACCTAAGTAAATGTGCTAGCAATTTTCATTGTCAGAATTATAGCAAGGGGGAATAAAATAACTATAAATGTGTAATGAAGTTTTTAAGATTTTCTCCACGTGACGCAGATATTTTTATCTAATAAAGCTTTGTAGTACACAAAAAGTAAAACTTTCGCCGATAGCTATATCATTTTCAATAAAATCTTTAATTTGTCACGTAGGGCAAACTTTAATAAGCGACATATATACATGAAGTCTGACATTTTGTATAACGAAGCAGAAAGTGGTGCGTCTGCAGAGACGCCACACAATCCCGCCAAGGGATTTAGGATTAGACGTCATTCACTTAATCTCTCCCAGAGATTAAGTGCAACACTCTTTCACGGCTGCAGCTTTTATGACCTGCAATAAATCTGGTGTTGCGTGACAACAAATATTTTTTTAAACATTTTACCCTGAAGGCATTTTAATTTCTCGGGGCCCGAGTTTGCTACCAGATCTAAATAATTACCTCTCACCTTTAACCGAAATAATCTTGTTTCGAAGCGAGAGAAAGTTTGGTTCACGGTGATATAATGCGACTACTATTATGAAGCATGAAATGGTCAGCGACGTGGTATGAAATATTACAAGACATTCTGACATTAATTCTAAATATAGTCTTGGATTCTTAACAAATGAACTATATTCAAAGATAATTAGTGGAAAAAAGTTAAGTTCGCCCCAATTTACTCATTTGGTTGGAGCTGGTGCTT
>NC_061107.1:25307628-25355128 GCF_015104395.2 Macrobrachium nipponense | reverse complement strand
GTATCAACCCCAAAAATGTTTTCATATCTGACTGCAGTAGGTCAACTGTTGCTCGTTTACAAATCCTATAAGTAACGGGTCAGAGTTCAGTCAGGGTAGGTGCATTTATCAAACTTATTGATTCACATCAAAAGAACTCCTAATTAACTGTTACTTCTTACTTACTTTACTTTATGTTCCCGGTACTAGCCAGTGGCAGAAGGCTGAGTACTTGTACACTTATAAAATCTGAAAATTCTGTTACTTCTACAGTTATAAGATCTGAAAACTGGACAACTATGTATCCAGTGAAGTAATATTTGTATATTTGTTTTTGTAAGAATTTAGCTATATTCCAGATTCTGCCATTTAATTTCTTGCCCGGTTTGATAGTTATTGAAATACTTGCTTCTAATTTATTATTCCCATTGTTTTTTATTCAGTCTGCATTTTCGTTCTTCATCATCTATGTACTCTAGGTTTCTTGCGTCGTTTTTCACTTTTTCTTAATGACTGTCCTTGCAGCAGAATTTTACTAAAGGAAGGGAAGCAAGCAATAACAAAAAAGTTGACAACTTTTCCCTCTTCCCTCTCTATTCTTCACTATTCCATTTCCTCATTCATTCCTTCAGATGCAAATCATTTTGCTTTCCTTTCATGAGGTGATACCGGATGTGTTCAGGGGAACTCATAACTTATAGATAGATACATTCCCTTCACTTCCTTCACTGTCCCTCCCTCTTCCTGGCGTTTCTCCCTATTTGGTGCATTACTCTCATTTTCGTTAACTCGCCCTCTAATTCCTCTCCTGTTTTCTTAAGGGAAAGGGTAATTGGAGGGTTGCACGGGAAGCTAAACACTCGGTCGCGTTAAGAACGCCATAGCAACTGAGGACTCGCTAACCCCCCACCGCCCCCCCCCCCCCCCCCCCCACGCCCCACCCTTCTTGGTTCAAGGATAAGAAAATGACTTGATTGCCAGAAATATTTAAAAATTCAATCTACTTCTTCACAGTATGATCCCAGTTTATAACTAGAGCTGAAGGCAGTTTCTACACATTGAGGGTTATCTCACGTTAAAAAGTTAAGTCTTTGTTTACCGTAATACCTCATTTTTTTTTGTTTTTTTTAAAGAGATGATATTTCGTCAGTGTGTATCAGACTCTTAAAGCAAGACTTTTTTGAACAATCGAAATTTTTTCTTAATTCATTAAATAACTAATTATATATATGTCAAGATTTTTTTGCATGAACAGATCAAAATTGGCTTATTTTAAAATCCTGAAAATTGCAGATATTAAGATTCCTTAAAAATGCCAAGAGAGGCGCGATGCTGGCCCCTAAGGATAGAAGGGAGGAATAGTACTGTACCAACGATAGTATTTCATAGTATGAAAAGACAATTAAGTTAGACAATACAAATGGTCTCGATAATTCTGAAAATAGGAAAACAGACTTGAAATTTACCTATATACAAGATTCATTGTGGATTTTTTTTTGAAAAAAAAAATTTTTTCGGGGGGGGTGGGGTGGTGGGGTAATTAGGGTGTAAATATACCATAAAATCTACTAACACAATAGCCATAGAATTTTTTCAGGCGCTCAGGAAACTAAGCCCTTGAAAAAACAAGTGACCATATGGGAATAAACAGAAAAAAATTCTTTATTATTAAAACATGAAATTTTTTGTTCACTTATAATCACAGGACAACTTTTAAAGACCTGCTTAAATGTTTAATCCCTTGGCACTCAAGTCGGGATTCTGATCATAGAAGCAAGAACCCAGAAGTGATGTAATGTCATTACACAAACCTGTGAGGACTCCTCGGTTGCTAATGGCCCGTTTATAATTCCACCGGGTATCAGGGGAAGGAGAACCTCCCTCGGGCAACCCTCTAATTTCCATCTCAAGAATTAGAGGGTGACTCAAAGAAAAGAAGAATATAAAATGAAAATCATGAGAAAGATTGAAGAGAAAATCAATTACCTGGACAGATTGGTTCCGCGTGAAAATATTCCCTGGCACCCTACGTAATGGAAACATTGTTCTCAGCTGAGTGGACTTAAGAAACAAATAAAAGAAAAGACGTAAAAGTAGTTCAATCCATTGTCAGTTCTCTCTCCCATTCTCATTAAGAAATGGTCTGACGATATGAGATTATTCAAGAAAAAAGTAAAAGCTGACAAATAATTTCAAGATGAAGTGTGGCATCATGAACGTGAACTTGACATTACCACACACACACACACACACACACACACACACACACACACACACACACACACCACACCACAATATATATATATATATATATATATATATATATATATATATGTATGTATATATATTATATATATATATATATATATATATATTATATATATATATATCTGAAATTGCTGCTCTAATTAACTCTCAAATTGTAATCCTTAAGTATCTCAAGGATTTGGCAACTGGCTACCGAGGTGATTAACTTTCTTAAACAATCTTTCAAGAATTCCGTGATGCCGTTTATTCTTACATGAATTAATTTTCTCCCGCTCTTATGAGGTCCTTCCTTGCTATTATTTTCCACCTCTTTCATTTTCATTTATTTCAATTTGTTCGTTTCTCCTAATACGCTGAATTCTCGTCAGTGGCACGAAAAAGATATATTTAAAACGCGTCAAGTTATTCACCCGTAATGAGCACCGATGTTTTTCGAAGCACTTACGACAACGTTCATTTTAAATAGTTCTCGAAAATGGCCTCATATCCCTTATTTATAAAAAACTTGGGTCGTTCCTCTGCAATTCGAGGTTGTTATTATTTCAGTTATGAAACGAACATTGATTTCACAAAAATGAATAAATTTGTTAATAATTTCACCATATTTCAAAAACCAAATTGTATCGCCAACCTCAAAGTAAAACTGCCGAAAACATTTGAATCATTGGTAGTTTACTTTTCTCTTGTCCAAATTGGCAATTAGCACGTATTGAATCCACGCAAACACAAAAGCAATATCTTTTACCATGATCAAAAATGAAAGAACAGTGAAAAAGGAAGTGTCTTGTGTGGGTCTCTACAATCCAGCACAAAACAATCACCACGATAATGAATGGAAGTGTTCTTTTTCACTTGGAATTTTTTTTCCTTTTTATGCTCAGAAATTCATTGCCCTTTGAAACTGAGCACATTCATTTTTTTTCTGTTACATACTTAACTTTTATAGACTTAACAAATATCGCTATAGATTGCTCCCTAATAGAGGCGTTTTTTTTATCCAGTCGATGAAATGTTGATTTGCGTGAATGAAATAAGCTTGAAAATATTTGGCGTTTCCGTCATTCACTACTACTTATTAAACGTTTTCCTTACTAGTTTGGTCAGTTTGGATATTACTTTTACTATTATTTATTATTATTATTATTAATATTATTATTAGTTGTAGTAGTAGTAGTAGTAGTAGTAGTAGTAGTAGTAAGCAAACCCTCCTCCGGAAGATGGGCATGTCTCAGAATTCCGTAATATGATCAAATTTATTCACCCTCTTGGAGCTAATCCAGACATGCATACATATGTATGAGTCATATAACATTTCCGTGATTCATATGCATACATCGAGCTACAAATGTCCTTTATTATCTAATTCGTTCTACCTCGGAATTAATATATTTCCATACGTGTTAACCGTAGGGGAATTATTTAGTCGATAAGAAATTCGTCGGCTTACGGGCGCGAACCATCGAACCAACAAATTCAGGACGCACGGTGAAGCATCTAAATTTGTTGGTTCGAAGGTTCGCGCCAGTGAGCCGACGAATTTCTTATCAGCTAAAAAATTCGTCTTCGGTTAACATATATGAAAATATGTTAATTCCTAAGTAGAGCGAATTAGATAGTAAATAACATTTGTAACTCGATTGTACATATATGTATATATGATTTCTAGTCTGTTGACATCCCTCCTCCAATGGCGAATAATAGAAAAAATGAAAAGAAATGACAAATTACGCAATAATGATGAAAGCTTAAAATTACCATAGTGTTGTAGAAGATATACAGCTATCCCTCCCGTTTCCATCTTCCGTATAACTTTACCAAATAAGATAAGAACACGATGAGATATTTAGTATATGTAGTCTGCAGACCTATTGTATGTTATTGATCATATCATTCGGTTTATGTTTTTGTTCCACCTCTGTAATTTCCTGTTTAACAAGAATTGCTAATTATGAATTTGTTAAGTCAAAATAAACTTCGAAGGCAATTTAAAAAATAATCCCATTTCCATTTAAATATATATATATATGTAAACATATGTATAACTGAATCACGAAAGTCTGGAACGTGATAAATCCATAGATAAAGGTATAAGCCACAAAGGAAAAATAAACAACGGAGTTTCAGCAAGATTTTTCGACTCAACGTCCTTTACTCATCAGACAAACTGACTTACATGAGAAATTGACAGTACAGGAAAGGTCGTATAACTGACAGATAGGGATTATAAGGAGATTAGTACCTAGAATTCGACACACCTGGAGAATGAGTAACTTTTCCAAACAAGCATCAACATGGGTACAATCCAAGAACAAAAAGATTAGGTCCAACTGCTCAGACAGAGGGACAAGACAATTTAAGGATTATACATGCGACAGTGACCAATTTCAGATCTTTGGTACACTATTGCGACAGCTGACCAATTCAGATCTTGGTAAACAAAAAACTTATTCACAAAACATATTAAACATACATATACAACGAAAATATCTCTAAGGCAACTAATTTGTACTTAAGTCTGCAATTATATCTTTGAGGTCATTCTTAAACAGACTTAAATACAAATTCCTGTACTGTCAATTTTCTCATGGTAAGTCCAGTTTTGTCTGCTGAGTAAGGACGTTGAGTCGAAAGATCTTGCAGAAACTCCGTTGTTTATTTTTCCTTTTTCCTTCGTGGCTTTATACCTTTATTTATGTAAACATATGTGTGTGTATACTGTCCTTATGGTATGTTGACACACACGGCACTCAACACACACACACACACACACACACATATATATATATAATATATTATATATATATATATATATATGTGTACGTGGTGTGTGTGTCTGGGCGTGTGTATGATGGATATATATATTATATATATTATATATATATATATATATATATGTATATATATATATATATATATATATAGTATATATATGATATATATATATATGTATATATATATATATATATGTTATATATATTGGTTATATATATGTTATATATATATATATATGTATATATATGTTATATATATATATGGTTAATATAATGTTAAAGATAGCAGTTGACATGGTGCCAAACAACAAAAGAAAAACCAACAGACGAAGTTTTGATTTTTTACAATTGTTTACTCGACTGCTTGCTTAATTATGGGTTTGTTGTGATTCAGTGTTCTTACCATGGTCCTTCCTCCTTTCTGCCTTAAGTGGACATTAAATCACTCCTGTTTTGTGCTTTCAGTTTTTGTATGTATTGGTTCAAAGCCAAGAAACTCCTTACGCTAAGACATTTAAGCTGATTTTTTTCTTTAGTTTGCTGAAGAAGCCTCAACTTGTAGAAATATCAATGCTGTAACAGATATTTCTGCAGTTCTTGGAAAATCTAGAGAATGGCACGGGCTACTTGTCTGTGTGTGTATATATATATATATATATATATATATATATATATATATATATATATATAAATATATATATATATATATTATATGCTAGGAGTATTGAATTTATATGTTAGGAGTATTGAGTTTATTTTTCTAGTGTGGATTGTAAATGTTTTGTAGTTCATATTTTTCCCGTGTCTGTCTGTGTTGTCCTTGCGTGTTGTTTGGGTGTTTGTATTCCTCAGTCCATGGATTGTTTACTTCGGCCATTGGAGCGCCACCAGGGATGGAGATTTCTTGGATTTGTCATAGTGTTAATAATCCTGAATTATATATAAAAGTGTTACATTATTTGTACTTGCTAATTTGTAAGTATTGCTATATTGCATTTAAGGTTCTGTTGACGCTTGCTGGGTATGTATGTATTTTCTGCATTTTATTGTGTTTAATATTGACGTTATTTACTGTATTATCTACAGTGTATTGATAATCGATTTATTTGTTACTTACCTGCTTGTTTTGCTCATTTGTCGTAATGCTGTACAATGTAAATGTTCCTGGAGTTTCGTTAATTTACATTCGTTATTGCTTTAGTTTCATTATTCTTGTTATCGTTGTAATCCTTATCTTTATATGGATCTTTAATTAATTTTAAGTAAAATAACAAAATTTCGTAGTGTTTACCTTATTCCGTATTATTATATATTTACTCGTATATCATACTTAAATTTAATGCTATTTAAATTTGTATAAGAGCTCTATTATAAAAATAAGCTATGTTAAGGCATCATTAAATGTCTTATTATTTATTGTCTATGGCCGTTTGGAGCTCCGCTTCGTACTTGCATCAGTGAAAATGCAGGAAAGAGTATTAAGAGGCGAATGGTCGTAACAATATCTCTCTCTCTCTCTCTCTCTCTCTCTCTCTCTCTCTCTCTCTCTATGATATATATATATATATATATATATATATATATATATATATATATATATATATATATATTATATCGGGATAATCAATCATAAAAAACTTCGTCTTTGTTGGTTTTTCTGTTGTTGTTTGGCACCATGTCAACTGCTGTCTTAGCCTTCTATTGATCATCCCACTAATTTTATTATTATAAAGCTGTATTTAGAAGAAAATGAGCCTACTTACCCTTGCTGTTGTTAACAGAAAAAAAGAAAAATTAAAAAATAATACTATATTTTTTTCCCAGGGGAGAATTTTTAGCTTGAGGTTTCCTTTATAAATACTCGCTCTCGCATAATCTTTTTAGTAGCATATATATATATATATATATATATATATATATATATATATATATTATATATTTATCAATATGTTTATTTATTCTTCTTAGTCAGAAACCATCTCATACCTGGGTAGGCATCGTGAAAGAAATTACAACGGGAGGTTTAACCAGAACTCGTTATGACATTTTAAACCCTTCACGTGAAGCTATATGCCGACTTCATAGTCTCATATTATTCCTGTTCCAGGAAATAACGGGGAAACATGGAAGTAGCAGAATGCTGTGCGTCTTTCCTCGGAAAACAGTTTAAGGGAGAGGTTCGGCTCTTCCAGTTTCGTTAGAGGCTCGGCTTCTTCCAGTTAAGGGAGAGCTCGGTTCTCCAGTTAAGGGAGAGATTCGGCTTCTTCCAGTTAAGGGAGAGATTTCGGTTCTTTCCATTTAAGGGAGATTTCGGCTCTTCCGGTTAAGGGAGAGGTCGGGCTTCTTCCAGTTCCAGGGAGATGTTGGCTTTTTCCAGTTTGGGAAGAGGTTTCGGCCTCTCCAGTTAGGGTAGAGATTTTCGGCTTCTTCCAGTTAAGGGAGAGATTCGGCTTCTTCCAGTTAAGGGAGATATTCGTCTTCTTCCAGTTAAGGGAGAGGCTCGGCTTCTACCAGTTAGGGGAGAGGTTCGGCTTCTTCCAGTTCAGTTAGAGGCTCGGCTTCTTCCAGTTAAGGGAGAGGCTCGGCTTCTTCCAGTTAAGGGAGAGGCTCGGCTTCTTCCCAGTTGGGGCAGTTAGAGATGTTTGGCTTCATCCAGTTCCAGAGGATTGGTTTCGCAGGGGAGATGTTTTTCGCTTCATCCAGTTAAGGGAGAGGCTCGGCTTCTTCCAGTTAAGGGAGATATTCGGCTTCTTCCAGTTAAGGGAGAGGTTCGGCTTCTTTCAGTTAAGGGAGAGGTTCGGCTTCTTCCAGTTAAGAGAGAGATTCGGCTTCATCCAGTTAAGGGAGAGGCTCGGCTTCTTCCAGTTCAGGGAGATGTTTGGCTTCATCCGGTTAAGGGAGAGGCTCAGCTTCTTCCAGTTCAGGGAGAGGTTCGGCTTCTTCCAGTTAAGGGAGAGGCTCGGCTTCTTCCAGTTCAGGGGGAGGCTCGGCTTCTTCCAGTTCAGGGAGAGGTTCGGCTTCTTCCAGTTAAGGGAGAGGTTCGGCTTCTTCCAGTTCAGGGAGAGGTTCGGCTTCTTCCAGTTAAGGGAGAGGCTCGGCTTCTTCCAGTTCAGAGGGTGTCTCGGCTTCTTACAGTTCAGGGAGAGGTTCGGCTTCTTCCAGTTAAGGGAGAGGCTCGGCTTCTTCCAGCACAGGGAGATGGTCGGCTTCTTCCAGTTCAGGGGGAGGCTCGGCTTCTTCCAGTTAAGGGAGAGGCTCGGCTTCTTCCAGTTCAGGGAGAGGCTTGGCTTCTTCCAGTTAAGGGAGAGGTTCGGCTTCTTCCAGTTAAGGGAGAGGCTCTGCTTCTTCCAGTTCAGGGAGGCTCTGCTTCTTCCAGTTAAGGGAGAGGCTCGACTTCTTCCAGTTCAGGGAGATGTTCGGCTTCTTCCAGTTATCCAAAGAATGGTGGTCCGGTTATTGAGGGATTGTGGAAGGCTGCCGTAGCTGAATACATGGGCGTACGCTAGTTTCCTCTAGAGAACATCAACTTTAAACGCTGTAAATACTTAGCATAGTTTAACTTTTAATGCACTTAGCATAGTTTAACTTTTAATGCTTTTAACTTAAAATTTTACTGTTTAAATATAAGTTTTAGTTTTTTAAATACTCCTAACTTCTTATACTTTCAATACATTAACTTTGCATTTTATCCAATTATGATTTTTAGATATGAATTGCTTTTAATGTAACAGATTTATATTTTATCTGTAATGATTAGATTTTACAAGGCATTTAGATTTACTGATCTTTTGCACTTTATTTAATTATATTTATTAAAACTTCTATGCATCCTTTGATGTAATTAGTGTTCTTCGATTGGGTTGAGGGCCACAACGCAGGCGCCTCAATGAAGAAATAGATAAATGAAGGCAGACCTTTGCGTCTAATTTCATTCATCATTGTCCCTTCCTTCAGTACTTTTGCCCCCCCCCCCCCCCCCCCCCCCCCCCCCAGCCAATGAAGTTAGGTACCAATAAAACAACAAACCGTTTCGAATATTTGGAGTGAATGTGGTACCTAATTTATTCTCTTAGTTCATAACATATTTATCTACTTTGTCCTTTTCTTGTGTATGGTTGTGGTTGATTATTGTTCATAACTTGTTCTGTAGTGGAGCACTTTACTTCTCCTAACTTGCGAAGTTTCTCTTGATCTGTTTAATTCGGTTGTATATTTTCTTTCGGTTTTTCAGTAGGTATTTTATATATATATATATATATATATATATATATATATATATATATATATGTGTGTGTGTGTGTGTGTGTGTGTGTGTATATATGTATAATAAGTAATATATATATATATCTAAATATAATATATATATATATATAATAATTACATCTATATATATATCTATGTATATATATATAGATATTAATAATATTATATATTTATATATATATATATGTATATATATATGTATATTGTTTACGATAGTGTTGCTTAGTTTTTATCCTGACTTGCAAAGTTTCTTCTTATAATTCTTACTTGATAGTTAGCTGTGCTTTTGTAAACGTTTAATTATTTACTATATACGTAAATTATTTACGTCACCCGGTTTACTCTATATATGACAGTGAATTCAAACCTCGTGTTCAAATTCCTGTCATGGTGCTATTTATGATTATTTTACTGCAATAATAAAAATATGCCATATGTAAAGGATCAACAAACATCGTTTTCCATTTGTAAACGTAATATTATCAAATTTCATTTTTACACGTTACCTTCCAATAGTAATCATGCTTCAGGTGTTTTCATTGCCAAAACTATTGTCTTTGGTTAATCTTAGCATTCCCAGTGATTATGAAAATGGTAGTGTACTGTATTTATTACTGCGACGGCTGCAAATAAAAAAAAAGAGAAGAGAAGAAATAGTAACACCAGTAGTAATATTACTAATAGTAAAAGAATTCATTGGTAAAATATTACAGTACTTGCTTTTTTGGTGGTATACGTAGTGTATGATATATCATTCTTTTATGTGTTCAGAATAACAGTTTATTTTTAACAAAACCATTAATGCTAATATGTAGAATTTCGGTCTTTCATCCATAAAATGTCTTAATGTTAAAAATGACCGGTAGTGCCAGCAACATTGTAAACAAATCACCAAGTATATACCGCAGGACGTAACTCTTTTCTTTTCTAGTTCCCATACTTTTCTACAGTCACTGAAGCAAGACTTATCAGGGCTTACATCCTTTATTTTAGTCTGTGCTCTCTCTTTCCCTCTGCTTACAGAAGTACTTTTTTTTTGTCTCATTTGCCACTATTTTTACAGATGGCTTTATTGAAACACAAAGAGGTATTCCAAAACTCCTATTTTGAACCAACTTAAAATAGGGATTCTGCTTCCGGTTTCATACATGTATATGTTGAATTTTAAATATAATCATCTTTCCATCGCTTCCAATAACGAGACAAAATGCTGTTATCACCTAAAATATCCAATGTTATTATAGAAACAGATTTTTCCTAAGAATTATAGTTTTCTAAAGAAAAGCACTTGGAAAGTATCAGGCGAAATATTTTTGTGTTCGAAAAATATTGCTTTCAAGGAGGCTGTCATTCAAAGGTTTTATATATCTACGTTTCTTTTGTAGAAAGAAACTGCGCTATGGCGACGCCCTCTTCCAAAAGCTTATTTAGGAGGTAGTGAACTATACATAGAAGACAGTGATGTTCTAATTAGAACTTATCTTCCACTAAGTATTATTGAGAGCCGTCAGTTAACGTTGAGTTCTTGGTAATATAATTTGAAAAGTACATGGGTAGTGCGCCTGCCAGGGTGAGTGAGTAGGGGGGCGGTCAGTAGTTAGCTATGTATATCCCTTGAAATTAAACTGTCTGTTTCTAGGTTTTGGAATTATATATGAGCTTTATAAACGAAATTATTAAAACACCCGAACATAATATTAATATCATATTATACTATAATAAGCATAAGTTGAGTTTTTGTTAACACACTTTAATGTTTTCTGTTCGTTTATGAAGTGAATGAAAAATTGTTTCGAAGTAACGAGTCAAGTTTTCCCTCGTTCGTCTGTATGAATTAGTGGAGGATGCGTAACGGGAAGCATATACCATCTTTTGAACGAAAATAATGATCCAATCTTAATTTTTATTGTAAAACGCTTATTTTGAACGCATTTAAAAACATCATCTATTCAGTGGTTTCCGACGAAAAACAACTTTTTGAAAGTTATGCTATGTAATTGTGAAACTTGCACCTGCAAAAAAATCCATGATTTTATAAGTTACTTTTGCCCCTTTCGACATAAAATTAAAATGATAAAAGGGTTCTTTATATTCCGTAAAGTAATGAGGTAATCACAATCACGTTCTTTTTTTTTACCCTCTTCCTGGAAAGAAGATATATTTCCATTTAGAGCAGATATATCCTAAATAGTCTAATATGGTTCTGTCAATATGTGTTTTTCTTGTCGGGTGATGAATAAAACTTGTAATGATCGTTTTGGTGAAATTGACTATCAATGAGAGTAAAGTTTTTCCAATTTGCAATGTTAAAGTTCTTAATATTTTCATTTTCCAGCACAGAACCTGTTTTTGCACCCAGTATAAATTCTTTGTTGTCTAGTAGTGGTTCGTTAAGGCTTACGTCGTATTCATATGCGCCCTTATTAGATTATATATATATATATTATATATATATATATATATATATATAATATATATTATATATATATATAGAGAGAGAGAGAGAGGAGAGGGAGAGAGAGAGAGAGAGAGAGAGAGAGAGAGAGAGAGAGAGAGAGAGAGAGAGAGAAGTTATAGACACTAATAAGTAATATAAAAAAACATAGGATGTAAAACCTATATTTTATTCTTAAAATATAAATGCTTGAACTATAGATCCTTTTTAATGGTTTAAATTACTTTCAAACAAACGAATCTAAAATTATATACGTGTTGATGCTTTTTAATGCAAATTATGTGCTATGCCTTTTAGAAGTTGCAATGTACATGATGGCTGACAATTTTCAATAAGATTTATCAGTCTTTCATTCGTAGACTTGCATTTTGCTCTTTTCTGGGAGTCATCTCCTCGTCTTAAATGAACTCGTTTATTTTTTGTTCGTGTAAGAGCTTATTCTCTTTGCAGTGCAGAATAAAGTGCCCACAAATCTAGATTCATACTGGTTAGAGGCTCTTAGACAAACTGTTAAAACCTTCAAGATACTTGTTCGTCCTCGGTTCGTTATATAGAATATGCGGCCTTACACTTCATATATTTCTTGAGGGAAAAGAGGTTCCCTTCTTCAGCACTGAACACCAATGTAAGTTTGTTCAAAACATTAAATAAATTCTTTCGGTATAAGTCGTCATCGGAATGAAGTTCAAAAGCATCAGCTGCATCTTGGCTGGGTAAAAATGCCAAAGCATCAAAGCATTTCACTTTTATAGCTAAACGATTCAGTGTTGTACTGTACCTTTTTATCTAGTTCGCAAATTTGACGGCAGCAGGACTGACCAAAATGGAACACACATCCTTATATAGGCAGCACTGTCCAACACTGCCGTGAAGGCGTTGTGTAAAGCTAGTTCGAAATCCATAAAACATTGCAACGGTTGACTGTTTGGACACGGATCACGAATAGCTGAGCAAAAGCCTTCGATAGGTGGCCTCTTGTTTATTAGGCAATAAAGCAAATTCACGCGGGAAACACCTTTCTGAACGACGAAATAGAAGATCTTTGCCTTTGCCGCGACGTCACGGGTCACGGGTCACGGGTCACGTGCTGGGCCACCCGGCTGTTGTCGCTCCGTTAGAAATTAAAATGCCCAGATTTGAATCGCCCATGAAATCGTTGATATAGGGAGGTTGGCATTTATACCCATACAACTTGATTAAAAAAAAAAATATTTATATAATGTTGTATAAAATATGCCGCTTAGTTGTCATTTAATTTTTTTGATGGTCGATAAGTATTTTTTACATACTATTGTATAAATCTATATATTTTTTAAAATCAAAATATATGGGTCTCAATGCTAACTTTCCTCTATTAACGCTTTTCTGGCCGTTTCCAATTCGGACCCATTAATTTCTTACGGAGGGAAAACAGCTAAGTGGCCCAGAGAGCGGTGGTGATTACATCACATTACGGTACTCTATGGACCGTGAGTAGCTCGGTCCACAGATTTGGTGAATCTTTAAAACGTCCCGTCACAGGACCATACGTTATTCGCTGATAAATCATCCAAATCGACCGTTTGCATAAATGCCCGTTGCAAATATTAGGGTAGGGTCCGAGTCCTCTACGCCTCTATCGTATGATAAGAAAAGTGATCCGTCAGGAACATATTTGAATGAATCTGGAATTTCATATCCTGCGCGATATGTCGGTAGAACAGGAACCCCCAAAGCAGTCCGTCTCTCTCCAGTTCTGAATATGACGGGAAAGGGAAGAAGGGTGCACACACGTAGCAGCTTTGATTTTGCTTTTTCCTCTAGTGCAAGGGTTATCAACCTGGGGTACGCCAAAGGTCTGTCAAGGGTTACGTGCTCCCCGTGGTACTCGAATGAATGTTAGCTGCCGACCTTCAATGTGCTTTAGAGCAAAAACTGCCTCTCAGCCTAAACTGGATAATTAATGAAAACAGTTTCAGCCATTTCATTGACTGCTTTTGCAGCTGATGTAATAATACTTTCTTTTTTTTTTCTTCTTTTTTCTTTTTTTGCAGCTCAGTACCATAACCTTGAACATTTACTGCATAGCCAGAGGTAAATAATTATAAACAGTTGTCTGTGTTTTTTTATGGAATTCTTTGTCTACAGTACTATTGGTTATGGCAGGAAAGTAATGTACTTACATCTCCTCTGTACAGTTTTTCTGAGTTGATTTTGTTTTCCACATTATATAAAGTGACTAGGGTACATTACTGACATTACAAATCCCCGAAAGGGTACGTGTGGAGGAAAACGTTGAAAAAACCCCTGCTCTAGTGGCCGAGTGGCACTCGCAGTATATTCCCTTGTCGATGTTCCACATCCTGCATATAAGCTGTATCGCGCGTTGAACTCACAGCAACTCTTGCTTCATTTTCTGCTCTCGAAGCAGGATGCGTATGCTTACCAGAACCATAAATCAATGCAGGCTCATCACAGTTGTAAGTCGTGAGAATACGGGCCTTGCAGCAGCCTTTACGAAAGAGTCCGCATCGCCGGAAAGTTTTTGTTTTTGCAAGATTGTCTCGATGCTTCTCATATACATTGTTTCCCTCATCACACAATTTCCTTCTTCTCTTTTCACTTGTTATAAATGTTAGGGCCATTGTTTAAGGCTTCAGTAAATAAAGAGAATTTATATATACAGTTCTCTTGGGTGGAATCATAGGGAAGTTGATCGTAAACCGTTCTATAAAAAATATGTTTTTTTAAAGTTATTTCACAGCAGCAGAATTGGTTACAGTTAAATTATACAATTCTCATGGTTGGAAATACTTAAAAACAAATAATGAACTATCATTACTTAATACAAACAAGTAATAAGTGGAGGAAACTGTATTTAAAACATATGTAACGTTATATCTACTTTGGGTGAAATTTACATAGCACTAATATATATATATATATATATATATATATATATATATATATATATATATATATGTATGTATGTATGTATGTATGTATGTATGTATGTATGTATGTATATGTGTGTGTGTATATGTATATTATATATATATATGTGTGTGTGTATTTTTTTCAAAACAATATTTAAATTACCTGCTACAGCAATGAACCTGAAAGCTTACTCGCTGAAACTGTCAATATTCACAGGCAAAAGCTTTTATTACACGTGCTAAATATCCATATCAATTGTGTTGATTATGAGCCCAATTACGTGGAATCGAATTTTATTTTTTACAGCCACATTTCCCCCAAAATTATATGGCGGTTGAAGGGACTAACTCAAACCTAAATAACAATTTGAAATTGTTACCCAGTCGCTTAATTTGATCTGGGGACAATGAGCTTCATTTTCCATTTACCGTAACACCAATTGATAGCCAGGTTGTTTGTTACAGTGGGTGACTGTCGGGGGAATACTGAATCTGTGAGTAGTTCCCATTTCTTTGATGGTATATTTTATGTAATATGTATATTATACATATATATATATATATATATATATATATATATTATATATATATATACACACACTCACCCACACAGTATAGCACCATGGCCTGTCATTTGAAAGACCAGAGTTCGCTCCCAAAAGCGAGTCAGAGATATATTTCTGTGAAACAGGCTCCCATGTGTTTAATTTTTATATAAATATATATATATATATATATATATTATATATATATATATATAATGTATATATATATGTATATATCTATATATATATATATATATATATATATAATATATTTATATTCAGTCTAAGAAACATGCTTTATTATAATACGAAACGTTTCATGTTACTTCAACACTTCATCAGTCTGCAAATTAAAAGTTATAATAATAAATTACATGCTAAGGGCACAAATTATCATTAAAATCAGCTAAAATTAAATTTATATTTAGATATTCAGTATAAAACGCGAGCAAGTGAAGAAGGCTACCTATTCAGGGAAGGGAAAGAGCTAAGTGATCTTAACAGTTCGTAAATGCCCAGACAACACTCACGCCAGAGAGAGAGAAGATGAAGAAACATTAGAGTTTAAGCCTGGAGAGAGGTGCTTGGTAAGTAATGACTCAAGGATAGTTAAGTAGGTTGTTTGTTTAGTATGGCCTATTATTGAAACATGGTTTTTTTCAACTGGTTTTTTTTGTCAACTGTAAATTTGCATTTATGTGCATGAGTCCTAATATCAGAGAATTCCGGATTGGATATTCTTGACCCCGTCCTATAACTTGAGACCTAGATGTCTATAATATCGAACTTCAACAGTCTTCGAGAGCATCCTATGTAATTACCAAGGCATCTTGGACATTCAGAATTTTTTTTGCACCAAAGAAAATTTTCAGAAATCGGGAGAAAATACATCCTCTTGTTAAAATGGAGTAACTCCATCTTCGTTTTAAGAATATGGATCTGGGTGATAATTTTCTTTGCTTAAAACGTCGGGTTAGGTAGTGAAAAGTCGGTGTGTCTTTAAAAACTGAGCCAAATAGGAACTTGCTTCTTGTGTGGGAAACTGCTTTCAAAGAGGAATTTCTTTCATTAGTGCTATGGATTCATAGTTTCCAAAATGTGATGAGTGGGGTTTATCGTTTGTAACGTGATTATAATAAAGTTAACGTACTATGATAGAAAAAAAAAGGTATTCCCCTCGAGATACAGAAATAATTTTATGCAAACAAAATTCAGTTGTTTAGAAAAACTTTTATATCACCGAAGCAGATGTTCAATTTGTTACGAAAACATCACGAAATAATTCATATTTTCGCGTGAGGAGGGAGTCAGTGTTATCTCTGGCTGGACATACATTTATGTGATGCCGTGAAGCGTGATTTGCTTTCTTATTATCATTACGGAATGGGCGACCAAATATACAGTAAACTTGGGAAATGGTCAAGTATATTGCGTCCTTAACTTAAACTCTTTAGGTATTTCTTGCTCATGTTATCTTTGGTTTTATTACCTGTTTTAAAGCTTTTTTCATATATAATTAGTTTTTATTATCATCTCTATCGCAAATTTTCTCCCGGTGGAAAACCCTGGCGATTATAAATAGTTCGACGTAACTTTCTTAATTTTGACTCTTGGGGAAAACAGTGAGATTCCAAAGGCGACGACTTTCTCTAGCGAAAGTGAGGCATGGACAACCGTAGCAATTAAGGAGGCTGCAACACTCCACAACTGTCCCAGGCCTGAGAGGTCATTATCGTTCGCCTCTAAAAAGTTTAATTTGAGCGTAAGAACATGAAGAAGAAGAAGAAGTCCTTGCCTCCTTTCTTCTACCCACACGCGCTGCTGCTCTTCGTTTATCTTGTGTTTTTATCTGGTAATTAATCTCTCTCTCTCTCTCTCTCTCTCTCTCTCTCTCTCTAGACACATACAAGACACTAGTCACAATATCGATGAAAATTTTGGTTTGAGTTCTGAAGAAGAATAATAATCATTATCAAAACAGTTATACTTAAAACTGAGGTATAATATCGGTCCTTTAATAATATAACACTGAGAATTTGGCAGTTTGCTCACATCATAAGAAGTCGACAGAGAGTTATAAAAAAAAAAGAAAAAAGAAAAAAAAATGTTATATGTAAAATATTGTAAAAGGCTACTACGCACTTGAGCACGAGTAGTCTTGTGTTTGTACAACCGTTCTTCTAATCACCTGTTCGACATTACAAGCGGAATACTATAGCGGACTGCAGTGCCATTTGAGGAAACATAAAAAAACTCTTTTACGAATACTCTTTCCTGTGACAAACTCTCTTTGAAGAATGCTCATTTCGAGGATTGCTCGGCGTTTGTGAAAGCAACGAGAACCATTTGGTGTGAGAGGATGACTTTCTCAGTCTCTCTCATACGTTGCAGAGAGAGAGAGAGAGAGAGAGAGAGAGAGAGAAAGAGAGGAGAACGAGATGAGACGATAGAGTAATCATAAGATTTCAATTGGAATCTTAGGTTTTTTTAAATAAAGAATTAAAACTGTTTTATGGTAACAATTGCTGAATAATGGCGTGGTAAGCTACTAATATCTTACGCTGACACTACATTATTGACTTTTAAAAGCAGTTGGCGGGTGTTACCTTCTTATTCTTCGTATAATTATAGTTCAAAATTATTTCACCCTTTTCTGGCCATTTATTTCCTAGGTTACAGACGTATAAAAATAAATTGACAAATGAAAAGCTATAAAATAAAGATGTGCTCTTCAAACTCCTCAAGGAATAAGATTACATGTGGGCTAAATATAAATCTAAACATATACGTAGCCCAAGGCTGAAATGTTTCTGTGTGTGTGAGTTTTTTTTTCTTTTTGTAATTTAACTTTTTACAAGATATTCTGCTGCAGTGCACAATCTGCTCAAGAACTTCTCTCGCAAGATATAAAGTTTAGCCGGCTCATTTTGACTTCAATGACAATCATATCTTGAACTAAATTCATGAAGTGACATTTTCACAGAACGTCTGTAGAAAATAATATTCAGATATTAACAGAGTCCTGAGACGAAGAAAATATTATTCAGCTATTAACAGAGACGATATCCGCCCTATCCCTCTTCGTGTTACAGAAGGGATCAGAGATACAGTAATTATAGTTATAACTATTTGTATTGTGTGTTTTTGTCATTCTAAAATTTCCACCATTAATAAAACAATGGAAAGGAAAATGGTTAGACAGACTCAACATTACTGAACAACAATGAATTACTTATTTTGAGGTATAAGTAAGAGTCAGCATTTTAATTAAATAATACAGTGCTCTTTCGACTTCTAAGATCGCTTGGTTAGCAGGACTCGTGATTTTTTTTAAGTAAAAAAAATAAAAAAATCAGTTATTTTTTTCATTTGTTTGATTTTTTATTTATTTGGTTTTTTGATTTGTTAGATGTTTTTCAATCCTTTTTTTTCACTCAAAATGTATTTTATGACTTAATTACTATTGATACATCTTTTAGGCTTCCAGTTCTGGCCTAAACTTTGTACTTGCAATTTTTAATATCAAAATAGATAGATGCAGCACAGTCAAGCTTAAGTTTTGATTAACCTCCAAACCATATTTTTCAATCTGTTTGCTTTCAAATTAAAAAAAAATGAACAAAATAAAAAGATGATGTTTTTTTTAATGGAAAAATCAAAGATTTAATCATTGCCAACCCTTTTGGTTAGTAGCTAGCTTTTTTTGGAAATATGTTAAACGGTATCCAAAAGTGGGTACTGTTTCAAAAAACAAGAACTTCGAAGGATTGATGTGTAAATATATATATATATATATATTATATATATATATATATATATATATATATATATATATATATATATATATATATATATATAACAAAGAGAGAGCACAGTTCTGTGAGGAAAACAACGCGCAGGAATGGAAGTCCTTCACCTGTCTTTCATTTTTCAACGGGGCAGAGTGAACTTCTGACACGTCCATTGTATCCACAGCATCAGAAATAGACCTCTGGAGAACTAGAGCAGTTTGCCTCCACTGCAATTGTTAGCTTTATTGTAGTTTTTTTCTTCTCGCTGACACACGTTTAGTTAATAGTGCTTGCGTCTCTTTCCTCAAGCAACTTCGGCCTAACGAAAGAACGTGTGTGAGCATTGTGAATATTTTTTTTCTCGTTTAGCTCCAAATTTAAATATTTTTCCATAATTAATTTCATTCACTTTCAGAGGAGAATCATGATTCTTTATTTAGCACATGGACTTTTTGCAATTGTGTTTTGCTAGTTATCAACATCCTGAAAGGCATTCACACTCAGAGACACACAAATATATGTCTGCACCATTATTTACTCGAAAACCATAACTAGGCAAAAGCGCCTCAGTGGCGTGAGTGGTGGTCGCGAGTTCGATTCTCGGGCATTCCATTGAGGGGTTAGAGATGCGTATTTCTGGTGATAGAAGTTCACTTTCGACGTGGTTCGGAAGTCACGTAAAGCCTTTGGTCCCTTTGCTGAATACCACTGGTTCAATGCAACGTAAAAAGACCATACATACATTCAAACAAACAAACCATAACTAGTCAAAAACTAAAAATTTTCACCAACTAAGGCAAGGATTTTGTTTTATGAATGTTTCACTTTTTTTCATTGTATTGCCTTTTCCTATATTTATTCCATAGTAAACGAAATAGCCAAAAACAACTTCGCCAAGTTTGAGTTAAGGGAGGGAGAAAGGGGAGAAAGGTAGCAATATTTCGATAAATCAGTACCAGCAATTAGGGGCTGTACAACAAACAGTTGTCTGAGATCGACAAATAAAAAGGAAAATCACATTTATAGAGATAAGCATCATAAGTTCTCTATTCTGTTTACTCCTGCGGTGACTATTTACTTTTCTAGTAAGGTAGAAATGAGAGTTATGGTGGTATATTTGCTTCCATTGACTAATTTTCTCCCGTTGTACATTTAGGAGACAGAGTCAAAATGATCCGGAAAACGTCTGTTTATTTTTTAGTACATCATTTGACCAGCAACAGGAACTTGTGGCCATCGCTCTGTATTGTAGGGTTATTTTATATGTTTCTGGTGTACAGTTATGCCGATTATGAACAATAATACAGGGGTTGAAGAATGCTTTTGATTAGTGTTAACCAAAGTCTCCTCAGTTAATGAAAGAAGTGGATTGAATTAAAGCCAAGCGAAGATATATGTTACGAATGAGCTCGTTTTTGGAACCAGAAAATTTTCTTGCTTGCTTATTGTCTTCTCTCCGTCCAACTTTGCCCTCCGGTTTATCATTAATGAATGGCAATAACTTCGTCAGCACTGAGATACTGACTTTGATTTTGCTGAACATATATCTTTTAGTTTTTGGTAAACCATAAATTATGTCTCTGAGGTAATTTATCAGTTTCCCTCTCAGTATCTTCTGCCTTTTTGTCATACTGTGGATCGTATCCACACCCATTGTTCTCGGAATCATCATTGCCACTTGCATTATCCAGGATATCAATCAGAGGTTCCCTATCAAATGCCTCCATCATATCCCTTTTCGTATTTCGAAGTATACTGAAATGCCCTTCTTCCGTTCCCATTTTTTATGCCTTAGTCATCGTTAGAGACTTATTCAGTTTCACGATGTCGTTCTATTAAATTAGATGTGGACAGTAGAGGTCAGACGAGAGTATTGGCTCATTTGAATGCCTCTTAAGATCAATATAATTTCCGTCTTTATCTCACTCTCTCCTCATTTCTACAATAGTATTTAAAACATTGGGAATTGAACGTCTCTATTGAATTAGCATGTTGAAGCACTAGCATGAAGTGGAAGAATATACCGAGTGTCTGGCTAAACTCAACTGTGAAAAGATCGAGCTTGAGCTCTTTAAAAGCTTTGTGGAAAATTGATGGTCCATTACTAACGAGGCTCTCATGGCACTCTTCTACATACCATGAATGAATCAAAGTGTCTAACGAATACTTTATGTCTTATCTCCAACTTGAATATATTTCAGTGCTACCTTAAGGTTACATATTTTCTTTGTTACTTAAGCATAATTCGGGAATTAGTCTCTTGAGGCTCTTCAACTGTAAGCTGCCACTTTTCGGAAAGTCTGACGCTAAACAGTTCCACAACTCACTATTCCTCAGAAGCTGTGGAAGGATCAGTTACGTAGGTCAGAAAGGTTTGTTACTCATTCATTTACGGTACTTGAAATTATCTCTGATGCTTTTACTTTCTTAATAATTTAAGTGCCCTTTTCTTCTACGATAGTGTTGCTAAGCAGTTCCACAATTGACTAATCCTCAGAAGCTGTGGAGGGATCAATTTCGTAGGTCAGAAAGGTTTGTGACTCATTCATTTCCAGAACATGGAATTCTCTGATGCCTCTATTTTCTTAATACCTTTAGTTCTCTTTACTTGAGGAGAGAAGTCCCACAACACATGTTGTTCTTATAGTGGTCTGTTTTCATTTAGGAATTAATCCCGTATTGGTTTCCTCACTTGAAAAAACCTATGATTATTTAAGAAAAGTATTAAGGAGCAGAATATAGAATAAAAAAAATGGGCCGGTATAATTAAACGTAAATGCAACACAGTCTAAGTTAAGAGCAATGCGAAGATATGAGAATATTATTTCCTTATAAAAGCTGATGATGAAGAATATCAGGAAATTTATGACTTGTCTTTGCTGTTTGAAAATCTTAAAATTAAGATTCATCTACGACTTACGAGTTACATTTTGCTTCCAGTTACACCTGTATCGGCATACCCGACTTTTCAGCTGATATTAAAAAACATATTGGGCAAATAGTTGAATATTTTCAACAGTTAAATATCTTGGTAGCTCACACGAAAAAAAATAATCAACAAAACTGCCTTTGCATGACTTATGCTCAAAAAATACATATTTCATACAAGTAACACTACTGTTTCAAATAAGTTTAATTTGATACAAGTAACTTTACTATTTAAAATAAGTTATTATACCTTTTTGGATTTTTTAAGAAAGTGATCGTCCACTTTCAACTCAAGTGCTCCTGAATGGTAACAGAAACATTATTAGAATTTGATCATTATCATATTAAATTATAATTTAAAACTATTTTTACATTAACAGTATTTTCAATGAGGCATGAAATCTGCTTTTGGCTAATGGAAGTGTTATCACCTCATATATCTTGGAGAAATAATTAAAATAATGGCAACAAGTTCATTTTTGTTCAGCTATCGTAATAGGACAAGTAGTCCACTGGTACCACATATAACCTTTTATTTTTTTAGACATTTATAGATACTCTTACGCATTCGGAAACATTTATAAAAAATGCCGTGTTAGCTTTTCAGAATTTACAGCATTCCAATTACCTGAGCAAATATTAGCAGACATAGATTTATTTACGAGGCAAATATAAAAGTACAGAGTTAAGGGATTAACCTTCAAATAAGAGACTGTTCCAGTTTCAGACTCTTATTAGCGAGAGAAAATCCAGTAAAATCCGTTTTTTATGACACTGTGATGCCTCTCTGCATCACAGAGAAATATATTCAAGGGAGCGCAAAATTACCACCTTTATTTTTTCTTCAAAGAGAAAGAATGGTGGCAATAATTGAGATGTTTTGTTTCTCTCACTATTACGAGCAACTCAGTGTAATTGTTACAGGTCTGTTACAGGATTCAGCAAGACATACCGGCTAGTTTCCATACAGCCTGCCCTTTCTTCTTCTTCTTCTTCTCTCTCTCTCTCGTTATATATATATATATATATATATATATATATATATATATATATATATATATATATATATACTAATATATATATATATATATTAGAAGAGAGAGAGAGAGAGAGAGAGAGAGAGAGAGAAGAAGAAGAAGAAGAAGAAGAAGAAGAAGAAGAAGAAGAAAGGGCAAAGAGCATGTGTACGTGTATATATATATATATATATATATAGAGAGAGAGAGAGAGAGAGAGAGAGAGAGAGATAGAGAAGAAGAAGAAGAAGAAGAAGAAAAAAAGAAGAAGAAGAAGAAAAGAGCATGTATGGAAACTAGTCGGGTATTTCTTGCTGAATCCTGTAATAATTACATACATACATACAGACACACGCATATATATGTATATATATATATATATATATATATATATATATATATATATATATATATATGTGTGTGTGTGTGTGTGTGTGTGTGTGTGTGTGTGTGTGTGTATAATATATATATATATATATAGTATATATATAAATATATATATAATATATATATTATATATATATATATATTATATATATATAATTTTCACTTTTTTTACTATATATAATGACAAATCGCAAGGTTACAGTATAGTTATTAATCCTGATACTTTTAGAATATTTTCTGGGACATTTAATGTCCCAGAATTTACTAATGGCGCAATAACTGTACTTAGAAAGTGTTGATCAATCTAAGCTTAAGGCAGAAAATAGCCTTTTGAAAATGCTGATATTACGAGCTTCGTCTAATGTTTCTTATGATTTGTTTTAATTTCCGTTAAATGTATAGGACAGATGTAAAAGGTTCTAAGTGAAATAGTTTGCATAAGAAACCTCCTTTCAAGACGTTGACTTCGGAGGTCGTGCTATTTGCTTTTGAACCTACTGACGCAATTTTTGTTTCTTTCTTTCTTTTGTCACTCAACTCAGTGACATTATTAAAAATCATGAAATATATTTGAGGGAGAAATGTGGGTTATTAGATAAGCTTTCTTTCGGATCGCCAAGAAATATGGAAATTAAGGCAGCTATTCGGAAACGTTACATTCACCTAATCATCCCCAAGTTGCAGCAAGACTTCCTTCAACTCTTATCGTTGACCTTTATATTTTTATAGTTCCATCACCAATTTTTTTTTTTTCAGAAAGTTTTCATCAGCACTGCAACCGTCGAACATCTGACTGAATTCGGCCGGGTTCTTCATTTGTCAACAGTGAATCCCAAATTTGTTTGCAACAAAGAGCATAAAATTCAGCAGATGTCTACTCGCTTTCTGATGTGATTATATGCCTTCGACTTGGACGATTGCCTGGTTAGGTGTCTATTTCGGTGAGTGTGGTAATGGATTTGTATTTTTTTTTAAGTCCTATTTTCCTAATAGAAAATTATCACACAGCACAAGACTCTCCATACTTTTACATTTTAGGTACTTCAGATCTGCAATTTCCCTCTTTTTATTTCTCATAATATTTACCTTTTTATCTCACATAATATTTACCTTTTTATTTCTCATAAAATTTACTTTTTTTATTTCTCATAATATTTACCTTTTTATTTCTCATAAAATTACTTTACGTTTCTCTATAATTATTTACCTTTTTATTTCTCATAAAATTTACTTTTTTTATTTCTCATAATATTTACCTTTTTATTTCTCATAAAATTTACTTTTTTTATTTCTCATAATATTTACCTTTTTATTTCTCATATTTACCTATCTACCTTTTTATCTCATACATGAACTTTCCCTTTTTATTTCTCATAAAATTTACCTTTTTATTTCTTATAAAATTTACCTTTTTATTTCTCATAATATTTACCTTTTTATCTCACATAATATTTACCTTTTTATTTCTCATAAAATTTACTTTTTTATTTCTCATAATATTTACCTTTTTATTTCTCATATTTACCTTTTTATTTAGTTCTCATAATATTTATTTTTACCTTTTATTTCTCATAAAATTTACCTTTTTATTTCTTATAAAATTTACCTTTTTATTTCTCATAATATTTACCTTTTTATTTCCCATAATATTTGCCTTGAAATCATCCAATAACTTTTCTCAACCGGACAAACTAACATCCCCACCCTTCAAGAAACTCCTCTCTCACCCTTATTCTTTTCTGGTCCTTCGTTAAATGCGTTTATTTAAGGCCAATAGAAAACTTTAATTTCATTATTGCAGCGTCCAAGCATTTATATTTCTTTTTGGAAAGACTTCTTATTCCTTTCAAAGGCAAATTTAGCATTGTTTTCTCTAGCCACAGTTTAATTTTATAAATATGATACTTGGAATAACTCATTTATACTTTTTAAGTCATTCCCAAAGTCTTCTCCCTTCAAGCACTGCCCTTTTCCTTTTCCTACATTTCATAGCCACCCCAGGCACACTCGCACTTTGTCAGTCAGGAATACCAAACTCTGTCTAAATAGCCGTCATCATGAAGTTTCCTCTCCTTTACCACGATAAAAATCACACTGCCAACTCCACGGCATTGGCTCTTTGGAAATTTTCACAACATGCAGAGTGAAAAGAATGCAACTGAGTACTCATTGCATCTTGTAGAGAAGACCGTGTAACCGCTGCTGATCTCATAATGTCTTGGCCTTTTCCCTTCCGGTAATTTTAGAGCCTTTGAAAATTAATACTCCTGTGAATATCTTTAAATGTGGCGCATGTACAGCAGTTTATAACATGAGGTAATTTTTGTCTTCTTGGTCAATAAAACCAATAAAACTTCACTGTCTGTTCCATGAGCATACAGTAACAATCTGATAATTGGTTATTTGATGTGTATTGTGATATACAGCTGGGTGTAAGTTGAATCCAGTTTAAAACGAATGTGATATGGGTTACGAAGACACGTAGGAAAAGGCTGGTGTATGTATTATTTATTTTGAAAAAAGCTTGCATTCTTTATTTATGTTATTTGGCAATTGATGTCTCCTTTGAAGCGGAAGTACATATACTAATTAGAAGTAGTGATCTTTCTACAATAAACAATTATTTTAAACAGAAGTGGCAGAACATTTTTCATTAGGCAAAATGTAGGAACGAAAAGGTTGAATGATAAAAATATAGGTAGTTTTAGCTAAAACGAGGCTTTGATTAAGAAGCAGAATTGTTTTTAAGATGACAAAATCTGCTTTGATAAGAGAAAAAAGTCTTGATATTGAGTGTGAACGACAGAAAACAGCCTGGAGATAAAATAAGAAGCAAAATGGATGTCTGAAACTTCATTAAAAATCATGAACTTGAGACAATGTTGAGCTGTTAGAGTTTATTAATAGACAGGGAGCCAAAAAAAATAGACTGAGAAGAAAGCAAATTAGAAAGAAGAGCTGCCGAGATTGTTGCCAAGCCTTGCAGTCAAGCCTTGCAACACTCCTTGCATTGAAAGCAAAGGTCATACATGAAGTTTGAGCGTGACATTCGATCCCTACGTTCTTTCTTTGTTTTTAACATATTGACTTAGATATTTTTATCCTTCAAATTTTCCGTTAGTCTTATTATAAACCTCGAAACTTTCACTGTGATCTTGACTTATGTCGTTTAGTCGTTAGGTTCAAAATGACAAGGAAATGCAGTTTTGTTGGCAATGCGAAGATAAAACAAGCTAATGGGATTGGGAAAAGCAGTTCAACCACTTAAATCCTGATCCTTTCCACTAAAGTAAGGTTTCTGTGGCAACAAACAACCAGTTCTCGGTTAATATCTGATAGTTTTCATCGCTGTCCTTCATCCCAAACGTGAAACAATCTTACCAAAAAAAAAATTAATAAAATTTTTTTTTAAATTCCTTCCACTTCTGAAGATGAGTTTACATAGAAGGGTATAGATATATATATATACATACATACACACACACACACACATACACACACACACACATATATATATATATATATATAGAGAGAGAGAGAGAGAGAGAGAGAGAGAGAGAGAGAGAGAGAGAGAGAGAGAGAGAGAGAAGAAGGCTGTGTTGATTTCTGCAGGTAACAAAATATTCCTAAGTTCTCCAGATAAGATAAAAAAAAAAATAATAATAATAATAATAATAATGGGCTCTACGAGATCATGAATTTTAGAAGCAATGTTTTTAGTGAAAAAAAAAAAGTGTTGGATTTAAAGCTATTGACAAAGTGAGGTACGTTAGGTTTTGGATGCACAATAACGTGGGAACTTCATGTATTATTGTAATAGTTTAACGGAAGAATGTGGTCAGGTTTCTCAAGAATTTGCTTGTAAGGACGAATGTACAAATCTAGGAAAATCCATTATTGAAGCATGAATTGAAAATAAGGTGAAAAAAATCGCTAAAACATGGAGACATCTTCCTTCCCAAATTACGATCTTTCGTTCATTTTTACCACGTAGGTTACGGGACATCCAAAAAATCTTGGAGTTCTTGGAGTCAAAGAATACAGGAATAGAGATAGAATGAGAAATAATTCGTAGAGTGATCAGGAATATTTGAGTTTCTGTAAGAAGAAGTAGCCGAGGATATGAGAACCAGAAAGAGAAGTTTATACATGTAGAGCAAGCTGTTAATCCTTTTCAAGAGGAGACTGGAAGAAAAACGAATCAATAAAGATGATTAGAACTATCTTTTAACCACCGATTAAAGAGGGAGAAAATTTCAACGGACAATTATATTCCAAGCAAAGGACGCCTGTAAAACTAGTGGCTGAGAAAATGAACGAACCAAACTTCGTTATTCAAAATGACGAAAACAGGTCACATGTCAGCACATCGAGTACCCTCAGATTTCCATCGTTATCAAAAAGATTTACAGGAGCATGGATGACGATAGAAGTTACTAAGACGGGGAAATGGCTAGAACCACCAGACGATCCAAGATGGGAAAGTCGTAATAAAATGGTGACAACAGTTAGGAGCATATGTTGGATGTGTAATTGTGTTCCTTCTCGGGAAGGACAAGAAAGGCGAGGATATTACTTTCAGAGTTTTTTTCAGTCACTGATTGCAGTGTAGGTTAGTTGAAAATCTGAGTGAAGGCTTTGTTGAGTGGGGTAGTATGCGAGGACGTATCAGTACTGAATGCATTGAAGGTCGTGAACTAATTACGGCACAAGCTTAGCAAATACTGTGATTTTCCTGAGGTAAAGACACATGGGAAGAATAAAAGACAAGGTATATGTTTCCTCTAGAAATGAATGTTTAGGGGGACTGAATCGCTAAGATATTGCTGCAAGAAAAGTTAATCCTTCTCTTCTGATAGATATCACGAAATTGGAAACTTAAAGGTGAATGAAATGAAGAACTGGAAGATCCGTTATTAAGAATGATTTCAATTTCATGACGTGAAACCCTTCAGGAAGGATTAGTTGCTTTGCTGAGAGTACAAAAAGCTTATAAAATAAAACTGCATTTTCACAAAAAAGGGGGCCTTTTTTATCGGTCGTTGATAAAGAACAATACGAGGTGACTTGCTTCTGTTCACGAAAATACCGAAATGGTCTATTCCAAGACTTTACTTCAGCAATGAAACGGAAACGTCATTAGAGATGTAGGTCTGTATTACCCTCTCCTGACAATCAATTAAGGACTTTAATCCTAGAACCTAGATTCTTACAGTTATGAAAAGTCATTATGCAAACTAGTGCGGATGACAGGGTCATTAATTGACATTTTTTAATTCCACCGAGAGCTTAAAGAGGCAGAACTTCTACCTGCAATAACCCTTTACCTTAGAAAAAGAAGAAGAAGAGAAGAGGAGGAGGAGGAGGAAGAGGAGGAAATAATAACACTACAAGAAATAAAAGAAAACACTTCAAACAATGAAAAATCAGACAACTTCTCTGTGTGAGAAAAAGTATAAAAGAATGAAATATGCATACCGAGCTGAGTAACTCTCACTCCCATATAAAAATTCCATTGCAAGGAAATTACTTAAGAAAGAGTTCAAAATAAAAATTGAAAAAACTCGGAGATAAAAGAAAAATTTTTAAAGATAAAAGGGATGAGTAAATGGTGTAAGGGTGACGGCATACGAGGAATTATATTTTACCATTTTTTAAAGCTACAGAGAAGCAAAATGGAAGAATGTTTTTAATTAGAAAAAAAGTGCAAATTACTCTGACAGACAGCATTTTCTCACTTTAAAAAGAATTTATAGTAATTTTAAAGAAACAAGTAAAGATCAATCTCAGACTTTCATGCAATGGCCAATAGCGCAATATTAAATTTATTTTCTTGGCCATATTTGATTTGATTTTGTCTCACATATTGCCTGCGGTTGTGCTGGTAGCTTTAGAAACGATTATAATCAACTGAGCGCCAAAGTCCTCCCAGACTCTTATTCTTAAGTATAATGTGGTATCATTTTAAGACACTTTGTCAAGGTTACTATTATACAAAAAGAGGATGAATTAAAATCGTAATGCACCGGAATTAAGTTCTGATTTGGTTGTTTACATGTGTTCGTTCACTATTAACCACTTTGCACCCATGAAGTAATTATACTCTGTGCTCGCGTGCGCAATACTGCATCCTGAATGATCTTTTATAACGAATTTATCATTTTTGCTTCATGGCTGCCAAAAAGTTTCTCTAGGCTACGATACCTCACAGAATCATTTCCACTCTATGGTTTCATCATAAACTCCGCTTTCTTTCCTACCAACCAGAATCAACCTTATCATCATGACGTCACGTGTTTTGTCAGGATGTGCTTCTGCTATCCAGTCTTTTCCTAGATATTATGGGATGAATATTACGTTTTTCTTTTCTCTATATCCCGACATATTTGATATAGCTGTTCTATTGCTTCGATCACGTGTTGTGTATCGTTTGTGTGTTCAGAAAAAATACCAGTCCCTGATGTGAGTGGTGATTTATCTGGTGAGGTTTGTGTGTCAGAGTGGGGTGATGATTCATCAGACAGTGAATTACCAATGAGTGTGGGAGTGATTTTCAAAGAATCTGACAAAGGGGAGGACGGCAGTTGATTGATGAGATGTTCTCAGATTTGACCATTGTTCAACGGTTCACGGTTCACGTTTGGTGTGAATGAAACTATTGGTTTGTTCCAGTGATAATTAAATGAGAACGAGAGTGCTTAGGCTGAAGTGAAGTATTTCAAAAGGGTCGCTGACGTGTCTGTTTCATTTATAATAGTAATAAGTGTTGTTTAAAAGTAAAAAAAGAAGTAGTATTGAAGGGTACTTCTTCGGTCTTTCTCCTTCTGTCACAGGAGTTTCTCGAGCCTCTCAAGCAGGCAGTCTACCTCTGCCAACTGCACTGTCACTTGAACTCACTTCCCTTATCCTCTCACACGGGGCATCGTTTCTCTGCCCAATTTTTTTAGCGTTGTGTCCTTCAGCTGCTGATTTTCCTCTGCCATCTTGAGGATCTTGTCTTCCAGCTGCCGTTTCTCCCTCTTCTCTTGATCGTTCTCCCTTTTCAGAAACAACGTTTCAGCTTCGAGCTATCGCAACACCCCCTGAGTGATCTGGATTACATGAGTGCCTTCTTCCCTTCCGCCCGCCTTCTGAATCTCCTCGAGCAGCTGAAGAATTGTCCTGTCCAAGTTCACCCGCTGCTCTCTCTGGCACTGGATGGTGTCTCCCAAGGACGCAATTCTCTCGTTCAGTTCCTTTTCCTTGGGCTCTTCAGCTCCATCATCAGTCAGGAGAAACCTCACCAGCGATTAGGCAGCCACAGAAACAAGATGACTGTTCCTCCGTATTTCGAACAACATATGGACAACAACGTCCAAGCATCAGCTGCTGCCAAGGCCAGATAACGTCCCATTTTCTTCAAACTTGAATCCGTATGTCACCTACAGAGGCCATACCCAGTTCCTCTCTCTCTCTCTCTCTCTCTCTCTCTCTCTGTGTGTGTGTGTGTGTGTGTGTGTGTTTCGTTGATTTCCTATATTCCACGAAAGATATTTTGATTTATCAAAATATAGCAGGAAAGAATCTGAGAATTTTTAATTATGTCTCGTCTCTTGGTGGCATAAATTGCTGAAATCAAAATATCTCTCTCTCTCTCTCTCTCTCTCTCTCTCTCTCTCTCGTAGTAGCCATCTTGCTTGGTGAGACGTACCCGCGTGAAGTCACAATAATCACAGATATCACAAGTTTAACATACGGACTAGAATTTGGAGAAATATCTAGAAGTGTTCGTGAACTATCGGTGATAAGATTAGTGTGAAAAAACAAAATAGTAGGATAAAGCGTCTTCTAAGTTAGTTTATCAAGTGTATACTATAAATCAGAACAAGATGGCAGTAAGTTTCCAACTGCGGGAAAAGGTGGCGTAATTTGGCGTGTCTAGCAGATTCGCAATACGATGAGGTAGCAGGAAGGGAACTGGCATTTCTCATCTATGAAATCAGCAACAGTCCTAACCAAAAAGATACAAAAAGCATTCATAGATATATTAGAAGGATATAACCTCCTTCAACTGGAACAAATCTAATGAAAACATCTTGAAAATAATTGAAGAAGTTCCAAATAAAATCCAAGTGGTCAAGAGACTCATAAAGAAAATATACATAAACCAACATATTCCGACAAAGAAAATGAATAAGGTGAATCTTGTGAATATACTAATTGATGCATTAGGAAAAAGAATGCCAAAAGCATGCAAACTGTGTAAGGTTTGGTATAGCATAGTCAATCCACCAAAACCTAATCAGAAAATGTGCTGCATGCAACATTCGACCCATCCACAGTGTGCTGAGGTAATACAAGATTTGAGAAAAGATACAAGAATTTTTTGTTCAACATGTCTATCATGGATAGACAATGTTATTAATCAAGATTGAATGTACAAATAGTTGAGGATGAAGAAGAAGAGGGAAGAGGAAGAAGAAGAAGAAAAAGAAGAAGGAGGAAAACGGAAGAGAAGTAAACAAAAAATGAAATGACAGAAAAAAATAAGGAAACAAAGAACAAGATAAAAGTATGGATGCAGAGATACTCATTGATACTACATATGAGGCAATAAAGCAGCATACCTACGAAGAAATAAATTACGATATGACAACAGAAAAGCAAATCCCGAAGAGGCTCTACCCAGATCTATCAATGACGGGGAAAGAGGAAAAAATAGACAAGAAAGACAAAATCTGCAACCTTTTGAAAAGAGGGAATTGCAGATTTGGAGAAAGATGTTACTACAAACATCCTAAGATATGTCAAAACTATGAAATATATGGTAATGTGAAAATACTTAGATGGATATGGGGAAATGATTGCCAGAGATCTGCATCCAAAATATGTAAAAACCTAAAAGAAGGAAAAGGATGTAAGTTCGACAAAAAATGCAAATATATGCACCCTGTAGCCATGAATCATAATCAAATAAATAACCAACCAAGTAATAAAATCCAAAATAAGAAAGAAACAAATAAAGAGAGAAATCAAAGAATATCAGGTAAAAGAGAAAAGCAAACCACCAATGAGATATTGCAGAGGTTGTCAGCAAAGCAAGTTCAAAACGCATCAAGCTCCGCAAATTTCTAACTCAAGAGATAATAACTGTATTTATTATGCAAGAGGATATTGGCAGAAACGGAGAAAATTGCAGATTCAGACACAAAATGAATAATTATGATGAAGGAAGATCAAACATTATTATGGAAAAGTGGATTTTTTATGTCAGAATTTGGAAATGAAAAAAAGAACAACATACCAGAACAGGAAGAGACATGGGAAAATCCTTATTACTATCAGTATTAAATGAAGGAGAAAACACGCAAACCATCATAGTGATGAATGCGCAGGGTTTAGTTACGAGTAACTCAAAAAGAAAATAGAGTACTTAGAAGAACTAACCCAAAAATGAAAAGAAAATAGATATAATGAATATAAGTGAAAACCTGGTATTCCCAAGAGACTGGGAATGATGATCAAATAAAAGGGTTCCAAAACTTATAGATCAGATAGAAAAAATAGGAATCAAGGGGGAACCGCAATATATGGGAAGACAAAAAACAAGGAAAAATATATGAGAAATATAGTAACTCAGAATGTGAACTAATAGCGTAGAAATTTGAATCTGAAAAATTGATGAACATAGTAATATATAGACCTCCTAATACTAAAGAGTTTGACTTAATAATTGGAAAAAATTGGATGATGGATATGTAGAAATCACAAGGACTGACTATTCTCCTATCTGGTGACTTCAACTTTCCTTTCGTAGAATGGAAAGAACGAATAGGAGATTGTGGTTGTACTTATACATATAAAAAAGAGAGTAATAGTAGTGCAGAAGATAAGAGGCAATTTTGAAAAGCTATTAGATATGCTACTAGAATCAACATTCAACAAATAAATCACCTGCCAACAAGAAAGGAAAATACTTTAGACCTAGTATTTGTGAACGAGATGAATTATGTTAAAGAAATAATAGTTTATAATGCGAGTATTTCAGACCATAATGTCATAGAATTAAACAGTTCATTATTCCAAAAAGCAAGTGAAAATAGAGATAAGCAAGAAATGAAAAAGTGGGAAGGATATGGAAAATACAACTTCTACAGTAAAAAATATAAAATGGTCAGAAATTAATGAAGAATTAAACAAAGATTGGGATAACATTTTCGTAAGTGATGACATAAGGGTAAATACGGAGATATTATATATATTGGAGATAATAGTGGAAAATATATACCGAAGAAGAAAAGTAAACATCATTCATGCATACCAAGAGACAGAAGAATCTTGTTCCAGAAAATCAGAAAGTGGAAAAAAAGGTCTTGCAAAAGAAAAAAATGCATGGAAACGTTATAGAACTAAAAAAGTAACGATAGAAAATGCAGAAAAAAAGATTATACAATCAAAAGAAAATGAAAAACGGGACTTGGAAGAAAAAACCCCTATTAAATATCAAGCAAAAACCCCAAACTATTATACTCATATGCGAAGAAGATGAATAAAAGAAGAATAGAAAATAGGCCCTCTGAGAATTGAAGGGAGATTAACGAATGAAAAAAAAGGAAATTTGCAACATACTGGCAGAACGATATAAGAGAGAATTCACCCCTAGAATAGATAATGAAGATAATGATATAGAAGTAAGGGATGAAAATAGTGAATATTAGCTGACATAGATATTAATGAAGCTGATATTGTGCAGGCTATTAATGAAATAAAAATGGAGCTGCTGCAGGGCCTGATGGAATTCCTGCTATTTTGTTAAAGAAAGTAGTTCATTCTATCGCAAAGCCACTTGCAATATTATTAAGACAAAGTGTAGATACAGGCAAGATATATGATGAGCACAAATTAGCGTATATTACCCCTACTTTCAAAGTGGATCAAGACTAGAGGCAATTTGTAATTATAGGCCTGTGAGTCTAACATCACATATAATGAAAAGTGTATGAAAGGGTAATGAGAAAAATATTATGAAACATTTAATAAAAATAATTTGTTTAATAAAGGACAACATGGTTTCGTACCCGGAAAAAGTACACAACCCAACTGTTAGTCCACCGTGAAAACATATTCAAAAATATGAAAAGCGGAAATGAAACAGATGTGGTTTATTTAGACTTTGCAAAAGCTTTTGATAAAGTAGACCATAATATATTAGCGAAGAAACTTAGAAAATCACAATATCGTGGATAAAGTAGGAAGATGGTTAAAGAATTTTTACACAACAGAAAACAGATAGTTATTGCAAACGACGAGAAATCGGATGAAGCCAAGGTAATATCCGGTGTGCCGCAAGGTACGGTGTTAGCTGCAATACTGTTTGTTATTATGATTGAAGACATAGACAATAATGTTAAGGATTCGGTAGTGAGTAGTTTCGCAGATGACACAAGAATAAGTAGAGAAATTACTTGTGATGAAGATAGGAACGCTCTACAAAGAGACCTTAACAAAGTATATGATTGGGGCAGAGGTAAATAGGATGGTATTTAACTCTGATAAATTTGAATCAATAAATTATGGAGACAGAGAAAGAAAGCTATATGCATATAAGGGACCTAATAATGAGACCATCACAAATAAGGAAGCAGTTAAAGACCTTGGTGTGATGATGAATAGGAACATGTTATGCAATGATCAAATAGCAACTCTGTTGGCAAAATGTAAAGCAAAAATGGGAATGTTGTTACGGCACTTCAAAACAAGAAAAGCTGAACACATGATTATGCTTTATAAAAACATATGTTCGTAGTCCACTTGAATATTGCAATATGATATGGTACCCACACTATCAAAAGGATATGGCACAAATAGAGAGTGTACAAAGGTCCTTTACGCTAGAATAGAAGAAGTTAAGGACCTAGACTACTGGGAAAGACTACAATTCTTAAAATTATATAGTCTGGAAAGGAGAAGAGAACGCTACATGATAATTAGGCATGGAAACAGATTAGAAGGAATAGCAGAAAATATCATGGAACTAAAAATATCAGAAAGAGCAAGCAGAGGTAGATTAATAGTGCCCAAAAATATACCAGGTAAAAATAAGGAAAGCACACAGGGACATTAATCCACTACGCACCAGCATCGATAATGCAGCGTCTATTCAATGCGTTGCCAGCTCATCTGAGGAATATATCAGGAGTGAGCGTAGATGTGTTTAAGAATAAGCTCGACAAATATCTAAACTGCATCCCAGACCATCCAAGATTGGAAGATGCAAAATATACCGGAAGATGTACTAGCAACTCTCTGGTAGACATTAGAGGTGCCTCACACTGAGGGACCTGGGGCAACCCGAACAAGATGTAAGGTCTGTAAGGTAAGGTCTCTCTCTCTCTGTTTTTCGTTGATTTCCTATATTTCCACGAAAGATATTTTGATATATCAAAATATAGCAGGAAAGATTCTGAGAGATTTTTAATTATGTCTCGTCCCTTGGTGTTATAAATTGCTGAAATCTTTCTCTCTCTCTCTCTCTCTCTCTCTCTCTCTCTCTCTCTCTCTCTCTCTCTCTCGTGGCAGGATCTTTTTCAAGGTTATAAGGACATAAGGGACTTTTGCAGTAACGTATTTTTTTCCTTTCCTTTCCTCTCTCTCTAGGGTATATATATATATATATATATATATATACTATATATATACTTATATATATATATATATATATATATATATATATATATATATACCTAGATGAACAGGACATTAATAAAAACCTCAATTGAAGCATTGTACTGTAAGTTCCAGAAGTGAAGTGACAAATTTCAGAATTGGTCGTACTTCTTTAGAAACTCGTGGGGTTGCCAGTTAGTATATTTTATTCCAATTATTGTCATCCTCTTTATCTGATAATACGTATAGTGATTAACTGTAGAAGCACAGAAAGTATTTCCCCAGTGAATGATCACTGTTAGTTCAATAATTGTTTATTAAAAGGAAAAAAGAGAGAGAGGGAGAGAGAGAAAAAAACAATTTCCCCATAGAAACATCTGCGGCTCTCATTGTGTGATATCAAGTGTTCACCATTGAGTGGCAGCAGGAAATGAGTGCATAGCATTGGCCTAATATGATTTGTAAATTAACTTTCTACTTTTATAGCGTTATATCGAAAATTATTATGATTTCTTTTGATTAAGCACAAAGAAGTTTAGCATCTGATTAGATGGAATATAAATAAGACACAATGTGGTGTGAAAAGAAAAAAAAAACGAAATCCAAGTTATATGCGCGTTTAGCATTGGCTACATGCTTAGGCCTATTCAAGACTCAAGGAAATATATTTTCCAGTTTGTCAATTAATAATTTCATCGAGTTCCTCAATTGTGCAAATTTCTGCATGTGGAATTTCGTTCAGGGTGCCATCAAACAAGTACTTTCGTAGGTTTCCACTTTTTTTTCAGGGCATAAGTGAGACTATTCTTGTCCATACGATCCGGAGTGTGAGTATGCTTGACGAGCATTATTTTAATTCGAGAATCTCCTGTTATGCTCTCTCTCTCTCTCTCTCTCTCTCTCTCTCTCTCTCTCTCTCTCTCTTTCTCAGAACCTTTTTATCTAGTCAGGAATAACCTGAGGCCTGCTTTAAGAATCGAGCACTAGGCTAATTAGTCCTGCTCGGGTGCTTCTTTATATTGTATATATATATATATATATATAATATATATATATATATGATATATATATATATTATATTATATATCATATACATATATATAAATCCCTCCAAAACTCATAAATTTCTGTTATACAATAATGCTTGACTGGATCGAACTGATTACTGGTTGCCCGTGAGAATATGAATTTGGGTGATATTACTCCCTTATGATACGCCCACTTACGCAAATTCAGTCTTAAATTTCATGGTTGGAATATGATTAGAAGATGGAGGCAAAAGGTTGAAGTGGAAACGGTGGAGTTAGGATTGTGGGTAGAGGTAGTGGTAGAGGGGGTGGAGGGGTGGTTGGGGTCCGTCGTCTTCCTACTTAACCAGGTGGTGATTTTACGGGTGATCTGGTTGCTTGTGACCGTCTTTCTTATTTTTTATATAGCGAGTTTGTTTCCCAGGTGCAAGGACAGGTCCTGGCGTCGGTCCTAAGGGTTCTATCTTTGCCTAAATAAAGACAGCGGCCCTGCATTGTAAGCCTTGTTGCAGCACCAGTTAGAGCCTTTCTCAAAGATGGTGTTTTATGCTCGGTCCTAGAAGCTAAAATTAGAACTACTAACCACACCCAACTTCTCGGTTGAATCTAGGTACTTTCATGGTTGATTATGTTTAATGTTGCGGAGATTTTCCCTTTACATTCTTTTGGTACTTGCATGGTTTTATGTATGTTCGCTAAAATATTTTATAATACACTATGATATTAAATATGTGTTTCCATATTGCTCGAAATATACATTGGTAATGTTGGTAATCCTTTGTTGAACGAAAATTTCAAATGGTTTCGTTTCTATAGTTTGAAGTAATTACTATACTTTAAAATTACCGTAATTTTTTTATGATTGTTATAAATATCATAGATTTGATATTTGTGCATCATATGTTAGCTTTATTTTGCTTGATAGAGCTTTCATTGTAGGAAAAAATATGTTTTTCAGCTACATGTTGTAGTTGCCAGATAGTGAATTTCGAACGAAATCCTCTGAAATTTGTCGCTTCACCTCTGGAACTTACTATACACGAAGTATGGTAGTTAGACACATTAGATTTCCTATTTATATTTCAAAAGGAGTGATTTATTTCATATGCACTGCCATATGTAAAAATACCAACACTGTTTTTCTACGCAAAAATACAATCTCTCTCTCTCTCTCTCTCTCTCTCTCTCTCTCTCTCTCTCTCTCTCTCTCTCTCTCTCTCTCAACCTATCGAATGCAAGGCCTTAAATCTAAATGAAGGAACAAATGAAGAATTCCAGATCTTCGGGCAAGATATAAGTGTGTGTGTGTGAGAGAGAGAGAGAGAGAGAGAGAGAGAGAGAGAGAGAGAGAGAGAGAATTTATGGAAACTAATTTATATTCATATATATATGTATATATATATATATATATATATATATATATATATATATATATAGTATGATATCCCAAAGACTGATCACCTTTTAGACATGCTGTCTACGAACGAGGAACGCCAAAGGACAGGAATGAATCAAAAGTACTGAAGCAGAAATGCGCACACCTTAAAGGGACAATGAGACCCACCCACTCATGCGCACGTGTGTGTATGCGCGTGCGTGCGTGTGTGTGTGTGTGTGTGTAATATACGTGATGTTGCAACATTACCAAGAGAACGAGAGAGAAAAAATGTCTACAGTTGTTAATGGTGATGTTTTTCAGAATCACAAACCGTGGTCAGGTAATTGTTCTTCTTCTTTTTTCGACAGCGCGTTTCAGGAACCCGGCCTTTTTCTCCTTAAAGGAAATAGTGATGGCCACAGCTGTGAGTAGAAATATATCTACGTGAAATGACGGGTAACAGTGTGTGTTTTATAATCTCCTTACATTTTACGAGTATCTGTTTATTTATTTAGTTATTTGAACATTCATTTTTTTTTTACTTTTCCAATAACTGATCTCTTCTGTCTGTTTATCTGTTACTTTCTGATATGAATACGGTTCATCTCCTGTATATAATAATAATAATAATAATAATAATAATAATAATAATAATAATAATAATAATAATAATAATAAACGTACATAAAAAGTAAGATTGTAAACCCCCATCCCTTTCTACCTTTTTCTTATTTTTTCGGGCCTGGGCAAGAACAGGACCACTGATTGCCCGTCCCAACTGACCCTAACAATTCGCAGTCAGTCAAGAATCATTATACCAGTGATTAACGAGAATTATTGGCTAACAATTCGCTAACACAATACTCGTGCGTACCGTTGGCCTCTTGTTTCTTCAGGATATGTAGACACCGGATTCTGATACCATTAAGAAGGGGTTCTATTTCCTTTGATTTCGTGAACTAGTTTATCGCCCAAGATATTATTATTATTATTATTATTATTATTATTATTATTATTATTATTATTATTATTATTATTATTATTATTTATTATTATTATTATTATTCTAAAGATGAACCTCATTCATGTAGAACAAGCACACCACCACAGGGGCCGCTGACGTGAAATTCAAACTTCCAAGAGAATAGTATTCTGCCGTTCATTATAAAGAAGTAATAGCAGAAGGTAATTGGAAATGCAGAAGGAAGATATCACTAATCACAGAGAGAGAGAGAGAGAGGAGAGGAGAATGAGATGGGAGAGAAGAGAGAGAGACGAGAGCGAGAGAGAGAGGTGCTAGGGGGGGGGGGAGGGAGGGGTGAGTGGGAGGAGGTGGAAGAGAGAGTTTCTGTTAGCGACTTGTGTTTGTGATAGTTAATTTTTCAAAATCATTTTCACAAACAATTTACAAGTGTCATCAAATGTCCCCATACTCAAATCATTCTTCAATTCCATTGAACGTTTGCAACAAGTATGCACACACAAATATAAACACACACACAAACACATCCTTATAGTACCATTCTATACCATCTTTCCTCTTAACTAGAGTGAATGTCACTTTCAAATTATCACAGGAAATGGCAACGCTGTCAGCTCATACCGAAACAACGAAATCAAGTTGAAAGCCAAGTGTTCATTAGGCAGAAATTTACGTTGACTTCCAAATCTCTTTTAAAAGGTAGACAGCTTGAAGAAACGAGATGGTTAAGGGTAACGCACGATGACGATGACTCGGACTATTACTGTACAAGGCTAAAGCATGAGAAGTAAGTGGTAGCTACAGACGTAACCTGTTCTTCCTTATTAAGAAATTATCGTCAGCAGTAGTCGTCAGTTTTTGGTAGAAAGTGAATACTATCGCTTCCTTCTGGTTCGGTAACTACCAGACACACAAAATGAACCTTGTTTAGTACTACCAGCCTCTTGGAGAGAGTCCTCGGTAGCATTCTATAGTTTTACTATCCCTTTTTATATTTATAACAAACGTATATATGTATGTATGTATGTGTATAGGAAAAGTGTTATGTTTATTTAGATGAGAAGGAATTTATGTCTGGGGCACAGTAGGATCAAGTAGTGTTTTCAGGAAACGTATTGCGAGGCAAGCAGTTTTTTTTTTTTTTTTTTTTTTTTTTTTTTTTTTTTAAGATCTTGAAAACTACTGAGGCTAGATGGTTTTTTTTTTCTTACTTGTTATAAGTTAAAACTTGCGTGTCAGCTGACCAATGGTTAAATTGAACATTAAGATATGTGACGTAATTAATTAGTTATTTTTTTCTCTATTAACCTCGAATAAAAATGAACTTTGAGTCATAAGCTCATTGTTATATATAGATATAGATTTTTTGGCATTATGCCAAGCACTGGGGTAACTAAGGGCATTCAGCGCTGAAACGGAAATTGACAGTAAGCGAGTCACATAAATGATCCGTTGATCTTGGGGAACAGTAGGCCTATACAACAGGGTAGTGGCCCTTCCATGCAATGTAATTTTACAGACTCTCATTATCGTATCCATCTACGTACCGGTTGTTTTGTTGGATGATGATACGCTGCCAAGTAATATTGGTTATCGAAACAGTAGCATCATATTAATTAATATCAGGTCGATGGCCTTACGAATGAGGGGTGGTGCGTTATCCTGGTTTGTTTTATAGTACGCGAGTCAGTTGACTTTTGGCGCGCATGTCCGTATGACATCAAGGAGCGAGATTATGGAAACTAATAAGTTTTTTATTGTGTTTTCTAAAATCCTTTTGGAATATATAATACTATCTTACGTTATTAATTTCGAAAACAATTATTAGACGCGTCATTAGTCATGTTTTTTTTTAACTTTATTTTCTTTCATGACTTCTTCCAAGCTATGTAAAGTGAGTTTTTACATTTTTTTAGTACAACTTTCTTTAGATAAATTTTTACTATTGCCATTCTTTTGAATGCCGTTGCGGCAAGAGAGATAATAATCTTCTAGGTGATGCACAAACTATTCACAAGTACAATACTGAGAGAGAGAGAGAGAGAGAGAGAGAGAGAGAGAGAGAGAGAGAGAGAGAGAGAGAGAGAGCTGTCAGCCGAGTTGTTAATCTACCTTAGACATAACGTAGGTAATTTTCTTTAATTAACACCACCGAAAATATATCGTTATTTTGCATCAAGAGTTGATTTGACCTAAAGATCTCAAATGGAAAATGCTAAATGAATTACAAAACGACAGTAATGAATAATTCACAATAATGCCAATAAGGAAAAGTTTAATTGGGAACAGTGTGGAAAGTTAAACAACAGTTGACGTAAACCACTTATGTAATGTTACTGAGGTCAACATTGTTCTTTCATAGACCGACCTTTACAAATGTCACATAGAAAGAATGCTGATAGCCTTGGAAATATATCAGTAGCATCCATAATTTGGTTAAATATTATTACAGCTGAGAGGAAAAATGCAGATGAAATAGGAAAATGCAGGGAATACGTCAATTAACAGCAGTCGTTATGAGCTACCTTTATGCACTTCACATAAAGTTGCCAAATAGTACATTCATGGGCTGTTGTCCAGAAGAATGGAGGGTGTTGGGGGGAGTGTTGCAATGCTTTTTTGAATGAATTTTCAAGGACTGAAGTCTGTACAACACCACAAAACATTGAATGGTCGAACACGAGCCGTTACGGAAAGCTCAGCCAATAAGAGTCGAGAGAAGCCAGTGTCACTTACACTCACAGTCACACTCCACAGACCCGGGCCGTAAGACCCCTCAGTTCAGTTTCAAGAGCCCGGTGTTTGTGATACTTGCGTGTCGAGTTGTGCATTACATTTATACCAAAATTTCCCTAATTTTATTACTGACGCTCCTCTGATTGTGAAAAATAAGTGGCTCAAATGTCACCAAGTGATCGTGACTTTGTATTGCCAGCTGGTGATAAAGCAGGTGCATTTACGATACAATATTTATATGGGATAGCCTAGAATGAGTGAGGAAGGCCAACCAAATGACGTTAAGAGGCGGAGGCAATAGTGATACTGAAATTAAGGTTAGAGAGTCACACACTGACGATTTTAAAATTTTTGGTCTTTCTAGGCGTAGTAGTGATGACAGTGCCATTAGTGGTGATGGTGATACGACATCGTGGCAACTGCAGAGAAAGAGGAAGGGGTTACTGACACCCGAGAGATTGGGACACATTGAAGCAAGGTATCACCGAAAGAAACGTCAGCTGGGATAGGGATACTACCGCACCACCCCTTCCCTGAGACAGGAGTACCACCTCAACCACCCCTTCCCCACCTCCATAACGAACCCAAGCTCCGGGGCGCTTTCGGCCATTTAGCGTTCTAGAGGTGGAAGTGGGTAAAACACCCACATTTGCATCAAGAGGTAAAACAGTTACAGGCGCTGGACAGCTAGACCGGAGAAAGTTAGCTGAAATGGAGTTAAAGGATAAAAAGTGGGTGCAGGCAAGGGCCAAAGGTACGCTGCAATCAAAAGTGTCATCTGACTCTTAGGATCTTGGATGAAGCATTGGTGAGTGTTATGATTTCGGTTGGGAATGCCTCTGTTTTCATCGCATAAAAGGTCAATTTGAAATTTGCAGTTATTGCAGGAATACAATATCCTCTGGGGATTGGGGCGGCCGATGTATTTCGCCGTGTTTAGTACTGGCCCCTGGGGGTTAATTACAGTCGTCCTAATAAATATTACTTTAAATTTTTGTTCAGGAGGTAAAACTGCATAAAAAAACCGCAACTGCCATAGTCTAGGCCTCCGCGGAATAGGCTAGTACTATAGATCTACCATTTTTTGTTTAGCAAGAAAACAGAGTTATTCTCATGATGCAGTTGTTATTATTATTACTTCTATTATTATTATATATTGCACATACCTGTTTTTACGCATAAAATATATGCACTTTTATTTTCGGGGCAGATTTGAGGTTTAGGTAACTGAATTTAAACATTTCCGCAATTTTTACGCATTATTCATAACTTACACACTCGTGGGTTCATTGTGGTTGGTACTAGTTATGCATACAATTTCATCCATGGACTTACCGTTATTTTCGGGCCAATTCCGGGTTGAAGCGACAGACTTTAGTTATTTACTCTGTTTTTTTTACTCGCTGATTGTAACCTACACAATTAGGCGCTGATTATAGTTGCCTTAGTCATACATATGCTTACATCCTTACAATTTTTGAGGACGTATTCGGGATTGAAATAACTACGTTTACGTATTTATGCATTATAATCTCATTACTCATAGCATTCATGTTACTCATATCAAAAAGCCATTCATTATAACTGATAACCCGTGCCCTAACTTATTGTTTACTCATATTTATTATAAATTTACAGTAGTGGAAATTTCTGAATTGCTTCATACCATTTCCGTTAATTTAGCCATAGATCCCATTTAATTGTTCATCAGTATTGGTAATATTTATCCTCACTGTTTATACACCATGTATATTTTGACTCGCAAGTCGTAATGTATATGGATAAAAATCTGTAAAATTCTACCAGAATCCTACTCGTCACAAAAAAATCATTTAAAAGATGAAAAAAACTATGACCAGATAAGTGAGTTCAGCAATTTTGGTGTTGTTGTTTTGAGCGCTTTCTTAACGAGACGCCTATGACTGCAGTATTTATGCAAAGTAGAATTAGGTGTAACATATTTCCTTGGGGTACTCCTCCTCGTAATGTTCATAACATGAATTATTTGATTTCCATGTGTACATTACTTTCTGCCCTACCATTAGGCCTACAGATGGTAGTGTTTGAAATGTTCAGTGACTTCATTAAAGACTCCTGTGGCTGGAAAAACATTTAGAACGGTTCACAAATAATATCCATTAAGACCTTTGTAAAAGGTTTGCCTTTATCCATATTTTCAAATAGATCATTTACAACAGAACATGTCAGTTTCTGTAGAATAGAATTCTTTCCATGTTAGTTATTAGTTCAGGAATCACACATTCTAGTATTGTGGACATGCATTATATAATCCTTCGAAATATATTATTATTCTATTGGGCTCTGTCCCATATTGTCAAAATGTCTTGAAAACCAATTATCGCCCTTTTGTGGAATTATATCAAGCAACCATTTGACTAATCCCGACTACCGATTAATAAGCTTTAATGTTTGTTCATAATTTCAAGAGTGCCCATTTAATCAGCATTAGAATATCTCGCAAATAAATAAACCTTATTAGATTTTCGAATTGATTTAGTTGTATCTTTGATTGTAAGGATTTAATGGAAAATTATTTAAAGATACGTTCGTTATGTTAATGGGTAACCCACTGTAACCTGTTTTCTTAACTTTAAATGTGAAGTTTAACATAAATATCTTTTTCTTAAAATTATTGAAATTCCTGTACCAGTTTCTGTACCAGTGTTTTCGGTATGTTGACTATATTTTCCCTAGTATATGAAAAGACGCACATTTAAATAATCTCTTGGAAAGGTTGACTGGTTCCATCAGTAAAATTAACTATGGAAATGGAAAATGACGGTAGCCTACTCTTTTTGGATTGTCTCGTACATAAAATTAGTAGTGGGTTTCAATACAGTGTTTACAGAAAATTTCTATCAGTATTTCCTCCGAGGTACATCTTTAATCTAGTCAAAGTAAAAAAGTAGAGAAATCGGTTTTCCCAGCCATATTTTTATGAGCATTGCGTATTTGCAGCCTTGAATAAATTGTTAGTGAAGTTTATATAATTAGGAAAAAGGGCAATAAATTTAGATATCCTCATTCCGTATATAGTGCGTTAAGAGTCACAGCAAGACGTCATGACAGCATAAAAGAGAGAGAGAGAGAGAGAGAGAGAGTGCTTAGAACTCTCTGACACTATATGACGTTGTATGAGACCTGTTTGTCCATATATTTGTGCGTTATAGAAATCCGCACCACAGGACCGATCTAGACAAAATTTGGCATGTGGCCATCATTTGACCCAACATATCTAATAGGGTAGGTTTCAAACCCGTAACCCCCTCCCTTCCCCCCACCCCTTCCCCCCACCCCATTCCCCCCACCCCTTCCCCCACCCCCCTTACATTTGTAAGTGATGTAACCTCTTTATCAATCTAGACAAAATTTGGCAGGTGGCCATGATCACCCAACATGGATTAATAGGGTAAGTTTCAAACCCTACCCTTGTCCTATTCCCGTTCTCCCATCCCCTTGCTAACCAATTTACCAATCTAGGCAAAATTTGGCACTGGGGTCATCATTTGACCGAACATTTATAATTAGGTAGGTTTAAACCTGTGCCCCCGCCCTCTTCCCTTTGTAACTTATAAATAGTTTGCGGATTTATCATACCTTATTTCATGTACTTGATACTGTAGGGATATATTATTGAAAATGCTCTTCTTTCCTGTGATTAACGATTCTGTATTAATGTTTGTGTTTAGGTTTCGTGGGGTTGCGTATGTGTTTAATTTTAGTGGGGATGTGTTTAGGTTTCGAAGAGGGTGTGTTTAGGTTTAGCAGGGGTTTTGTCTAGGTTTAGTGAGGGGCCTGTTTAGGTTTAGTGGGGGTGTTCAGTTAAAGGGGGTGTATTGAGGTTTAGTGGGGATGTTTCAGTTAAAGGGGGTGTATTGAGGTTTAGTGTGGGTTACCTGGGACAGTCACCTCAGTCATATCTGCATAAAGTGGACAATCAGCACACTAATACCTGTATAAAAGGGACAGTCAGCACAGTTATACCACCTGGATACAAGGGACAGTAAGAACAGTACTCGTTGGAAAAATAGGACAGCTACCAGAGTTATACTTGGATAAATGGGACAGTAAGCACAGTAATACCTAGATGAAAGGGACAGTGTGCACAGTAGCACAGCATGGATAAGAGGGACAGTCAGTAGAGTAATACTTGGATAAAGGGGACAGGGAACATAGTAATACCTGGATAAATGGGATAGTCACCGCAGTAATACTCAGATAAGATGATAGTCACCACAGTAATGCCTGGAACAAAGGGACATCTGCTCAATATTACCTAGGTAAAAGGGACAGTCAAAACAGTAATCCCTGTCTAGCTGGGAGAGTGACCACAGTAACACCTGGATAACAGGTACTGTTAGAACAGTAGCACCTGGATAAATGGGAAAGTCCGTAGAGTAATACCTGGATAAAAGGGACTGTCAGTACAGTAATAGCTGGATAAATAGGATAGTCAGTCCAGCCATGCAGGGGAAAAAGGGCCAGTCACCACAGTAATACCTTGGTTAATGGGACAGAACAGTAATACCTGGTTGAAAGGAGAGGAGTACAGTATGCAGCAAAACTCGTGTGACTTTTTTATTTTTGTACTGGACAAGCGTTGTTCTCAAGTTGCCACTTAGTATTAAATCTCGTATTTTATAAAGTGTATATATGAGGAAAAAGTTGGTCACTTGTTATATAGAATCTTATAATTGAATATATTGGAACCTGAAAACCAAAAATATTTCACGCTACAATATTTCTGAACGAAAACTAAATACGTTACTGTAGCATGAAAACCTCAGATCACCGTGACTTCCATGAGTCGTGTGGAATCGTCAGTCTCGACACTGTGAAAGAGGACATCGCGATGGAGAGCAAGAGAAAAGTTGAGCAGAGCATAGTCTAATGATAAAAAATGGTGCATTTGGGATATGAATTCGAAGTTATTACTTTTAGCTTTTGTGGCTTTGTGTATAAAGCAAATGTTGGTCGAGATCATGATTCGATACTTGCAATAAATTATGGCTTAGGCTTAGGTTATAGCTAGTGCTACATAAGTCTAGTCTCCCGAGGGGTTTCTTCAGTTTGAAGAAAAGAAATAATAAAAATAACTGAATAATTAAGCGAGGTGAAGAGTAATCTTCGCTATTAGAAACACAACTAATTTATTATTTTACTTTTACTTTAGGAATGGAAGACTATAATCAGGTCGGATATTATCAGCTACAACTGTCGAGTGCAGATCTACAGAATGACAACTGCAACGTATTATAAACAATAATGGCTAGGCCAATGCTATTGGCTTTATAACATACTGGGCTATATGCCAGACAGCAACAAGTTGCATCAAATCTTTGTAACTTATGAAGGGTGTCTTTAAGACATAAAGCAGGATTGTGAAATTCTT
>NC_061107.1:25276370-25293870 GCF_015104395.2 Macrobrachium nipponense | reverse complement strand
TATATGTGTATATATATCTATAAATATAGTATGTATAGAATATGTATATATATATGATATATATATGTCATATAGATATATACTATAGATATATATTATATATATATATATGTATTGGGTGTTATATATATATATATGTATAGGTGTATATACTACTATATAATTATATATTTTATATGTGTATATTATAGATGTTATGTGTTATATATATATATATATGTATATAATATATGGGGTTGTATATACATGTTTGTGTATAAAATAATATATATATAATATATATAATATATATATAATAATAATAATGGATTCCGTATGTAAGTTCTTGATACTTACGTTCATTAAATTAGCTCCTAACTGGCTCTATGGCCATATAAATAATCATCACAATTCTGAAAGTGTGAAACAAAACAGATTCGGACAACAGGACATAATTATATCCAATCACCTGCAAGCAGCTGAGTTAAAGTTTGGCAGGTTTAACAAAAATAGGCTAGTCATACATCTCCAGACGTTTTATTGACTGCTGTTTTAGCTTTAACAAAGACACTTATAATACATCAATATGGCTAACATTCCAGCAACGCAGTTCCAGCACACACTAGCCATGAAAATTATATTTGTGTCGCGCTTTTCAGTGAATCCAAGGTGCTAGTTCAAAATACGCATAATTCCACCGAGTAGGTATTGTACTGAGGCCAGTGTAGTGCATCTATTATATTATTTTCCACGCCGTGCTTCATTGCCTTGTCCATCTTCTCATCCATTACCCCTTCCTTTTCCTGTCTCAAGTTCCTAGTTGGGCGAGTGGGTACCGTGCTCGCCTACCGATTCGGTAATCACGAGTACGATTCCCCGCTGTGCCAACGTGGAATCAGAGGGATTTGTTTCTGGTGATTAGAAATTCATTTTCGAAATGTGGTTCGGATGCCGCAATAAGCTGTAGGTCCCGTTGCCAGGTAGCCAATTGGTTCCTAGCCACGTAAAAATATGAAATCCTTCGGGTCAGCCCTAGGAGGGCTCTTAATCAGCTCAGTGGTCTGGCTAAACTAAGATAAGTATACTTGACTTTCTCCTGTCTCTAATTTTAAAGATATCCACCCCTGCCATTTGAAGACCAGCTTAATTCCGCGATAATTCACCCTTGAATAGTACCCTGAAGTAAAAAATCACTGAAAACCAAACTTTCAAAGAGATTGTCTTGTTGACATTGTTTGTTTCTCGGAGGATCGAGAAGCTGGTGATTTCCTGTTGACCAACACCAGTTTCCAGCTGTCAAACACCAACGACAAACTCATCAAAGCATGAGTTTTTTTAAAGCTCTTCCTACCCAGCCACACTTCCTATAGACTGGGAATAAATAAATAGAAAGTTATATGTAAAATTTGTAAAGACTGAGAAATAATATTAGGTTTTATGTTAATAACGGTTGACAACTAGCCATTAAATTTTGGAACAATACTGTTTAATGGTTAACACTCAAGACTAGTGAGCGTGCGTATGCTTGTCATTCCCAGAGTTGTAGATGACAACTAGTTATTAAAATTTAACCATACTTATTTGATAGTTAAGGATTCAAGGAAAAACGAGAAGGAGAGGAAGAGAGTGAGAGTTGTCGATTTCTTTGGACAAAACCTTGAAGTTACTCCGACTGCGATAACATCCTTTTGTATAATAAATTCATGATATGTACTACAAAGTTTTGATTGGTAAAGCCTGCCTTGTCATGGGATTAATCGGTAAAGCTATCGATTATTTGTGAGTGCTATGCAACATTGAGAGTTGTTTATATTTTTGCACTTTGCACCACTTCCTTTTTTTTTATTCTCGCGACCCATTTTATTTATCTCACAACTTATAGTGTTGAAAAACGCTGTGTATGACCAGCGGTCGCCAACCGGTGGTCCTTGAAAAAAATGTTGATGATCCGCAGAAACAGTGGGACATTATTCAAATTTTTATGTTTTCCTAATCCTCTTCAGGAAACCCTGATACAAATTGCACAGAAGACAGAGAGCCGAGTGTTGCCAGTTTAGCATTTTTAGGGAGATTTAGCATTACAAATTTGGATCTCGACTTCAAATAAAAACCGTAACCTCATTGGAGAAAAATTCAACAAACTTATTTCAAACAAGCAGGAACAAACATCACTCTTAAATGTGTAATACTTATAAATAAGATTCAATTTTTTAAATTTTTTGTAATAATTCAACTATAACTTTTTTAGTGCATTTCATATTAATGAAATAAAAGTTTCCTAATTATTATTATATAAACGTATTTACCTTTTTTAAAATTTATATTAGTGGCCCGCCAAATTTAAAATTATACATTAGTGGTCCATGAAGTTTAAAAGGTTGGCAACCGCTGGTCTAGACCATTTGTTGAGAGACTCAAGTTCTTGGCGCCCTGAGATGTAAGGGAAGCTTTAAAAAAAAAAACATAACGGGGTTAGTAGCTCTCAGCACATCTAATGATGCAGTCTTTACTAAAGGTTGTTTTCAGTGTCCTATCTCCCCTTAGCTGCACCCATTTTTAACCTCATGCTTTACCCCCATTCTCGTTTCCTTTCTTCAGTCTTTCTGTGCAACCTCTCCGTTACTTCTTGGTGCAAAATGTGAGGTTTTCTCCCAGTTACACCTTTAGATTCATGTACTACATCTCCTTCATTTTCTGGATTTCTCAGTCTTGCTCTCCAACAACCATTCGAACCACCTTTTTTTCATTGTGTTAAGCGCTAAATGGCGGAAATTAGCTCAGTGCTTCATGTGACGTCTAACTTTCACAAAATCAAAATAAAAAAAACCCAGCCTCCATCGGAAACACCATCAGTAATTTGCTATTTTACCTTCAGCTACTGAACCCTTTTCTTATTATTTCTATTTTTTCTCTACTCCCTTCTATCATAAAACCTTTACAGCCTTCAGAGCCTGCCTGTGAAAAAGCCAGCGAATATAACTTCGCAACTGAGAAATAAGATTTTTTTTTTCTTTTTACTATTATGATAATCATCAGGAAAGACTTTTTGAGTTGCAAAGACCGCAAAATGAGAGGTCTAAATGTTATCTGCTTGCCAATGAAGGGTTAGAGAAGATTGATTTATATATAACATAGAAATCCTTTTATATTCCGAGTTTTGACTATACTAATATAGATAATATATATATATATATATATATATTTATATATATATATAATTCAATAGAGATATCAATATAATATAATATAATAATATATATATTATATATATAGATATATATATATATATATATATATATATATATATATATATATATATATATATATATATATGAATATATATATATATATTAATAAATATATATACATATACTCAATAATCATATACAATAATATATATATACAGTGAAAACTAGCAATATAAAAGTACATTTTTCTGTGACTGATTTATAAACTTAAGTAAAATCATACTACTATCGGTGGCTGGATATAACAAAAATAAAGAGACACGGGAAAAAATTCTGTATTTTCTCCAAGGCCCTTTTAATCCCTTTCACACACACGTGTCTTTTTACTTGGCGAGACAGCTGTCATTGCAGATAGTGTACACCCGTGTCTAAAGGTAAAAAACACTAAATGTATTGTAGGCACTGAAAACCTATTCCCAATACAACAGGGAAAGAGTTCCTCTACACACGCGCGCTCGCACATATATGTGTATGTGCATATATATGTGTATATATTACATGAATTTTTATCAATCACCATGATTCATATACATGCATTAACGTACAAATGTCGTTTAATATCCGATTCGCTCTACCGAGTCGGAAACAAGACTTCATTGAAGTCCAGATCTCTCCTCTGTGCGCTGGTTCGAATCCACGAGAGGACGAATTTATCTTACCTCATCTCATATACTCGAGACTATAAAACCATATTGAAAATGCTTTTCAGTCGTCACCGTAATAACTTGATAAAAGGAACAGTCACAATAGTAATACCTGGTTAAAGGGGACCTGGTTAAAGGTCAGACAGTTTAGTAATACCTGGAGAAAGGTGTCAGACAGCACAGTAATACCGGGATAAAAAGGAACAGTCACCAGAGTAATACCTGGATAAAAGGGATAGACAGCACAGTAATCCATGGGTTAATGGGACAGACATTCCAGTAATGCCTGGATAAATGGCGCAGACAGTATAATAAAACATGGAGAAAGGGGACAGTCACCACAGTAGTACCTGGATAAAAGTACAGACAGCATGTTAATACTTGGTTAAAGGTTATTTATCGTACCTCATTTCATGTACTCAAGGACCATAGAAATATATTGAAAATGGTTTTCAGTGTCCACAGTAATTTCTGCAAAGAGGGGACAGTCATCACTGTAATTTCTGAAAAGAGGGGACAGTCATCACTGTAATTTCTGAAAAGAGGGGACAGTCATCACTGTAATTTCTGAAAAGAGGGGACAGTCATCACTGTAATTTCTGCAAAGAGGGGACAGTCATAACTGAATTTTCTGCAAAGAGGGGACAGTCACCACAGTCATTTCAGCAAAGAGGGGACAGACACCACAGTAATTTCTGCAAAGAGGGGACAGTCATCACTGTAATTTCTGCAAAGAGGGGACAGTCCCATCACTGGTAAATTTCTGCAAAAGGGGGACCAGTCAATCACTGTAATTTTTTGCAAAGAGGGGACAGTCATCACTGTAATTTCTGCAAGAGGGAATCAGACACCACAGTAATTTCGCAAAGAGGGGACAGTCATCACGTAACTGCAAAGAGGTGACAGTCATCACTGTAATTTCTGCAAAGAGGGGACAGTCATCACTAATTTCTGCAAAGAGGGGACAGTCATAACTGTAATTTCTGCAAAGAGGGGACAGACACCACAGTAATTTCTGCAAAGAGGGGACAGTCATCACTGTAATTTCTGCAAAGATGGGACAGTCATCACTGTAATTTCTGCAAAGAGGGGACAGTCATCACTGTAATTTCAGCAAAGAGGGGACAGTCATCACTGTAATTTCTGCAAAGAGGGGACAGTCATCACTAATTTCTGCAAAGAGGGGACAGTCATCACTGTAATTTCTGCAAAGAGGGGACAGTCATCACTGTAATTTCTGCAAAGAGGGGACAGTCATCACTGTAATTTCTGCAAAGAGGGGACAGTCATCACTGTAATTTCTGCAAAGAGGGGACAGTCATCACTGTAATTTCTGCAAAGAGGGGACAGACACCACAGTAATTTTCTGCAAAAGAGGGACAGTCATCACTGTAATTTCTGCAAAGAGGGGGGGGACAGTCATCACTGTAATTTTTTTTTTTTTTTTTTTTTTTTTTTTTTCTGCAAAGAGGGGACAGACACCACAGTAATTTCTGCAAAGAGGGGACAGACATCACTGTAATTTCTGCAAAGAGGGGACAGACATCACTGTAATTTCTGCAAAGAGGGGACAGTCACCACAGTAATTTCTGCAAAGAGGGGACAGACACCACAGTAATTTCTGCAAAGAGGGGACAGTTATCACCGTAATTTCTGCACAGAGGGGACAGTCATCACTGTAATATTTGGATAAAAGGTACAAACAGCACAGGAAACGCAGCAACGTCATACTTGATAAATTTGAGCCACTACAATAATGCCTGGATAAAATGGACAAACAGCACAGTAATACCTGGTTACAGGTGCCAGGATAAAAGGGACAGTAACAACAGCAATACCTGAAAAAAAAAGGGACAGTCTACATATTAATATCTGTCAGTCTGCCCACGACTGTTCGAAGGTGAACATTCAATGAAAAAAAGTGGAACTGTCAGTCGGACCGTCAACACAAACCCCTCTTCCTCCTCCCCCTTCCCTTCTCCCTCCCCTGACATGTAGGCTGTCGTTCAGTTTACCCGAGCAACACAGTTTGATCAGCTAGTATATAAATATATATATATATATATATATATATATATATATATATATATCTATATATATATATATATATGTATACATGCATATACATATATATATATACATATATATATATATATATATATATATATATATATACTATATATATATATATATTATATGTGTGTGTGTGTGTGTGTGTGTAGAATCTACTGGTCACCGTTTTTCCAGATAATATATGCAACTGTAATAGCCACAATGCCCTCATAAGTTTTGAATTCTTTGCTCTTTTTTTGGATACGCTTGTGATTATGGGACCTGGGTTCGTTTCCCGTTTACCAGCCATCACAATTTCTTCAGAAATTTCTTTGAACTTAGATCAGGCTTTGTAGTGACAAGCGTATCCAAAAAAAGAGCAAAGAATTCAAGATTTAGGAGGGTGGTATTGCTATTGCAGTTGCATATATATATATATATATATATATATATATATATATATATATATATATATATATATTATATATATATATATATATATATTATATATATATATATATATATATATATATATATATATATATATATATTATTAATATATATATATATATATATATATATATATATATATATATATATATATAAAATTTTCATTTACTTATTAACCATAGCTGTTTCCCCTGAGAACCAGATGCTTTAGGCGGACTTGGTGGAAACTTATTCTAAATGTGAAATATAATCTAAAAAAAAGACAATTCAACGAGTCATATCACCGAATTTTTGTTGGTAGGATTTCATACATTCGTGGTCCTATTTTGGCCCCCACAGTAACTGCTGTTTCCTAAGTATCAAGTAAGAGTCTTTAACGTCTTTCACCTGAAAACAAACGTTTTCGATTAATTATCCCCAATAAACTTATCTTACTTGAAATGTTATATAGTATGTTCATTTTCTTCCAATTTAGATACCTTTAATTAAGTTATACATAATGCTAATATAGCAAAAATATCTTCTCAGAGACATCCAGCAAGCTGCATGGTGACAAGTTAACTTATAATTCCCTTTACATCTCTTTCGCGCCCGTTGCTTTAAAAACAAGCAAAAGATAAACTTATGAATATCTCTCTCTCTCTCTCTCTCTCTCTCTCTCTCTCTCTCTCTCTCTCTCTCTATCTCTACTTACTTCCCCTCTCTCGCCTCTCCCCCCCCCCCTTCCCCCCCCCCCCCCCCCCTCTCTTTCTCTCAAATTGTAATATTATGCAATTATGCAAGATGAGAGTATTATTTATATGATACTCTTTTGACTTGTAAATAAGTATTGTTCGAGAGTTTGTTTTATTAGTGTTTAACTTGCAGGAGGTCAGTTTCGAAGTCATAGGTTACGTTTTCAGTCTAATTTCACGAAAATGTGAATTTTGAATTCTTTTTTTTTATTTTTGGTGGGGGTGGGGGAGGTTTGCTTACATTTGAATCACTTGAATTACAGGCTCTTGCAATTGTTCTGGTTCCTTTCAGGTACAAAAAATCTGAATTATATTATAAGGCATAAGCGAACTTTATTCCACGTTTATTCGTGCAACATTTTTACGCGCTGACGCACAGCATTGTTGAACCTCACATCCATGTCAGTGTTAGGTCATGCATGCGTAGAATTTTCGAATTCTGCACTCGCAGAATTTTCAACATTGCGTTCGAAACATTGTTTTCATTGCGTTTGCAAACTTTGCATCGCCGATACTTCCGAACATTGCGAGGCGAAGCTGCGATACCTACGATTACGAGTTTCAATTTAACTTTCGCCTGTTGCCATGGCAACGGGTAGGAGCGAAGCTGATCAAGTCTTAGCTGCTTTGGAAATAAGGTGATGGAAAACTCGAATAACTCGACGAAACTGTGTACAGTGGAATGTATAAGTCTATTATTTATATTTATTTTATGTATTTTGAGAACAAAAAGCTCCTCCTTAAACCTATTGTTCTGATAAACTTATGACTGATAATTCCTATATAGTAAGAAGTTTCCATTAATCAGTCTTTTTGTGTTGTAAGTGATTCAAAAACTGAAAAATCCAAATAATAATAATATATATATATATGTATATATATATATATATAAATATATATATATATATAATATGTATATGTATATGTATATGTACGTTATATGTATAGTATATGTATACGTATGTATATATATATATTATATATATATATATATATATATATATATATATATATATATGATTTAATTATGTGTGTGTAGGCGCATACACACACACACATATATATAGTATATATATATATATATATATATATATATATATATATATATCTATCTATATATATATATATATATATATATATATATATATATATAGATAGATAGTATATATATATATATATATATATATATATAGTATATATATATATATATATATATATATATATAATTTAATATATATGATATAATTATATGTATGTAGGCATACGCACACACACACACACACATACACACACACACACACACACACACACATACACACACATTATATATATATATATATATATATATATATACCTATAATATATATATCATTACATAAGTCAGTATTGTTTGGGTTAAGAGATATTCGAATTCGTTCCGTTTCAGGTTACTGGTAAGTCACATAAATGATAGTCTTAGCCACCATCACTCACTTCATTCCCCCTTAAAACCATCACGTTTGGAGTATTTTTCTTGCAATTGGCTTTTTTTGTATTTTTTATTCCTTTCCTCATCAATTTTTAGATATATTTTGTAATATGGCTCTTCCAACCTTATCTTTATCATCATGTTCTCCTCGTTTCTGAGTTTTTAATTCTCTCCCAAATAATTTGTTTTCATATTTTTGTGAGGAATAATCTGAGACGGGTTCCAGCCAGGTAACTGTATCACCTTCTCGTCATGTTGTTCTTGTTGCATTACAATAAACTTTCTTTGGGTGAATGTTTGCAACGATTGTCGGAAGAGAATTCTACCTACCTAAGATATACTTGTTCTTTCTTGTCCCCTCTTTCCCTTCAGTTAAGGCTTCTTCATTTTCCCAAGAATTCCTTGATGAAAACTCTTGACTTTCTAAGCCCTTGGAGGAATTCAGAACGACCATTACCAGCCGAGTATTCCGTACTTGACTTTACAAACATAACTGTTAGGCTATAGTCTTCGTGAGTAATTTTAACTTTTAAGTTAATTTTTAGAATATTTTTCCTTACAATTGAAAAATTCTCTTCCAAGACTAGTTGACTATTTTGAGTTTTCAAGCTCGTTATTTTTGATTCCACTGAAACACTTTACTTTTCATAGGCCTTAATTTTGCGATATCGTTCCGTGATTTTTAAATAAGATTGTTTTGATAAATATATGTAATCAGCTGAGACTTTGATGTCTTGTAGTTTTTAAGACCATAACGATCATAAATGACATTTTCCTTAGCTCGATTTAATTTTTCTCTTTCTCGTTTAATCATATTGCGTATATTAGAGTGAACCTTTCTTCATGCGGAAAATGCATGTCAAAGTATCCTTATGATTTATCCCCTATATATATATATATATATATATATGATATATATATATATATATATATCTATATATATATTATATATATATATTATTTGTATTCTTTGAGATTCCCTCTACGGATATGATATATTTGGTAGACATAAACTGTATTTTGTTTCAAATAATATGGCTACATAATCAGCTCGTATTTACCTAGCCATTCCCTTTGATTACACTATTCTTTTTTGTTACGTGTACCCCTGCATTATAGTTTATCTACTATAATGTTGTCTGGTAGTTAATGTATGAAAGTAATCGGGAAAAATACAATGCATTTTGGAATATAAGCTTCTTTACAATGAGCCAATCGTTATAAAATAGCAATGAAATGGTTTGCAGACCCCTGGGTGAAAACTGTTAATGTTTGTAAATTAAAGGAAATTTTCCATTCGGTGCAAAGACAGCTTCTCGAAATCACAGTAAAAAATATGACGAAGTAAATTCGTTTCCCAAAAAGGATTTGGGAACTATACTCTTGGCTTTGTAGCTTTGTAGCGTCAGTCACAGCATTTTGCTTATCAAAATCACCTCGGTGTTTGACAGCCAAATATGACGATTTGACAAATACGTATACAAGGCGTAACTTATTTCGACGGCTGATAAAAAAAAAAATTGTTTGAAGAAAAGCTCTAGAATAGATTGGGCTGTTTTCAAATAACACTAAAACACACTTTAAAAGAAATCCCTAAAATATACATACAAATAATATTTGATTTGTTTTCGCTATCTCATTTTCATCATTTGATGTATTTGTTGCCTTTGAAGGGATTCCTGCACATTTCTGTATAACGCCAATATCCTCATCATCACTGAAGCGCCTCAGTGGCGTGGTCGTTATGGTGTTGGTGTGCTACCACGGTGGCCGCGAGTTCAATTCTCGGGCATTCCACCGAGGTGTGAGAGATGTGTATTTCTGGTGATAGAAGTTCACTCTCGACGTGGTTCGGTAGTCAAGTAAAGTCGTTGGTCCCGTTGCTGAATAACTACTGGTTCCATGCAACGTAAACACACCATACAAACAAACAAACAAACTCATCTTCACTGATACTTTCTTGCATTGCTGTTTTTCCTTTACGTGTCTAAACTCCTCCTTTTCGACGAGAACTGGTTTGCTCGAGATCACAGACAGATTGGACACTTGAAGGATTTTATTTGCTTAGGGTCAAGAGACAGAAACGCCATTTACAGACGTGAGACAAACAGGCAGACAATGAAACTGACTGGCAGACACACATACAGACATAGACAGAAGACAACAAGGAACTTGTGCCATTCATGAATGTTTTACCAAAGCCTAATCTGGTGTATGTAGCATCCTAGAGTCTCTCTTAGTCACTGCAACTAGATTGCTCCATTAACTAGATTACTCAATTAGCCCTGTATAATCTTTCAACACGAAAGGTTACTTAAACGTTACTCAGCAAGAGGTAATCAGCCATTGCAGCGTAGGATTTTGCACCAAGATTTAAATAATGAATGCCACTGGGTGGGTCTTGAACATGGTCTCTTTGAGCTGAATTATAATCCTCAGCCTTCACCTAGCTAGCTTCTGTCTCTCTTCTTTCTTAAGAGATTCAAAATTCTCTCTCTCTCTCTCTCTCTCTCTCTCTCTCTCTCTCTCTCTCTCTCTCTCTCGAGTTTTTAGACATACACAGAGATAGTCAGATAACAGATATTTCAAAAATATTAAGAGGAATTGCCAGACTTTGTGGACAGCAACATGTGTCCTGCGGTTAAAATGATTCTCTCTCTCTCTCTCTCTCTCTCTCTCTCTCTCTCTCTCTCTCTCTCTCTCTCTCTCTCTCTCTCTCTCTCTCTCTCATACTGTAACATTGTGAAGGACGAGAGTCGTGGTATTATAAGGTATATACTCTTTTAAATTGTGATTAAGCATAATTCTTTTGTTTGTCGGATTATATCTAGTAACGTAATTTCCTAATGTTTATAAACTTAATACAGATCAGTTTCGGAATCGGGGTTTAGAAGGGTTCGTGGTCCCAAGGCTTTCAGTCTTTCATCTTATATAAGATGAAAACTATATACATTGAAGTATATCCAATTTTAGATTTCTTGCAGTTGTGTTTTCTTTCTTTCTTTCAATACTGAAACTCTAAATTATAATGTACTATAAAGCATAGGTAAACTTTATTCAACGCTCATTCGTGCAACACATTTTTACGCTCTGACGCACAGTATTGTTAACCTCACATCCATGTTATTGTTAGGTCATGCATGCATGGAATTTTCGAATTCTGGCCTCGCAGAATTTTCAACATAGCGTTCCAAGCATTGTTTTCATTGCGTTTCTAAACTTTGCATCGACGAGACTTCCAAGTACTGTGAGGCGAAGCTGCAATACCTCCCTACGATTACGACTTTGTTTAACTTAAGTGTGTTGCTATGCCATCGGTAAGAGCGAAGCTAATAAAGTCTTAGCTGGTTTTTAAGTAAGAATGAGGGACAACTTGAGTAACTTGACGAAATTGTTTATAGCGGAATCAGTCCTACGAATCTCTTATTTATATTTTTATATATTATTTTTTCAAGCAAACTCGCACCTAAAAACTATTGTTCTAATAATGATTGGTAATTCTTTAATTATAAGGTTTTTTAAGGACTGGAAAATTCAGTAAGATGAGGGTGTTTAACGGTGCCGTTCAAACGAATATATAAGGCAAGAAAGGCATATTACTCAGCTATTTTGATTAATAATCACGAGTTCGATTCCTCGCTGTGTCAACGTGGAATTAGAGGGATCTGTTTCTGGTAATTAGAAATTCATTTCTCGATATAATGTGGTTCGGATCCCACAATAAGCTGTAGGTCCTGTTGCTAGGTAACCAATTGGTTCCAAGCCACGTAAAAATATCTAATCTTTCGAGCCAGCCCTAAGGAGGTCTCTTAATCAGCTCAGTGGTCTGATTAAACTAAGATAAACTTAACTTTCTCCTGTCACTAATCTTAAAGATATCCATCCCTGCCATTTGAAGACCAGCTATAATTCAACTTGAATAGGACCCTGAAGTAAAAATCACTGAAAACCAAACTTTCAAAGAGAATGTCTTGTTGACATTGGTTTGTTATTTGAAGGATCGAGAAGCTGGTGATTTCCTGTTGACCAACACTAGTTTTCCAGGGTTCTAGGACAATTCCCAGGCGGACAATTTAACCCCTCGGGACAGTTCCATGGCGGGACAACTGCAAGTAGGCAGTTTTGCCCAGGCTGACATTCGCTATCCGGGACAATTGCCATTGGTTCGAAAATATATTGGTTATGAAGAAAAAAGTTATTGATTTTCTGGCCATTTCTTTTAGGATTTTCTCGCTGTTTCTTTCAGAATAAGTTATTTTCTTTGTTTGGCTATTTTTATTTTTTGTTTTTTCAGAATAACAGTTTAATTGTTGTCTGGTTGGTTCTTTCACGATTACTTTTGCATTTACTAAATTTCACTTATAGTTTATAAAAGGAACGGAAAATAACAAGGTAAAGCAGTATCAAATAAATGTTCCAAAAAACTTTTATTTATAAACATCACATTTAGTTTAAAAAAATGAATGCTAATAACATAGATTAAAAAAAATTATTTAAAAAATCACATTCAATTAGTAAAAAATTATGTAGAGAGTTTTATTTAAAACATCACATTCAGTTAAAAAAAAATAAACGGGATAAAATGTGTTTAATCAGATTATAAAACTTCAGAATATATGTAAGTTATAGGCAATGAAACTTAGAAAAATAATTTTATCGTCAGGATTATAGCGCGTGACTACCTGCTGTAAGCGTTTGTTTATGTTCTTATACTTAGTGGTAGTAGATCTCTCATCTCCTCTTTCCATGTGAAGCACTTTTGTTTGGGACAAAACTTCCTCCTTCATGAGACGATCTATGAGTTTCCATAGGTTAGGGTGAGGTTGTTGAGCATTATTTGATAGAGCACTATGAAATCCTTCGAGACTGTTGTTTGTTCGAGGCATATGTAGACCGTTGAGTTCTTAGGTCCATATTCCAGTGGGAAATTGGAAATAATGGACTAGCTCTTCTGCGATTTCCACCTCTTCTTCTGATGACTCCGATGTAATTTACCTCAAAATACGAGAGAAATTCTGAAGGGATATCCTCATCCTCCGAAAGTTCCTCAAAACCTGTAGACACATCTTCAACTGGTAAAAATGCAAGAGCAGAGACACAACGTATCAAGAAGACAAAATTCGGCATCATTGTGGTATCGAACTTTATACCCCAAATCAACAATTTTCCTGTAATTTGCTTGGCAGAAGTGGAAGAAACATCCACTCACATCAGTGTCGGGAAAAGTACATTTAATTGCGTTAAATGATCCTTTTTCAAAGTCACTCATTATTGTTAATGGATTTTGTTGCGGCAATTCTTGAATTTTTTTGTAAAGCATTTTATAATTTTCCTCTGTTTTGTTTGGAAGAAGGGCATAAATACGAGGAAAACTACGCTTCTCTACTTGGACATGGATGGTAAAAAGTTGATAGAAAATTGCTGGTGACACCTTAAAGGTGCCATCAACAGCCCAGTTTCTGTACCTCCTTAAATGTTCAAACCCTACTTCAGTAGCAAATATCAGAATGCGATTATGGTCATCGGCTCCCGAATCATACTGTAGAAACTTTTCCCCTGATGAAAGATGTTGAAATTCTGTTGGAATGCAAAACCCTGACCTTTCTGTAGGGATTGCAGGAGTACTGAAGTTCTGCTGCCTCCATCAACGAATATTTCTACTTAGATGTTGGACGTTTTGTACTTCAGCTCGTGTGCAAGCATCCAACGGCGACAAGCAGCTTGAAACTAACGATCTTGTAGATAAATTTTTCGAGGAGACATCTTCCTTTAGCTTTGCAACAGCACTTTTTGCTTCAACTGTACTTTTAGAGGCTGCATGATTATGTTCGTTGCAGGTCTTTATTAACTCGTAGTTTTCTTCTTTTGATTTTGTCTGTACTCTAGCTTTACACGATTTTTGTTTCCTCTGTGTACACTCCAAGTCAATTACGGATTTGTCACTATTGTATCCGTTTCGATGATACATGTACTGCAGATCATCCACTAAAATATCGTTGCCACGTTCACTCTTAATAGTTGAAGCCATTTCTAAGGGGTGTAGAAAATGAAAGAAATATTCGCTATCCAAGTCTCTTGAAGTTAGTAAAACAACAGAGGGAACCCCTAGAGTAATAAAGTATTGGCTATGAACTTTCCTTCAATTCACCTAGCTGAATATCATCTAAACGAGTAATTTTCCAAACCAACTAATTTCTAATATTTTCCCAAACAACTAATATTGGATATTTTCGAAAACAAGTAATTTCGGGTAGTTTCCAAAACAACTAATTTAGAAAGGCAATTGTCCGGATGGCAATTGTCAGCCTGGGAATTGTCCATACTAGCAACTGTCCGCATGGAAGATGTCCGCATGGAAATTGTCCGCCTGGGAATTGTCCGCAAACGGTTTCCAGCTGTGAAACACCAACGACAAACTCATCAACTCCTCAAACTTACAGCTTTGATGAGTTTTTTAAAGCTCTTCCTACCCAGCCACACTTCCTATAGACTAAGAAGAAATAGGAAAGTTATGATATGTAAAATTTGTTAAGACTGAGATAAAAATATAAGTTTTATGTAAATAACTGTTGACAACTAGCCATTAAATTTTGGAACAAAACTGTTTAATGGTTAACGATCAAGACTAGTGTGCGCGCGTATGCTTGTCATTGCCAGAGTTGTAGATGACAACTAGCTATTAAAATTCAACCATGCTTATTTGATAGTTAAGGATTTAAGGAAAAACGAGGAGAGGAAGAGAGAGAGAGATTGTCGATTTCTTTGGACAAAACCTTGAAGTTACTCCGACTGCGATAACATCCTTTTTGTATAATAAATTCATATGTACTACAAAGTTTTGATTGGTAAAGCCTGCCTTGTCATGGGAGTAATCGGTAAAGCTATCGATTATTTGTGAGTGCTGTGCAACATTCAGAGTTGTTTATATTTTGCACTTTGCACCTACTTGCGCTTTTTTTTTTTTTTTGTTTTTTTTTTTTTTTTTTTTTTTTTTTTTTTACTTATCTCGCGACCCACAGTTTGAAAAACGCTGAGTCTAGGCCAGCGGTCGACAACCGGTGGTCCCTGAAAAAAATTTTTATGGTCCGCAGAAAAATTGGGACATTATTTAAATTTTTATGTTTTCGTAATCCTCTTCAGGCAACGCTGATACAAATTGCACAGAAGACAGAGAGCAGAGTGTTGCCAGTTTAGCATTTTTGGGGAGATTTAGCATAACAAATTTGGATCTCGGCCTCAAATAAAAACCGAAACCTTATTGGAGGAAAATTCAACAAACTTATTTCAAACAAGCAGGAACAAATATCACACTTATATGTGTAATACTTAAATAAGATTCAAATTTTTAATTTTTTGTAATAATCCAACTATAACTTTTTTTTAGTGCATTTCATATTAATGAAATAAAAGTTTCCTGATTATTATTATATAAACGTATGTACCTTTTTTAAAATTTATATTAGTGGCCCGCCAAATTTGAAATTATACATTAGTGGTCCATGAAGTTTAAAAGGTTGGTGACCGCTGGTCTAGACCATTTGTTGCGATTCTCAAGTTCTTGGCGCCCTGAGATGTAAGGGGGAGCTTAAGAAACAAAAAAAAAAAAAAAAAAAAAAAACAAAAAAAAAAAAAAAAAAAAAAATAACGGGGTTAGTACTCTCAGCACATCTACGGATGCAGTCTTTACTAAAGGGTGTTTTCAGTGTCCTATCTTCCCTTAGCTGCACCCATTTTTAACCTCATGCTTTACCCCCATTCTCGTTTCCTTTCTTCAGTCTTTCTGTGCAACCTCTCCGTTACTTTTGGTGCAAAACGTGAGGTTTTCTCCCAGTTCCACCTTTAGATTCATGTACTACATCTCCTTCGTTTTCTGGATTTCTCAGTCTTGCTCTCCAACTATTCCCAACACCTCTTTTTCATTGTGTTAAGCGCTAAATGGCGGAAATTAGCTCAGTGCTACATGTGGCGTGTAACTTTCACAAAATCAAAATAAAAAAAAACCCAGCCTCCATCGGAAACACCATCAGTAATTTGCTATTTTACGTTCAGCTGCTGAACCCTTTTCTTATTATTTCTATTGTTTTTTTCTCTACTTCCCTCTGTCATAAAACCTTTACAACCTTTAGAGCCTGCCAGTGAAAGAGCCAGCGAATAGTCCTTCGCAACTGAGAAATAAGTACATTTCTGTGACTGATTTATAACTTAAGAAAAAATCCTACTACTATCGGTGGCTAGATATAACAAAAATAGAGACACGAGAAAAAATTCTGTATTTTCTCCATGTCCCTTTTAATCCCTTTCACACACACACGTCTTTTTACTTGGCAGACAGCTGTCATTGCAGATAGTGTACACCCGCGTCTAAAGGTAAAAAACACTAAATGTATTGTAGGCACTGAAAACCTATTCACATACACACAGGGAAAGAGTTCCTCTACACACGCGTGCGCACACATATATATGTGTGTGTGCATATATATTTGTGTATATATTACATGAATTTTTATCAATCACCGTGATTCATATACATGCATTAATCTACAAATGTCATTTAATATCCAATTCGCTCTACCGTGTCGGTAAGAAGAAGACATTGAAGTCCAGATCTCTCCTCTGTGCGCTGGTTCGAATCCACGAGAGGACGAAATTATCAAGTAAAAAAATTCCCCTTTGGTTAACACATGTGAAAATATATTAATTCCGAGGTAGAGCGAATTAAATATTAAAGGACATTTGTAGCTTATTGCATATTGTGTGTGTGTGTCTGTGTGTGTGAGAGAGAGAGAGACAGAATCTTTGGATGTTTGTCCGCTGTGGAAATCCGAACCGCTGGACCGATCTAGACGAAATTTGGCACTTGGCCATCATTTGATCCAACTTAAAGGTAATATGGTAGATTTCGAATCCGTAACCCCGCCCCCTTCC
>NC_061107.1:25258870-25271370 GCF_015104395.2 Macrobrachium nipponense | reverse complement strand
ATCATTACCATCATGTTCTCCTCGTTTCTGAGTTTTTAATTCTCTCCTAAATAATTTTTCATATTTTTGTGAGGAATAATCTGAGACGGGTTCCAGCCAGGTAACTGCATCATCACCTTCTCGTCTTGTTCATGTTGCATTACAATAAGCTTTTCCTTGGGTGAATGTTTGCAACGATTGTCCGAAGAGAATTCTACCTACCTAAGATATACTTGTTCTTTCTTGGCCTCTCTTTCCCTTCAGTTCAGGCTTCATTTTCCCAAGAATTCCTTGCGGTTAGGAAGGCCAGTGATCCCTCGATGAAAACTCTTGACTTTCTAAGCCCTTGGAGGAATTCAGAACGACCATCACCAGCCGAGTATTCCGAACTTGACTTTACAAAACATAACTGTTAGGTTATAATTTTCGTGAGTAATTTTAACTTAAGTTAATTTTTAGAATAATTTATCCTTATAATTGAAATACTCTCCTCGAAGACTAGTTGACTGTTTTATTTTTCAAGCTCGTTATTTTTGATTCCACTGAAACACTTTACTTTTCATAGGCCTTAATTTTGCGATATCGTTCCGTGATTTTTAAATAAGATTTTTTTTGATAAATATATGTAATCAGCTGAGACTTTGATGTCTTGTAGTTTTTGAGACCATAATGATCATAAATGACATTTTCCTTAGCTCGATTTAATTTTTCTCTTTCTCGTTTAATCATATTGCGTATATTAGAGAGTGAACCTTTCTTCTTGCGGAAAATGCATGTCAAAGTTCCCTTATGATTTATCCCCTATATATATACATATATATATATATATATATATATATATATATATATATATATATATATATATATCTGTAGTATATATATATATATGTATCTATATATGTATATATATATATATATGTATAATATATATATATATAATATATATATAATATATATATATATTTATATATATTATGTATATTATGTATTCTCTGAGATTCCCTCTACGGATATGATATTTTTGGGAGACATTAACTGTATTTTGTCTCAAATAATATGGCTACATAATCAGCTCGTATTTACCTAGCCATTCACTTTGATTACACTAATCTTTTTTGTATTCCTGTATTATAGTTTATCTACTATAATGTTGTCTGGTAATTAATATATGAAAGTAATCGGGAAGAATACAATACATTTTGGAATATAAGCTAATTTACAAAATAGCAATGAAATGGTTTGCAGACCCCTGGGTGAAAACTGTGTTAGTGTTTGTATGTTAATGTTTGTAAATTAAACGAAATTTTCCTTTCGGTGCAAAGACGGCTTCTCGAAATCACAGTAAAAAATATGACGAAGTAAATTCGTTTTCCAAAAAGGAGTTGGGATCTATACTCTTGGCTTTGTAGCTTTGTAGCTTTGTAGCGTCAGTCAAAGCATTTTGCTTATCAAAATCACCTCCGTGTTTGACAGCCAAATATGACGATTCGACAAATACATATATACAAGGCGTAACTTATTTCGACGGCTGATAAAAAAAAAATTCGACGGCTGATCAAGAAAAAAAATATTTGTTTGAAGAAAAGCTCTAGAATAGATTGGGCTGTTTTCAAATAACACTAAAACACACTTTTAAAAAAAATCCCTAAAATATACATACAAATAATATTTTATTTGTTTTCGCTATCTCATTTTCATCATTTGATGTATTTGTTGCATCTGGAGGGATTCTGTAAATTCCTGCACATTTCTGTATAACGCTAATATCCTCATCATCACTGAAGCGCCTTAGTGGCGTGGTCGGTATGGTGTTGGTGTGCTACCACGGTGGCCGCGAGTTCAACTCTCGGGCATTCCACCGAGGTGTGAGAGATGTGTATTTCTGGTGATAGAAGTTCACTCTCGACGTGGTTCGGTAGTCACGTAAAGTCGTTGGTCCCGTTGCTGAATAACCTTCTGGTTCCATGCAACGTAAACACACCATACAAACAAACAAACAAACTCATCTCCACTGATACTTTCCTGTATCGTTGTTTTTCCTTTTCGTGTCTAAACTCCTCCTTTCCGTCGAGAACTGGTTTGCTCGAGATCTCAGACAGATTGGACACTTGAAGGATTTTATTTGCTCAGGGTCAAGAGAGAAACGACATTTACAGAGGTGAGACAAACAGGCAGACAATGAAACTGACTGGCAGACACACATACAGACATAGACAGAAGACAACAAGGAACTTGTGCCATTCATGAATGCTTTATCAAAGCCTAATCTGGTGTATGTAGCATCCTAGAGTCTCTTTATTCGCCACCGCAACTAGATTGCTCCATTAACTAGATTACTCCATTAGCCCTGTAATCTTTCAACACGAAAGGTTACTTAAACGTTACTCAGCAAGAGGTAATCAGCCATTGCAGCGTAGGATTTTGCACAAAGATTTAAATAATGAATTATACCACTGGGTGGGTCTTGAACATGGTCTCTTTGAGTTGAATTATAATCCTCAGCCTTCACTTTGCTAGCTTCTCTCTCGCTTCTTTCTTAAGAGATTCAAAATTCTCTCTCTCTCTCTCTCTCTCTCTCTCTCTCTCTCTCTCTCTCTCTCTCTCTCTCTCTCTCTCTCTCTCTCTCAAGTTTTAGACATACACAGAGATAGTCAGATAACAGATATTTCAAAAATATTAAGAGTAATTGCCAGACTTTGTGGACAGCAACATGTGTCCTGCGGTTAAAATTATTCTCTCTCTCTCTCTCTCTCTCTCTCTCTCTCTCTCTCTCTCTCTCTCTCTCTCTCTCTCTCATACTGTAACACTGTGAAGGACGAGAGGCGTGATATTATTTGTTTCTCTTTTAAATTGTGATTAAGCATAATTCTTTTGTTTGTCGAATTATATCTAGTGACGTAATTTTTGCCTGTTTCCTAATGCTTATAAACTTGATACAGATCAGTTTCGGAATCACGGGTTAGAAGGGTTCATGGTCCAAAGGCTTCCAGTCTTTCATCTTATATAAAATAAAAACTATATTCATTGAAGTATAACCAATTTACAGTTTTTTTAACATGAAGCTTGATTTTCGGTTCCTTGCAGTTTTGTTGATTCCTTTCTTTCAATATAGAAACTCTTGAATTATAATGTACTATAAAGCATAGGTAAACTTTATTCAACGCTCATTCGTGCAACATATTTTTACGCTCTGACGCACAGCATTGTTTAACCTCACATCCATGTTATTGTTGGGTCATGCATGCATGGAATTTTCGAATTCTGGCCTCGCAGCATTTTCAACATAGCGTTCCAAGCATTGTTTTCATTGCGTTTCCAAACTTTGCATCGAGACTGCGAGGCGAAGCTGCAGTACCTACGATTATGACTTTCAGTTTAACTTAAGTGTTTTTCCATGCCATCGGTAGGAGCGAAGCTAATCAAGTCTCTGCTGGTTTTTAAATAAGAATGAGGGAAAGCTTGAGTAACTTGGCGAAATTGTTTATAGCGGAATCCGTCATACGAATCTCTTATTTATATTTTTATATAATATTTTTGCAAGCAAGCTCGCACCTAAAAACTCTTGTTCTAATAATGATTGGTAATTCTTTTATTATAAGGTTTTTTTTAAGGACTGGAAAATTCAGTATGATGTAGGTGTTTCACGGTGCCGTTCAAACGAATATGTATGGCAAGAAAGGCATATTACCAGTTAAGATTTTTTATGTATGGCAAAAAAGACATATATTTCCCAGTTATTTTAATTAGTAAGATTTTTTTACCTTTTGATTTGTAAGATTTTTTTTTATGTAAGGCAAGAAAGGCATATCACCAGTTATTTCGATTAGTAATATTTTTTTATGTATGGAAAGAAAGGCCTTTTACCCAGTTATTTTGATCAGTAAGATTTTTTTAAATGTATAGTAAGAAAGGTACATTACCCAGTTATTTTGATTAGTAAGATTTTTTATGTATGGGCATTAAAGGCATATTACCCAGTTCTTTTGATTAGTAAGATTTTTATGTATGGTAAAAAAGGCATATTGCCCAGTTATTTTGATTAGAAAGGTTTTTTAAGGACTGCAAAATTCAATATGATGTTTCATGGTGCCACTAAAACGAATATGTCTTGTAAGAAAGGCATATAGTGCCCAGTTCTTTAGTGTTTAACGTCTTAGAGGAAGACGCATTCGTTCAGTTTTATTTTACTGTTTCGTCACTTGAGTGGCAAAGTTTTGGCCATCCTTACTCGCTTTCCTTCGTTTATAAACCACTGCATTTTGAGTATTTTTAAATTGACTCACTACTTCTACTTTATATTTAAATAAATTATCTACTACTATGAGATTCCGGGCCTCTGTAACACGGTTTTATGGATTTTGCTCCTTATCAAAGCATCGGATGTAGCTGAAAGTTGACATATGTATATTTTACAAGCACACACAAATTTTTTCAGCATTATCAATAACCTAAACCAGATAGTTTTAATTTTTAAAGAGTAAAAATGATCTAGCCGACGCCATGGCCAATGATTGCGAGCCAAGAGTCGAAAAACATTCATTACGTAAGCAAAGTAAACATCGTTTTACGAAATATTGCCCCGCCCATCCACCAGACAGAAATCCATTCACCATATTCCATCGGCTCTGAAACCCATAGTCAAGAATGGCCAACAGGATTTGGAATTGTCCCCGTGGTTGCAAAACTGCATTTGTCTTAACGACTTGCAACTTTATACAGTCAAGAGAAAGCCCGTGGCCATACTTACTATAGCCTGAATAGGTAATTATTCATTTTCTAGTTTAAATCCAATGTTTATGGTCGGATTTGTATTTAGCGTAATGTGATTATAATACTTGTAATGTCATTCAGGATTTTGAACATTTCCATTAACTATTCAATATGCCACCAAGAGAGAGAGAAAGAGAGAGATTGTATGTAAACAGTCTTTATAACTATTTTTGTTAAAATAAGATTTTTATCCAAAGTAAATACAAGCTTATATCTGCTAAAATCTCCAGCTGACCAACGGATCATCCGATATAATTTTTTTTCTTCTTCTATAGTCTGTACGACCATGTTGGATATAAAGACTTTATGAATGGCGGAACGATACATAGATGTGGGTGGGGTATCTGCGCTTGCGTAGTAATACTACTGTAGTAGTAGTGCCGCAAAATTAGTAATAGCAGCAATATACATGAATTAAACGTTTAGGCCAACTGCTGGGATCCTTGAGGATCATTTAGCACTTCTTACAACTACTCGAGAAATGAGTTTTTATAGCCAGAAGTTAGATTTTCTAATACAACAATGTCCATGATAGCCTTCAGTGTTATCCTGAATTACAACGTGGCCAAAGTGGGTGGAGCCTCACGAAGTCATCATTCTGACGATAATTATTGGTGAATGTTTAAAGCCAAAATACGGTACCGGCCATTTTATTTTATTTTTTTTATTTATTTAGGGGGGGGGGTTTTTTTTTTTTTTTTAGTAAATAGGTATATAGCCAATAAATAAAAATTGCTTGACATTGGATACAGCAGTTATCAAATCAAGCTTGTCTACTATGTCTTTGAAAATTACCAACTATTTCCTACATCTTGTTAATCTGATTGTGACCTATAAAGTAGATTATAATTTCTTAGGACACTTATTTTGAGAGTTAGACTAATAATCGAAGTGTTTTTGTATTTATTAACATATTTTATTGGTTTGTTCATTATGACAATTATCAGTGGAGAGGATTCAGAGTTCATAAAGGTGTACTGCTTTGCTTGTATTTAAATTTGTATGTCATTGTTGCCTGAGGTATAGCCTTCGTTACGTATAGCCAATCATCCATCGAGAAAGAGGGGAAGAAATGCTGTCATAAGTTACGTAACGAGTGCGTTCGAAACCTTATCTCTGAGTAAGTTGGCCCGTCTTCAAAAAAAGCCACTTTTACATTATAAGTACCAAATTTATTCAACCTACGTAATGCAGAATACAGCGTTATATGTATGAAATGCATAGATAAAAAGTTATTGCGAAAAAACCGTGTTACAGAAGCCCTGAATCTCATAGTAGCTCTATATTATTTCCTCTTCCATTTTCCATAGAATATCTTGCATTTATAAGCACTTGGAGGAATTAAAAACGACCATTATCAGCCGAGTATTCCTCACTTGGTGTTACAAATGTTACTCCTAGGTTCTAAGCTTCGTGAGTAATTTCAACTTAGATATTTTAGAATAATTTGTCCTTTTGAAATATTCTCCTCCAAGAATCATCTGGTTGGCTATTTTACTTTTCCAATGCATTCATTTTGGTTGTAGACAAGACTACATTTCCGAAGGTTAATATTAATATAGTTAAGACCTTTTTTTATGTAAAGACAACTGAGATATTGGTGTCGTATATTTATTTTAGACCATCTATTTTAGACCATCTGAAGCTCTGAAATGACATTTTCCGTAGCTGCACCTTTCTGAACTTCGCTGTTCCTTTCGTTTTATGTTGTTTTTCCTTTTTGTCCATTAAAGTCCCCTTTACGTCGAGAACTCGTTTACTCGAGATCACTGACATATTGGACTCTTGAAGGAATTTCTCTGCTCAGGATCAAGAGACAGAGAAACGCAATTTACCAAAGCTGAAACAAACGGGCAAACAATGAAACTGACTGGCAGGTAGACATATATACAGACAGACTTAGAGGGAGAGGAAATCATCCTTGATGTGGAGAGAAGCCAAGGAAGAATCGGGTGTCCCACCGACTTTTCGTTGACGCTATTTTAATTGTCTCTTTTACAGTTTCTTTAATAAAATTATACCATAGTACTTTTACTCATCCAAAGCCTCTTCAGTTTAACTGCGATACAATATCATAAAAGGATGGACGTCTTTTTACAATTCTTTATGCTAGCGTATTTTTGTTACACCAGGTAAACCAATGACCATTGAATTTTTTTTGCACCATATCCTTTTGTTTTATTTTTTATTTTTACCCGAACACTGTAGGATATACCAAGATTAAACTCCCATTTCAGTGGTTCCCTTTTTACACAAACGTTCACGTGACAACAGGGAACTTCTGCCATTCATGAATGCTTTGCCAAAGGCTAATCTTGTGTTGGATACTGGAGTCTTTATTGATCACCACAACTAGATTACTCCATTAGCCCTGTAATCTTTCAACACGACAGGTTATGGAAAGGTTACTCAGCAAGAGGTAATCAGCAATTGCTGATTGGAATTTTACACAAGGATTTAAATCATGAATACCACAGGGCGGGGGAGGGGGAAGGATCTTTAACGTTGTATCTACAAGTTGGAATAATTCTAAGTTGAGACATTCAGCAGCTCGTCCTGGGGGTGGGGTATCTTTAACGTCGTATCTACAAGTTGGATTATTTCTAAGTTGACATTCAGCAGCTCGTCCTGGGGGTGGGGGATCTTTAACGTCGTATCTACAAGTTGGATTAATTCGAATTCTAGACATTCAACAGCTCGTCCTTTTCTTATCAGATTCAAAATCATATCTCTCTCTCTCTCTCTCTCTCTCTCTCTCTCTCTCTCTCTCTCTCTCTCTCTCTCTCTCTATAAGTTTTTAGATACAGGCACAGAACTAGCCTGATAACAGAATCGTCAGGTTTATATAAAATAACGGATTATATACATACACACACACACACACACACACATATATATATATATATATATATATAAAATCTATACTATATACTATATATAATCATATAAATTCATGTACAGTTTCAACACTAACATTACTATTTATATGTATATATTTAATTAATTGAATACCATACATACATGCATGCATACATACAGACATACATACATATATATATAATTAAAGTCATATCACTTATTTTGTTGGGGAGGGATGTTCTTGAGACGCACATTTAGTATGAGGGTCGAGACAACAGTATTTTTCATCCATAGTGTTGAAGGCGAAGACGATAAACGTTTTTCTTATGTAAGATAATTCCATCGATTATTTTTCGAAATGAAAATTTTTTATTTTGAAACGTCTGATGACAGTCTCTCTCTCTCTCTCTCTCTCTTCTCTCTCTCTCTCTCTCTCTCTCTCTCTCTCTCTCTCTATCTCTCTCTCCTCTCATATATATATATATATATATATATATATATTATATATTATATATATATATATATATTTTTTTCATATATATATATATATTATATTATATATATAAAAATATATATAATAACTGCAAAAAGTCACATTTTTCATTAAATTTTTTTTTTTTGCGTAATAACCCCTAATATATATATATATATATATATATATATATATATATATATATATATATATATATATATATATATATATATATATATATATATATATATATTGTAACACTGAAAGGTAGGAGTGAATATATAATTATGGTACTCTTTTTGATTTGTTGATAAGTATTGTTAAAAATTTGTCGGATTATTTGTAGACAGATTTAATTTAGCTTCTCTTCTTATAATGCCTATGAACTTGCAGGAGTTTAGTTTCGAAATCAGGGTTATTATTATTGATAATCCTTAGGCTTTCAGTCTCACCCATTACACAAAAAAAATAATAATTAATAATTTCATGAAAAATGTGAATTTTGCAATTATTATTTTGTTGGGGGTACACTTGAGTTACGGGCTCTTACAGTTGTTCCGGTTCCATTCAAATACAGAAAATCTGAATTATATATAATATTATAAGGCACAAGCAAACTTTATTCCACGTTTATTCGTGCAACATATTTTTACGCTCAGACGCACATCTATGTTATTGTTGGGTCATGCATGCGTGGAATTTTCGAATTCTGCATTCGCAAAATTTTCATTATTGCTTTCCAAGCATTGTTTTCACTGCGTTTGCAAACTTTGCATCGGCTGTACTTCCGAACATTGCGATTCTACGCTGCGATACCTACGATCACGACTTTCAATTTAAGTTTCGTTCGTTGCCATGCCATCACTTAGGTGTGAAGCTGATCAGGTCTAAGCTGGTTTGGAAATAATTGAGGGAAAACTGGGGTAACTTGACGAAATTGTGTACTGCAAATAAACTTACTGCACAACTGTTGATCTATTAAACTTACAGTTGAAAGGGTTGCATTATTCATTTTTCTGGTTGATAATCTCTTCGGGAACTGCAAACTCCTAAAGAATACGAGGTTTCACGGTATTATTCAATTAGTTGAGCGTGTTATGTCTTAGAGACATTGGATTTCGTTTCGCTTATTTTTACTTTTGTGTCACAAAATCCCATAATTTTGGCCATGCTCATTTGTTTCCATCCCACTTTAAAACCACCATCTTTTGTGATGTATTTCGGTTAACTCACTTTATCTCCATTATAATATGAGCCTTTCAGTATATGGGCGTGAATTCTTTGTAAAAACTGAATAACTGATCATCCACTATTTCTTCATACTTAGGAATGAATATAGGAATTTGTTGCGGTACCTTCTAAACAAAGGTTATTTTCACGTTTTAAGATTGCATACACTTCATCTGTTATATATTCTGCCTTTCTACTTATTTTTGAATGTTTTAATTGTAGCATTTTCTTTGAATAACAGCTTTTAACTGTTTCTTCCTCTTTTCTTAGTTACTACTGCTCTTTTAATTCTGCCGGAATAAAAGAATTCTCATATTTTTTCACTTACTAATCTTCACAGTATAATGAGCTTTTCTTTGTGTGAAAGTTAGCAACGATTGCCATTGGAGAAATCTACCTAGCTAAGATATATATTCCTCGCCTTCGCCCTTTCTCCTCTGCTCAGTCTTCTTCGTTTTCCCAGAATTCCTCGAACTGCCTTTGGAAGCACCAGCAAAGTAGTTCGGACTTGGTGTCACAAACATATATCATAGGGCCTAAACTCCGTGAGCAATTTTAACTTAGATATTATAGAGTTCTTTCTCCTTATCATTGAAATAATCTCTTCCAAGAATTATTGATTTTTCCATGACGTTAGTTTTGGTTCCATAGAAACGTGGCTTTTTATACACCAAGTTTCCAAAGGGTGATTTTTTATAAACCAGTTTTCCAAAGGGTAAATATACTAAAGCCGTATTGTTGCGATAGTATCCCGTACTTTTTAAAACAGGTTTTTTTCCGTATAGAGAGTCAACCAAGACTTTGATGTAGTGTATTTTTTGAGACCATATAAGCTCTGAAATGACATTTCCCGCAGCTCATGTTTTTCCATCAAGGATCTGCTTTAGATCGTTTTCCGGTTACTCGTTTTTCGTTTTCGTTAAATCAAACTACTTTTAATACCAGAGACGGGATCTTTCTTCATTTGGGAAAGGCATTGCAAAGTTTCCCTTATAGTTTATTTCCATAAAACATGTAATTATATTTTTTATTATTCTTTGAAATTTCTTTGTACAGATATAGTATACTGTAAAATTAAAGTGTATTTTGTTTAGTGTTTTGTGGCTTCATCTTCAGCCCATATGTACCTAACCGTTCCCTTTAATTTTTTTTGTTGATGTACGTATACTTCTGTATTATTCTTCACCTACTATATTATTGTTGGTCGGTAGTAATGATATGCATGTGATCATGAAGACTATAATACATTATGAAATATAAGCTTATTTATAGTGAAACATCGACGATACGGTTTGCTGGTCATTGGGCAAAAAATCTGTAGTTGCGTCATGTGGCCTTTGATAATATTTTTAATTGAGACGAAATTTCTTACTAAATGCAAAGACAAGTGCCCGAAATGACAACAAAAGGTGTGATTCACTCAACTTTCTAGAGAGGAAATTTGAAACTAAGTTGGTCTTGCAACCGTTGCAAGACCATTCTGCTTATCCAAATATCGCCAGTGCTTTTCACTCGAATATGACGATTCGACAATATATGCGAGACGTATCATAAGATGCCATCTTTTGACGGCTGCTCACAAAATAATATTTGAAAATAGTTTGTATCATACACGAGCCAGAGAATATATCTTATGCGAGACCGCTTGAGATCTATAAGGACATATGTTGAAAGAAAAGCTCCAAAATACATTGGGTTGTTTTCAAAATAACAATGAAATATACTTCGAAAAATACGTAAAATATGCTTATTCTTGGTTTGCCCATTGACATATACAAATAATGATATTTAATGTGTTTTCGCGATCTCATTGTCATCATTTGATTCATTTATTGTATTCGGAGGTATTCTATAAATTCCTGCGCATTTCTGTATAAAGGGAATTTCATCTTCTTCACCGATTTCTTCTTTTGTTGTTTTTCCTTTTCGTGTCCATTTACGTCCCCCTTTTCGTCGAGAACTCGTTTACTCGAGATCACAAACAGATTGGACTCTTGAAGGATTTTCTCTGCTCAGGATCAAGAGACAGAGAAACGCAATTTACCAAAGCCGAGACAAACAGGCAAACAATGAAACTGACTGGCAGACAATCGTACAGACAGACAAACAGATAGACTTAGAGAGAGAAGAAATCATTTATGATCATGGGGAGAAGTCAAAGAATTATAAGTAAGGAAGAATCCTATCCACTTTTCGTTTACATTATTTTAATTGCGTTCTTTATAGTTCATTCTCAATAAAATTATACCACATCCCTTTAGTCAACATGACCTCTTAGGTTTAACTACGATATAATGTTCATGAAATATTAGTCTTCTTATCACAATTCTTATGAAGCGTATTTAATTTTGTCAGGTAAATCAAGAACCACTGTAACTGCATGTTTACTATTAATTTTTTTAATGATGTACCATTCTCTCTCTCTCTCTCTCTCTCTCTCTCTCTCTCTCTCTCTCTCTCTCTCTCATCGTGCTTATTAATTTTAGCCGTGGTTTAGTTCAGAACAGAAAAGAACAAAATACCCATCCTAGTTGCATCTCAGAAAGTGGATGACCAATTTATCCTTTTATTTTTTTTTTTTTATCTTATTTCATATGAAACATTCGCTCGTCGAAGAAAAGAGGTCATGAATCGAGATGCATATATAATTGCACTTTGCAAAATTTATTACCATTTGAATGCTCTCTCTCTCTCTCTCTCTCTCTCTCTCTCTCTCTCTCTCTCTCTCTCTCTCTCTCTCTCTCTCTCTCTCTCTCAGAATGCACATGAAACAAACAACAAAAAATAAAATAAGAGAAAGAGAAAGATTTCACAAATCAGTGAACCCACACCCAACACCAGTAGAAGCAAGCAGGCATAAAGAACTCTGTAGATTGGTAGACAGATTAGTAAGAAATGTGAAGATAAATGAGGATAAGAGAGTTGCATCAGTTTGTAAAGAAAACCCAATAGTAGGAAACCAATAAAAAATAGCATAGGTCCCCTAAAGAATAATAGAGGTAACCTGGTGAACAATTGATTTGGAAAAAACGAGTTATTCCAAATGCTATTTACTAGTGTATTCACAACTGAAGACACTACCTCAATAGCGAAACCTGCTATTAAATATGAAGGGGCAGAACCATTGGACAAAATAACGTTTACAGAAGAGGACATTAAAAACAAAATAGACAAACTCAACAAGTTCAAA